>NC_092780.1:28289446-28597508 GCF_047496795.1 Chiloscyllium punctatum | reverse complement strand
AGTATCTCCCCCATCTCTTGCGGCTCCACAGAAAGGCTGCCTTGATGGTCTTTGAGGGGCCCTATACTCTCCCTAGTTACCCTTTTGTCTTTAATGTATTTGTAAAAATTCTTAGCATTCTCCTTAATTCTATTTGCCAAAGCTATCTCATGTCCCCTTTTTGCCCTCCTGATTTCCCTCTTAGGTATACTCCTACTGTCTTTATACTCTTATAAGAATTCACACAATCTCTCTTGTCTATACCTTGGACATCTTCAACCTTTGAGCCAGTTCTGTATCCAAATGACTAGTTCTTCTCGGACATCGTCAATCTCTCCCTCCAGCAGGCCACTGTCCCTGCCTGTTTCAAGAGGGCTCATGCAGCATGTCTCAATGACTACCCAATGGCCCTAACTTCAGTGGTCATGAAGTGCTTTGAAAGGCTGGTCATAGCATTTATCAACTCCAGCTTTCCCAGTACATTTGACCCCCTCCAATTTGCCTAATGGACCAACAGATCCACATCAGATGCCATATCACTTGCCCTTCACTCCTCCCTCGAACATCTTGACACCAAGAACAGCTCCGTAAGGATCCTACACATTGACTACAGTTCAGCCTTCAACATTATTATCCCCTTGAGACTGATTACCAAACTTAGTGATCTCGGACTAAGCCCCACTCTCTGCAACTGGATCCTGAGTTTCCTGACCCACAGACCACAATCCGTGAAGATTGGGGACAATATTTCATTGTCACTAACACTCAACACTGGAACCCCCCAGGAGTGCGTACTCAGCCCCCTACTGTACTCACTGTATACCCATGACTGCGTCACCAAATATCAGACTAATGCCATTTACAAATTTGCTGATGACACCACCATAGTCGGTTGAATCTCAAATGGCGACGAAACAGACTACAGATGGGAGGTGGAAAATGTGGAAAAATGGTGCACTGAGAACAACCTAGTTCTCAATGTCAGCAAAACCAAGGAACTCTTTATTGACTTTCGGCAGGATGTTACTTATGATCCCCTACACACTAACAGCACAGAGTTGGAATAAGTGGAGAATGTCAAGCTCCTGGGAGTGGTCATCCACAACAAGCTTTCTTGTACTATTCATGTGTATACACTGGTGACAAAGGCCCAACGTCTCTTCTTCCTCAGGCAGATGAGGAAATTTGGCATGAGCAAATACCCTTGCCAACTTTGATAAGTGCACCATCGAGAGCATTCTGTCTGGATGTATCACTACCTGGTATGGCAACTGTACCATTCAAGATTGGAGACGGTTACAGAAAGTGGTGAACTTGGCCTGGACAATGACAAAGACCAACCACCCATCTGTAGAATCCATTTGACAGGCCCACTGCCAAGAAAAGGCCACCAGCGTTCTTAAAGATCCTGGTAATATTTTTCTACAACCTCTACCATCGGGGAGAAAGTACAGAAACCTGAACACGTGCTCCAGCCGGTTTCGAATCAGTTCCTACTCTACTGTTGTTAGAATACTGAATGGACTCGCAAATTCTTAACATTGCTTGTACCTGTGTTTTTGTTTTTGCCGCTATTTACCTATTATTTAGTATATATACTACTTAACTATGTGATCTGCTTGTATTGCTTGCAAGACAATACTTTTCACTGTGCCTCAGTACATGTGACAATAAATTCAATTGAATACCTGACATATGCTTCTTTCTTTTTCTTAACCAAACTCTCAATTTCTTTAGTCATCCAGCACCTATACACACCAGCCTTTCCTTTCACCCTAACAGGAATATATTTTCTCTGGACTCTCATTATCTCATTTCTGAAGGCTTCCCATTTTCTAGCCGTCCCTTTACCTACGAACATCTGCTGCCAATCAGCTTTTGAAAGTTCTTGCCTAATACCATCAAAATTAGCCTTCCTCCAATTTAGAACCTCAGCTTTTAGATCTGAACTATCCTCTTCCTCTTCCTCCATATCCTCTGTTTTAAAACATATAGAATTATGGTCGCTGGTCCCAAAGTGCTCCCCCATTGACATCTCAGCCACCTGCCCTGCCTTATTTCTCAAGAGTAATTCAAGTTTTGCACCTTCTCTGGTAGGTACATCCACATACTGAATCAGAAAATTTTCTTGTACACTCTGAACAAATTCCTCTCCATCTAAACCCTTAACACCATGGCAGTCCCAGTCCATGTTTGGAAAGTTAAAATCCCCTACCATAACCATCATATTATTCTTACAGATAACTGATATCGCCTAACAAATTTGTTTCTCAATTTCCCACTGACTATTGGGGGGTCTATAATACAATCCCAATAAGTTGATCACCCCTTTCTTATTTCTCAGTTCCACCCAAATAACCTCCCTGGAAGTATTTCCCGGAATATCCTCCCTCTGTACTGCTATCCCTTATCAAAAACGCTACACCACCTCCTCTCTTGCCTCCCTTTCTGTCCTTCCTATAGCATTTGTATCCTGGAACATTAAGCTGCCAGTCCTGTCCATCCCTGAACCACGTTTCTGTAATTGCTATGATATCCCAGTCCCATGTTCGTAACCATGCCCTGAGTTCATCTGCCTTCCCTGTTGGGTTTCTTGCATTATCAGTCCTATCTTGTTCTCTGCTTTGTCTCTGCCTGCCTTGACTATTTGACTCACTTCTTTTCTCAACTGTACCAGTCTCAGATAGATCTCTTTTCTCTATATCTCCCTGGGTCCAACTCCCCCCACTACCAACACACTCCCCCGCCCCTTACTAGTTTAAATCCTCCCAACCAAGCAGCTCGAACAAATCTCTCTGCCAGGATATTAGCCCCCTTCCAATTCAGGTGCACTCTGTCCTTCTTGGACAGGTCACTTCTACCCCAGAAGAGATTCCAATAACCAAAAAATGTGAATCCTTCTCCCATACACCAGCTCCTCAGCCATGCGTTCATCTGTTCTATCCCCCCATTCCTACACTCATTAGCTCGTAGCATTGGGATTAATCCAGATATTACTACTCTCATAGAACATAGAACGTTACAGCACAGTACTGGACCTTTGACCCTTGACATTATGCCAACCTGTGAAATTAATCTGATGCCCATCTAACCTGCACCATTCCATTATTATCCATATGTATGTCCAATACCCATTTAAAAGTCCTTAACATCGGCGAGTATACTACTGTTGTAGTCAGGCCGTTCCAAGCCCTTACTTGAGTAAAGAAACTACCCCTGATATCTGTCCTAAATCTATCACCCCTTAGTTTAAAGCTATGTCCTCTCGTTAGCCTTCACAATCCGAGGAAAAAAGCTCTCACTGTCCACCTATCTAACCCTCTGATTTTCTCATTCGTCTCGATTAAGTCACCTCTCAACCTTCTTCTCTCCAATGAAAACAGCCTCAGTTCCCTCAGCCTTTCCTCATAAGACATTCTTCCATATCAGGCAACATTCTAGTAAATCTCCTCTGAACCCTTTCCAAAGCTTCTACTTCCTTCCTATAATGCGGTGACCAGAACTGCATGCAAAGCTCCAGGTGTGGCCTTACCAGTGCCGTGCTGAAGCATGACCTTATGGCTCTGAAACTCATCACCCTTACTAATAAACGCCAACACACCATATGCCTTCTTAACAACCCTATCAATCTGGGTGGCAACTTTCAGGGATTTATGCACCTGGATACCGAGATCTCTCTGTTCATCTACACTGCTAAGAATTTTACCATTAACCCAGTACTGTGCATTCCTGTTACTTCTTCCGAAGTGAACTATCTCACATTTTTCTGCAATAACTCCATTTGCCACTTCTTAGTCCAGCTCTGCACCTTTTCCATGTCCGTCTGTAACCCACAACATCCTTTGGCACTATCCATAACTCTGCTTACCTTAGTGTCATCTGCAAAATTACTAACCCATCCTTCTATGCCCACATCCAGATCACTTATAAAAATGACAAACATCAGTGGCCCCAAAACAGAACCTTGCAGCACACCACCAGTAACTGAGCTCCAGGATGAACATTTCCCATCAACCACCACCCTCTGTTTCTTTCAGCTAGCCAACTTCTGATCCAAACAACTAAATCACCTTCAATCCCGAAACTCCTTATTTTGTGCAAAAGTCTACCGAACTTATCAAACACCTTACTGAAGTCCATATATACCACATCAACTGCCTTACCTTCATCCACCTGTTTTGTCACCTTCTCAAATAACTCAATAAGGTTAGTGAGGCACAACCTACCCTTCACAAAACCATGTTGATATCCCTAATCAAGTGATTCCTTTCCAGATGATTATAAATCCTATCTCTTAGAACTTTTTCCAACACCTTACTCACAACCTAAGTTAGGCTCACTGGCCTATAATTACCAGGGTTGTCCTGACTCTCTTTCTTAACAAACGAACAACATTTGCTATCTTCCAGTCTTCTGGCACGACTCCTATCGACAATGATGACAGAAAGATCAAAGCCAAAGGCTCTGCAATCTCCTCCCTGGCTTCCCAGAGAATTCGAAGATAAATCCCATCCAGCCACAGGATCTTATCTATTTTCGGATCTTCCAAAATTGCTAAAACCTCCTCTTTGGCAACCTCAATCCCATCTAATCTAGTAGCCTGTATCTCAGTATTCTCACTAACATTGCCCTTTTCCAATGTGAATACTGACGAAAAGTATTCATTAAGCACTTCCCCTATGTCCTTAGATTCCACACACAACTTTCCACTACTACCTTTGATTGGCCCTAATCTTACCCTGGTCATTCTTTTATTCCTGATATACTGATAGAAGGTTTTCTTTGGTCCTATCCGCCAACGACTTCTTATGTCCCCTCTTGGCTCTTCTTAGACCTCTCTTTAGATCTTTTCTGGCTACCTTTTAACTCTCAAGCCCCCTAAGTGAGCCTTCATGCCTCATCCTCACATAAGCCTTCCTCTTCCTCTTGACAAGAGCTTCAACCTCTTTAGTGAACCATGGCTCCCTCTCTCGCCAACTCCCTCCCTGCCTGATAGGTATATACTTATCAAGGACCCGCAGTAGTTGTTCCTTCAATGAGCTCCACATTTCAGGAGTGTCCATTCCCTGCAGTTTCCTTCCCCATCCTATGCATCCTAAATCTTGCCTAATTGCCTTTCCACCAGTTATACCTCTTTCCCTGCGGTATATACCTATCCCTGCCCATCGCTATTGTAAACATAACCGAATTATGGTCACTATCGCCGAAGTGTTCACCTACCTCCAAGTCTAACACCAGGCCGGGTGCATTGCCCCTTGTAGCCTGTTGACATACTGTGTCAGAAAACCCTCCTACACACATTGAACAAAAACTGACCCATCAGAACTACTTGAACTATAGTATTCCCAATCAATATTGGGGAAGTTAATAACTACCCAGTTACCCTTGCTCCTATCGAGAATCATCTTTGCTATCCTTTCCTTTACCTCCCTGGAACAATTCAGAGGCCTATAGAAAACTCCCACAGGGTGACCTCACCTTTCCTGTTTCTTACCTCAGCCCCAACTATCTCAGTGGATGAGTTCTCAAGCGTTATCTCAGCTGCTATAATACTACCCTTGATTAACAATGCCACACACCCGCCTTCTTTACCATCTTCTCTGTTTTTGTTGAAACATCTAAATCCCAGAATCTGCAACAACCATTCCTGTCCCTCCTCTAGCCATGTCTCTGAAATAGCCGCAACATTGAAATCCCAGTTACCAACCCATGCTGCAACTTCACCCCCCTTATTCCGGAAGCTCCTGGCATTGAAATACACACATTTCAAACCAACATCCTGATTTCCGGTGCCCTCTTGCAATCTTTTAAACCTATCCCTGACCTCACTACCCTCAACCTCCTGTACACTGGAACTATCCTCCTGTTCGCATCCTCCTGTTGCATTAGTTTAATCCCCCCCAAGAGCATTAGCAACTTTCCCTCCCAGGATATTGGTCCCCCTTTGGTTCAGGTGAAGACCATCTTGTTTGTAGAGGTCCCACCTTCCCTGAAAGAGCTCCAATTATCCAAGAATCCAAAACCCTCTCTCTTGCAACATCCCTGCAGCCACGTGTTCAGCTCTGCTCTCTCCCTGTTCCTCGCTTCACTACCATGTGGCACAGCAACAAACCAGAGATAACAACTCTGTTTGTCCTAGTTTTAAGCTTTCACCCTAGCTCCCTGAATTTCTGCCTTAGATCCCCACCTTTCTTCCTACCTATGTTGTTGATGCCTATGTGGACCACGACTTGGGGCTGCTCCCCTTCCCCCTCAAGGATCCTAAAAATATGATCAGAGACATCACCTAGGAGGCAACACACCAATCATGAGTCTCTCTCGTTCCCACAAGATCTCCTAAAAGTCTCCCTAATATGGAGTTCTCAATGACTAAAACTCTGCTTCTCTTCCCCTTTAAAAGGCATTTGGATGGGTATATGAATAGGACGGGTTTGGAGGGATATGAGCCAGGTGCTGGCAGGTGGGACTAGATTGGGTTGGGATATCTCGTCGGCATGGACAAGTTGGACCAAAGGGTCTATTTCCGTGCTGTACATCTCTCTGACTCTGACTTCCCTTCTGAGCAATAGGGACAGATTCTGCGCCAGAGTCCTGTGCCTCATTGCCTACCCTGGTAAGTCATCACCCAAAACTGTACCCAAAATGGTATACTTGTTGTTGAGGGAACCACCACAGGAGATCCCTGCACTGCGTGACCAATTCCTTTTCCTACCCTGATAGTAACCCATCTACCTTCTTCATGTGGCTGTGGAGT
Organism: Chiloscyllium punctatum; assembly: GCF_047496795.1. NCBI lineage: Eukaryota > Metazoa > Chordata > Chondrichthyes > Orectolobiformes > Hemiscylliidae > Chiloscyllium > Chiloscyllium punctatum. Next base: position 28,590,775 of record NC_092780.1, on the reverse strand, counting down.
AACTACCTCCCTGTAACTCCTCTCAGTAACCCCTTCCACCTCCCGAATGATCCAAAGTTCATCCAGTTCCAGCTCCAATTCCCTGACACGATCCTTGAGGAGCTGAGGTTGAGTGCACTTCCCACAAATTAAGTCAGCAGGGACACTAGAGGTGACTCTTACCTCGCACATACTGCAGGAGGAACATTCAACTGCCCTAACCTCCATTCCCGCTATTCTAAATTCCCAAATAGACTGCTGGACAAAAAACTAAATGAAACATGGAAGAAAAGACTTGTCACCTTACCAACCGATGCACAGAACTTTTTTTTGTCTAGAGGAGGAGAATGGATGGGAGAAACTACCTGAGTAGTGTTTCGGGTAAAGCAATCACTCAAATATGTGACCTCATGAGCTGTCCGACTGCGTCCAGGAACTGAAGAAAAACCGGATCTAAAAGAAATGTAAACCATATACATGTGTCCCGACAGATTCCACTGCTCCCTGGAGACCTCAAGGACCTCCTTTCTAAATTCCTGCCTAACTCTCTATATTCTCTCTTCAGAATTTCATCCTTTTCCCCTCATATGTTGTTGGTTCCAATGTGGACAATGAACTCTTGCTGGGCCCTCTCCCCCTTGAGAACATGCCACATCCTCTCTAAGACATCCTTGATCCCGGCACCAGAGAGGCAACACATCATTCTGATCCTTTGCTACTGGCCACAGAAATGTCTGTCTGTTCCTTAGAGTAGACAGTCCCCTAACGCAATTGATCTCTAGGAAGCCAGCATATCCCTCATTGCATTAGAGCCAGTCTCAATACCAGTAACTTGGCTGTTCATGCTACATTCCACTGAGAACCCATCACCCCCTACATTTTCTAAAACAGCACACTTGTTTGAAATGGGGATAGCCACAAAAGCTGCACTACCTGCCTACCTCTCTTACCTTTCCTGGTGTTAACCCATCTATGTGACTGTAACTGTGATTTTTCTCCCTTCCTATAACTGCCATTCATCACACCCACTTGCTTTTGTAAATTCCTCTTTGCCTCTAACTGTCTTTCCAACCGATCCATTCGATCTGATAGGATTCACAACTAGTGACATTTATTGCACATATAATCCTCAGCAACATGTAAACTCTCCCTAAACTCCCACATCTGATGAGCATATCACTCTACTAAGGGCCATTTATTTAGATAAGGTTCACAAATTTATTAGCTTCTCAAGACAGGAGCAACAGAAATAACACTTAACAAGGCAGTGTGCTCAGTTGATTTGTAATGTTATAGATCCCCTTCAAGAGAGTAGCCCGGACCCTAACTTTGCTAGTTGTTTTAAGTAGGTGTTTAGTGGATATTCCAGGAGTGTTGCAGCTGACCCAACAACCTAGTTTTAAACAAAACAGAACTTATTTGTAAGATTACTGAATGAAACACAAACAAATGAGAACAGAATTTTTGAGAAGATTTGTCGCTAGGTGAGATGAGGCCAAGTGGTAGCTTTGGAGATTTCTCTATCCTTCATTGCCCATTTTTTTCTTATCTTTCTGATTGATGTGCCATGACATCTCTTTCAACTGTAGAGAGGGTGGGACTTCAGATTAGAGGTCAAGATGTCTTGGCCTCATCTCACCAAGCCAATGAATGAATGTTTCCATGAACTGAGTGATGGAGTGAAGGTCCCGGAACATATCTGGCAGACAATGACTTTTTGGATGAGTTTGGGTTTCCTTGGAGGCAGCAGTGTCAGAATTATGACATCAGACAGTACTTGGGCCAACTTCTCTGCCCTTCACTGCTACCAGACATTTCCCTGTTTACCCTTGCATCTCCACCAGTCCATTAATAGCTGGGTCCATCTGTGCTGGGCTTAGTAGGGAGCTGTTCTTCAGCATTTCTCTGAGTGGCAGAGATCTCAGCTGTTTCTTTCTTCTCCATCTGCAGGCTTTGCCAGTGCTGTGCTCACCAGAATGTGACCTGAGGTCACTCGAGATTCCCGACCAGGCTGAATGCTGCTGTGCTGGGTGAGGGGTGGATGATGTATCCTTAACCAGTCATCTTCAGAAGTGTAGTTTGAAGGGCTGGTAGATACGAGTGTGGATTTAATTATGCTTCTGCTTGTAGAAGCTACATTTTAGATGACCCACAAAGGAATTGCTGAGATGCAGCAAAGCTGAGAAATTTCAGTCATGGGCAAAATCAATGTCCCTCAGGTATTCTTGAATGATCTGCATCTTCAGTTTATTATTCCCCAACATGAGTGCAAGTTGATAATAGTCAACATTATCTGATATATTTCAGGATACTATTATCATAAAGCTTCTATGCACAAGATGATGGAAAAAATTCCCCCCACTCCATAATTTTAATTATTAATGACTTGAGCAATTTATTTGTACATTTCAATTGCCTTGGTGACAGCAGTTCTACGGCTATTTAAATATTTGACTTGCTGTCTCTTTCTTTCTGTGTGCCCTGAATCAATAACATTATTTTGTTATGAATGCAGCAGACTTGGACAAGTTAATTAAAAATTGCACATAGTGATTGAATTGTCTTTTATTTATCATGAAAATAGTTACATTTCTTGCACTAAAATTGGTTCCGAAGTTAGGAAAGGGAAAAATTAAACTAGATTCGATTTGGACTGGTTATGATCGACTCATGTTTCAAGTGGATGATGATAGGCAAAATGTTATGGACCAGGCCAGACCCCCTCAAAACATTTCGAGAAGGTAGCCCAGACCCTAACTTTTCTAGTTGTTTTAAGTAGGTGTAGAGTGGATATTCCAGGAGCGATGCAGCTGGCCCAACCACTAAGTCTTAAACAAAACAGTAATCATTTGTAAGGTTACTGAATGAAGCACAAACACAAGAGAACTGAATAAAGACACATTGGAACTTCTATGTTTACGACTCCTCTGAAAGAAAACCAAGAACAAAATAATCTTGCTAAAGGAGCAGCATGTCACAAAAGAGATCAGGCTCAAATGTGTTGGGTACCTTGCTGATGTTCTCTGTTAATGCTCACATGATGAGATACCTGAGGATCCCTCTGCATTTGACGAACTGAGTTCAGAAGGGATCAATATTCAGGAGAGGAGAGACAACAGTGAATGGAGAAATGTGAGGAAGAAAGCAAAAGAAAGGCACAGAGTTTCATTTGGAACATTCTTGTCAGTTTCACACCCTAGCAGGTGACTGTAATTGAGAAATTGGAACAAAATCGCATTCACTGTTGTTTTGTTGTGGTTTGATGTTGTTGCAATTGTGGTAGGTACCAGAAACGCTCGTCTGACTTTCTAGTTTGTCCTTGTGTCCAAACAATGTTTATTCTTCCCTGCTCACGTGATGCAACATTGCATGACAAATCATTTTAAAGAGACTATCCTGTAGAAAAGCTGTTACTTCGATGGGCTGTTGAGAACATGAGGCTTAGTGTGCCATTAGGGTATGGTAGTGTTGTGGTTATGGAACTGCAATTGGAACCTGGACTACCATTAAGTTTGCATTCCCATTATCGATACCTGAAAAATTAACTTTGAAGTAAAACTTGGATTTCTTTAAAAACATGGTCTCAATAAAAATGACCAATAAATTGTCAGTGGTGTCTTTGAAGATTAGGGATGAAAGATTTAGCCTTTCTGAATTGTAAGTGGTCATTATCACTGGCTGAATGCAACATGATTTTCACTTTCCTTGAATCAGTACTAAGAAAATGCAGTTCAAGTACTATTGTAGGCTGATATGGGCTGCTTCATTTTTTAGTTACAGACCTGAACTTAGATCTTGTCAGCAAATGGCCTCTGAAAAGAAATGTCATTAATGAAAGAACTACAAACGATTAGATTGGGCACTTTATTGAGGAACCCCTGCAGTGAACGCTCGTGGCCTGCAATAATTAAGCTTCAAAAAGTCCAGCCATTTTCTGGTTTAAATCAATCCATGAGTGAATTTTCCTCTTCATTGTCATTGATCACACCTTTCCATGGGCTCTTTGGTGCCAAGCTCCATCATATGCTTCACTGATGTTGAAACCAATTACTTTTCAAGCATCCAGTGCTCACAGTGGATAAGTCACATTAACGCCAAAGAAAGCGTTATTAGCAGTTTGATTTCAAACTACTGTAACAATAAGTGGGTCATTAATGCTGGACTTTACAAGGTAATTATGTTTGTTAATGTTGCCTTCAACTTGAGGTGAGGTGGAGAATTCAAGAAGCACCACAGCTTGGAGATAAAGACTATGTGATCTGGTTTCCTTAGGGTGAAATTCAACAAAAATCTACTGAAATCAAATCACACTTTTTGTGCCTATATGTAATAACTCCAGAAAGGGGACAGCTTATTTTTGAAATAGACAAACCAACTGTTGTATGCTAAAGCAAAGCTTCTCTGGAGAAGCAGTATGCTGGTAAAGGGTTGATTTTCTGTTGGAAAAGAAAGGAACAAACAGAAGTTTTGGAGATTTAAGAGACCAAAGAATAAGATACTGATGTTGGAAGTTAGATCTGGGAGATAGGGCTGAGTGGAAAATCCTCCTAAGGGCACTGGAAGTTGTTGTCTAGCCTGGCAGGACACAATCAGCCAGAAGTAATATTAGATGTGTTCTTGTGCAACTAATCTTCCAAATGTGCAGCATCTCAATGGCATTATTTAGTTAATGCAATGGTACCTTTTTTAACTTGTGCTATTAGTTGCCTATTGTTTGATCATTTTTGGTTGCTACAGTAGAAGCCTTAAAGATGATATTTTGCCCTTTAGTTATTTCCATTGGTTTCAGCACTGATTGGGATCATAACAGCGGTCAACCATTTGAACCATTACTTGGTTGGATTGAAACCGCATAGATTAGAGGATTGAGCCAGTGTAAAAGATCATGCCTCTTATTAAACAGGGCACTTGTATCAATTATATAAGCAGCATAACCAGAATAAATTGATTGTTTTTGTCAACTGCATATGACAGGCTAAGTGAAATTGAATTACGAAAGAGGAGACTTTCTTTTTGGGCAAGTATAATAGTTTTCATTGAGCAATTTTAGACATGCCAGCTAGATCCGGTAGAATGAAAAGTTTCATTTGATACCTTTCTCCTGAACGATTAACAAATATAGAGCACTATAAATCTGAAAAATGTGGTACGAGACCTATCGACATTTGTGTTATCAGAATGATATTTCCATTCATTGTATATTGAATGATTTGCATTCTGAATAGTGTGCAAAATAAATAGTCGGCACTGTCTTCAACACTCTGTGGATAGTATGCTCTTTATTCCACAGTTGGTGTAGTTTTGATAGTGCTCTTTGTTCTGCTGCTATTACAAAATCAATTTGTCTTTTTTTGAGCATTTCAGAACTTGAGGTGATCTGATTTTCCCATAATTAAAAGGTTACTCAGTTTTTGAGCTTGGGGAAGTTTTAGAGACCATTGCTTATTGCTAATCTTCAATGACCTGAATGATTGACAGTTTAACAACATTGGTAACAAATGGCAACTGTTATCAACAATAACACCCAACTGGCCCTTTGTGAACTGAATGAACTAACAGTGGCTGCATAACATTCATTGATTCACTGCATTACGATAATGTGGTTGCAGATAGTGATAGAATTGGCTCTGATCTGAGCTATGCCTTGAAATTTCAAATAATGTGCAATGTATGCTTTTTCACTACTTTTTGTGCTTTCTGCACAGTGTGAGCTACTTAAACAGCATTCTTTATCAGGAGTGCAACACTGGGAAACAACCAAGTTATCAGCTTCAGATATTTCATTGGTTTATAAAAAGACCCAAACTCAATAGCTTTGAAAAATAGTCTTCACTGGAAAAATGTTAAGATGCAATATAGTATTGGCAGCTGTGCTAACAGTACAATACATTGATAGGAATTTTGTTATTATCCATGTAATGAATTCCCAATCTCAATATTCATTGCCTTCAAGATCAGTTAGTTGAGTCATAGACTCATATAACATGGTAACAGACCCTTTGGTCCAACCAGTCCGCGCAAGACCCGCCCCACCCGCCTGCGCTTGGCCCATTTCCCCCAAATCTTTCCTATTAATGAACTTATCTAAATGTCTTTTAAATGTAGTAACTGTACCTTCATCCATCACTTCCTCTGGCAGTTCATTCTACACATGAACCACTTTAAAAAAAGTTGTCCTTCATGTCCTTTTTAAAACTTTCTCCTCTCAGTTAAAAAATATACCCCCAAGTTTTGAACTCCCTCACCTTAGGTAAAAGACTCTTGTCATTCACCTTATCTATGCCCCTCATGATTTTATAAACTTCAATAAGGTCACCCCTCAATCTCCTATACTCTAATCAAAACAGTCCCAGTCTAGCCAGTCTCTCCATATAACTCAAACCCCTCAATTTCTGGCAACATCCTGGTAAATCTTTTCTGAACCGTCTCCAATTTACTAATATCCTCCTGATAACAGGGTGACCAGAACTGGATGCAGTACTCCAGAAGGGGCCTCCCCAATGTCCTGTACAACCCCAACTCCTAAACTCAAAGCAAAACATGCTGGAGATCACAACAGTTCATGCAGTATCGATGGAGAGAAAGCAAGCTAATGTTTCAAGTTGTTTCCAGAATTTTTTGTCTTCAGTTCAGATTCCAGCATCTGCAGTAATTTGCAGAATGGCTTCAGCAATGAAGGCAAGCATGCTGAATACGTTCTTAACCACCCTGTCCACCTGTATGCAAATTTCAAAGAATTATGTACCTGAACCACCAGGTCCTTCTGTCCTACAACACCACCCAGGGCCCTACCATTAATTTTATAAGTACTGACCTTGTTTGGATTACCAAAATGCAATGCCTCACATTTATCTAAATTAAACTCCACTTGGCACTTCTCAGTTCATTGACCACATTAATCAAGATCTCGCTGTAATCTTAGATAATTGTCTTCACTGTCCTCTATACCACCAATTTTAATATCATCTGCCATCTTGCTAACCATGCCTCATATATTCCAAATCTTTATTCCCATTGTTCCCGAATTCTACCAGCCTTGCCTTTCACTCTGACAGGAACAAAATGCTTCTAAACTTTTGTGATCACACTTTTTAAGGATTCCCACTTGTCAATTGTCCCTGCAAACAGTCCACTCCAATCAACTTTTGGAAGTTCTTTTAAAATTGCCTTACTCCAACTAAGAACTTTAACTTTTATCAAAGTCCTATCCTTTCCCACAACTATTTTTAAACTAATAGTATAATTTTCATTAGTCCCAAAGTGTCTCCCTATTAACACTTCAGTCACTTGCCCTGCCTTATTTCTCAAGAAAAGGTCAAGATTTGCACCTTCTCTAGGAATATTTACTAATTGATAAAGAAAATTTTCTTGTACACATTTAACAAATTCTTCACCATTCAACTCCCATATAACCCTATTATTCTTATATATCGATCTACGTATTTGCTTCTCAATTTCTCTGACTATTGGGAGGCCTATAGTACAATCCCATCAGGATGATCATCCCTTTCTTATTTCTAATTTCAACCCATTTATGTTCCCTCAGATATATCTTCTCTAATTAGAGTAGTAATGTTTGGCTTAATCAAAAATGCCACTTCCCCTCCTCTCTCGTCTCTCTGTCAATCCTCCCTATAACATCTACAACTTGGAACATTGAGCTGCCAGTCCTGTCCTTCCCTCAGCCACATTTCTGTAATAGCTACAATGTCCCATTACCATGTTCTGATACATGCTCTGAGTTCACCATCCTTACCTGTAAGACCTCTTACATTGAAATAAATGTAGCTTAATTCTTCAGAATTGCTTGGTTCTCTGACTTGCTCTTGTCTGTTTTTTCTAATTAACTTGCTTTTTTTTGATTCAGAATCACCCTCATCTTTCTTTCTATTTTCATTGTTACATAGGAAGCCCAACACGCATCACCCCCCTCCCTCCACTAAAAGTTTACATGCTCCTGAAATAGAACTAGTAAATCTCCCCATCAGGATTTTGATCCCTTTCCAGTTCAGGTGAAACCCATCCTTTTTGAACAGATCTTTTCTGTCTCAATAGAGATCCCAATGATCCAAGAAACGGAATCGTTACACCCTGCTCCACTTCTTCAGTCATTGATTTACATCCTTTTATTCCATCCCTCATTAGAACTTGGCACTGGAAGTAAACCAGAGATTACTACTTTTGAGGTTCTGTTTTTTAACCTTCTACCTAACCTCTTATATTCACCCTGCAAAGCCTTAACTCTTTCCCTAAATATGTCATTCCTTCCAATATGCACAACGTCTTCAGGCTTCTTACTCTCCCCTTTGACAATATGCTTCAAACATTTTGAGATGTCCTTAATCTCCAGAATCTCTTGACAATCACTTTACAACATAGTGCCCAAGATCTGACTCCCAATCCTATTTTCCTCTGAGAGGCAGTCTCCTTCAAAAATATTTTGTCCAACTTCCCATTTTTATTCTACCAACAATATACCCAACCCCTCAAAAAACACATCAAGCACTAAGTATGCACTTTGATGGAGTGACAAAAAATGCAGTGACAGTCATTCTGCGTGATAAACAATCACATAGTGATGACAAGCTCTCTGATAAACTCAAAGATCTGCACCAATGCTGTAACTATCTGACACATGATGATGATTAGCACACACGTTGATAAACAGATTCATTGTGCTAAATACACATGCTGTGATAATTGCACTGACTTTGCTAAAGACAGGCAATAAATATTTGCTGTAGTAAACACAAATTACACTGTGATAAACACAAACATTTGAAATCTCAGCAGATCAAGGGTTAGCAACTTCCCATGGGCAAAATTTGAAATCAAGTATGCTTTTGAATCAAGTATTCAGTTGTGGAAAAATTGCTGAAGAAAAGGTTAAATCCCTTTGGCTACAATTTACCACCTGCCTTCACAGTGGATTCTAGTTTCCTATATCTACCTCAAAATACAATGAGAAGACATCCTTTGAAATTCAATCTGTACTACAGCTATGTATAGGTCAGCTATGTGCTATACTGTTACAAATCACACAACTCCAGGTTATAGTTCAACAGGTTTAATTGGAAGCACTAGCTTTCGGAGCGACGCTCCTTCATGGTGTCAACCACCTGATGAAGGAGCGGCGCTCCGAAAGCTAGTGCTTCCAATTAAACCTGTTGAACTATAACCTGGCGTTATGTGATTTGTAACTTTGTACACCCCAGTCCAACACCGGCATCTCCAAATCATGTACTACACTGTAATAAAATTAAAATACTGTAGATGCTAGAAATCTGAAACAGAGAATGCTGGAGAACCAGCAGGTCTGGCAGCATCCATGGAGAGAGAAAAACAGAATTAATGTTTCCAAGTTTTGTCTGTGTCTTTGAGGATCTGCTATGTTGTACCCAAATAAAAATTCTTGGAACACTGACGGGTTGCATTTATATTGGATTTTTAGCATAATATACCTCCCCAGGTAGTCACAGGAACATTAAAACACAAAAATTGATGTTAAGGCACACAAACAGATAATAGGAGTGATGGAATAAATGCTTAACTATACTTTAACTTGAAGAAAATCTCCTTATGCACTTGCTTAGTAGTTATGTCATGCTAATGTTAGATCAAGAGGAACTGGAGCCTGAGTCTGTCTAGGGTGCCAGAAGATGTCCTCTCTCTATATTCTTTGTACATAGTTGCGTTTAATAAAGTGTTTAACTGTTTGCTCATAAGATGTAGACTGGGTCTTATTAGACAGTGGATAGGCATGAGGCTGGACAAACACAGCAAGCCAGACAGCAGCACGAGGTGGAGAATGTGACATTTTGAGTGTAACCTTTCTTCAGGACTGGGCAATCCTGAAAAAGGGTTACACCTGAAACGCCAACTTCGCCACCTCCTGATGCTGCTTGGCTTGCTATGTTCTTTCAGCCTCCTGTCTGTCTACTTTGGATTCCAGCATCTGCTATTTTTATTGTCTCTTATTGTTCAGTGGCAGACCATTACTTGATCATCAGACCTGGAGGCAAATGGTTAGGAGCACCGAAGCCCTAGCACAGCATGGTGCTTTGGGTGAAGGATAAAGCCAACCCAATGAGTTGACGTAGAAGTGAAGGATAAGTCTGACAGGAAACTCCGAGGTGAGATTTCAAGACAAGTATACCCCCTGAACCTTGGAGAGGGAAAGCTTGCATTCATTGATGAGGTGACACAGGGAATGCATGTGGGCAGTGCTGCAGATGTTGAACATTTGGACTTTCAGAAAACATTTGATATGGTGCCACATAGCAGGTTTGTCAGTAAATTAGAAATGATTGGGGTTGATGGGTCCTTGGCAGCGTGGAGTAGAAATTGTCTGAAAGATAGAAAACAGAAGGTTGGTGTGCATTTCACAGACTGGAGATGAATTGAGAGCGGTGACCCCCAGGGATCGGTTTTTCTAATTTATGTAAGTGGTTTGGAGATCGGTATTGAGGACAAAATTTATAAATTTGCCGATGATCCTAGGCTGGGGAGAATAGTGAATTGTGAGGATGGCACTGAGCAACTTCAGAAGGACATTGCCAAGTTGGCTAAATGGGTCGACACCTGGCAGGTGAATTTCAGTGCACAGAAACGTGAGGTAATGCATTTTGGTAGAAGAAACATAGGCAGACAATGCAGGCTCAATGGTACAGCTTTGAGGTGAGAACAGGAACAGAGGGACCTCGGAGTTCATTTGCATTATTCTTGGAAGGTGGCCCGGCAAATTGAAACAGTTGTTAGGAAGGCTTATAGGGTCCTTGAGTTTATACATAGAAACACAAAGCATAAAAGCAAGGAAGTGATGCCGTACCTGTACAATCATTGGTCAGACCACATTTGGAGCATTGTGTTCATTTCTGGGCACCTTTCGCAAGGATATTAAAGCCCTGGAGAGAGTGTAAAGGAGATTTACAAAAAAGATATCAAGAATGAGGAATATTAGATACAAGGAAAGATTGGAGAAATTGGACTTATTTTCCTTGGAGCAGGGAAGATTAAGAGGTGAACTTATTGAGGTGTTTAAAGTTATGAACAATTTTTGAAAGGGTAAAGAAGGGAGCCTCCTCGAAGAATTCAATAAGACTTGTAAGGCAAGACCTACCCTTCACAAATCCGTGCTGGCTGTCCCTAATCAAGCAGTGTCTTTCCAGATACTCGTAAATCCTATCCCTCAGTACCCTTTCCATTACTTTGCCTACCACAGAAGTAAGACTAACTGGCCTGTAATTCCCGGGGTTATCCCTATTCCCTTTTTTGAACAGGGGCACAACATTCCCCAGCCTAGGATCATCGTTGGGAGCATAGGCTGTCAGGGAAGGATGTGGTGGAAATGTGGAACTTTTTCAAGGAGCAGATACGACGTGTCCTTGATATGTATGTACCTATCAGGCAGGAAAGAAATGGTCGTGTGAGGGAGCCTTGGTTGACGAGGGAGGTTGAATGTCTAGTAAAGAGGAAGAAGGAGGCTTACATAAGGTTGAGGAAACAAGGTTCAGACAGAGCAGTGGAGGGATACAGGATAGCCAGAAGGGACCTGAAGAAAGGGATTAGGAGAGCTAAGAGAGGGCATGAAAAATCCTTGGCGGATAGGATCAAGGATAACCCCAAGGCATTCTATGCGTATGTGAGAAACCTGAGAATGACGAGAACGAGGGTAGGTCCGATCAAGGACAGTAGTGGGAGACTGTGTATTGAGTCGGAAGAGATAGGAGAGGTCTTGAACAAGTACTTCTCTTCAGTATTTACGAATGAGAGGGACCGTATTGTTGATGAGGAGAGTGTGAAACGGACTGATAAGCTAGAAGAGATACCTGTTAGGAAGGAAGATGTGTTGGACATTTTGAACAACTTGAGGATAGACAAGTCCCCCGGGCCTGACGGGATATATCCTAGGATTATGTGGGAAGCAAGAGAGGAAATTGCAGTACCGTTGGCAATGATCTTCTCATCTTCACTGGCAACGGGGGTGGTACCAGGGGACTGGAGAGTTGCGAATGTTGTGCCCCTGTTCAAAAAAGGGAATAGGGATAACCCCGGGAATTACAGGCCAGTTAGTCTTACTTCTGTGGTAGGCAAAGTAATGGAAAGGGTACTGAGGGATAGGATTTATGAGTATCTGGAAAGACACTGCTTGATTAGGGACAGCCAGCACGGATTTGTGAAGGGTAGGTCTTGCCTTACAAGTCTTATTGAATTCTTCGAGGAGGTGACCAAGCATGTGGATGAGGGTAGAGCAGTGGATGTAGTGTACATGGATTTTAGTAAGGCATTTGATAAGGTTCCCCATGGTAGGCTTATGCGGAAAGTCAGGAGGCATGGGATAGAGGGAAATTTGGCCAATTGGATAGAAAACTGGCTAACCGGTCGAAGGCAGAGAGTGGTGGTAGATGGTAAATATTCAGCCTGGAGCCCAGTTACAAGTGGAGTTCCGCAGGGTTCAGTTCTGGGTCCTCTGCTGTTTGTAATTTTTATTAATGACTTAGATGAGGGAGTCGAAGGGTGGGTCAGTAAATTTGCAGATGATACGAAGATAGGTGGAGTTGTGGACAGTGAGGAGGGCTGTTGTCGGCTGCAGAGGGACTTAGATATGATGCAGAGCTGGGCTGAGGAGTGGCAGATGGAGTTCAACCCTGCCAAGTGTGAGGTTGTCCATTTTGGAAGAACAAATAAGAATGCGGAATACAGGGTTAATGGTAGGGTTCTTAGTCAGGTGGAGGAACAGAGGGATCTTGGGGTCTATGTACATAGATCTTTGAAGGTTGCCACTCAGGTGGATAGAGTTTGTAAGAAGGCCTATGGAATATTATCGTTCATTAGCAGAGGGATTGAATTCAAGAGTCATGAAGTGATGTTGCAGCTGTACAGGACTTTGGTTAGGCCACAGTTGGAGTACTGTGTGCAGTTCTGGTCGCCTCACTTTAGGAAAGATGTGGAAGCTTTGGAGAGGGTGCAGAGAAGATTTACCAGGATGTTGCCTGGAATGGAGAGTAGGTCGTACGAGCATAGGTTGAGAGTTCTCGGCCTTTTCTCGTTGGAACGGCGAAGGATGAGGGGTGACTTGATAGAGGTTTATAAGATGATCAGAGGAATAGATAGAGTAGACAGTCAGAAACTTTTTCCCCGGGTACAACAGAGTGTTACAAGGGGACATAAATTTAAGGTGAAGGGTGGAAGGTATAGGGGAGATGTCAGGGGTGGGTTCTTTACCCAGAGAGTGGTGGGGGCATGGAATGCGCTGCCCGTGGGAGTGGTAGAGTCAGAATCATTGGCGACCTTTAAGCGGCATTTGGATAGGTACATGGATGGGTGCTTAATCTAGGTTAGAAGTTCGGCACAACATCGTGGGCCGAAGGGCCTGTTCTGTGCTGTATTGTTCTATGTTCTATGTTCTATGTTCTAAGGATATTCTGTTTCCACTAGCTGGTAACTAGGAACCACAATTTCAAGATAGTCAGCAAGAGAGCTACGAGTGAGATTAAGAGAAACTTCTTTACTCAGAGAGTTGTAAAGATTTGGAGTGTGCTGCCTTGGAGAGTAGTGGAAGCAGATTACATACAAGGTTTCAAAAGAGATCTGGATCTATATTTAAAAGTGAATTTAGAGTGCTACAGAGATAGGGCTGGAGAATGGGACTAGCTGGGTAGTTTTTTCAGGAGCCGGTACAGACATGATGGGTTAAATGGCCTTTACTGTAAAATTCTATGATTCATATAAAAAGGTGAAAAAGTGCAGGAGAAAACCCAGAACAGGGATTGCAACAAGAAAAATTAATCAGCCACAGTGAGTTATAAATTCTCATAGATCATAAACTTTACAGAAAGGGGGACGCATGAGGGAGAAAACTGGGGTAATGCTAAAAAGGTGCAGGCAAGGAAAATAGCCCTTTGGTTACCACACCAAATATAGCCTGAACAAAAATTCTTGTCTTTATCAGACCACCCTCCAGATCACAGCGACCAGGCTGTGTTGGTTTAATTTGGTAGATACATTATTGACTCAGGCCTCAATGGAAAACCGGATAAAGACCATATCCCTGTATTTTTCTATGTGATTAGTGAAATGCCAATGCTACTTTCACCAAAAAAGACATCTCAGAATAGACTGCAACATCCAGTGATGTAATTAAAGCCTTCAACTCCTGTTTTGGTTCAAATCATTGCAGATTAGGCATAGGTTAATTGGAACAACCAGGAGACCGAAGGAACTATTGATTCTTTTATGAATGTTTTATACCAACCCTTAGATAATTGACAATTTGGAACCTTGAAAGAAGAGCTCATATGGAAAAATACTTTAATAGGATGAATACATGATGAAGCCCTATCACAATTTTTATTGTCTAAAGAAGTCCTTATGTCATTACCAGCAATACAGTTCACCAGACAGTTTGAGCTTCATAATAATCCACCTGAAGGGACAGAGAATTTACCTGGAATCAATTCACTGATTCGGTTCATATTGTTGATCAAAGGATTACTAATGTGATGGGAAGACAGCAACCACAAGAGGAAGAGGGTGCTGATTCCTGCCATTGCTTCTTGTGTGTGCTGTAATGGGAGAACTCCACATTGTCACCAAGCCTGCCTGGCCTGCAATGCTGAATATCATGTATAAGATCTTGGAACAGAAGTACACTATTCAATACATTGAGTCTACTCTGCCATTAAACGAGATCATGGCTGATCTGATAACCCTTAAATCCCACATTTCTGCCTTTTCCTCATAATCTCTGATTCCATTACTGATTAACAATCTAAAGTCTCAGCCTTTAATATACTTAATAGCCTTCTGTGTTAAGAATTTCAGATTCAGAACACTGAGAAAAAAATTCCTCCACATCTCTGTGTTAATGTGCAACTCCTTATTCTGAAATTATGCCCTCTGTCCTAGACATCACACAAGGGACAAAGAAAACTTTTGATATCTACCCTGTCAAATCCCCTAAGAATTTTGTATGTTTCAATGAGGTCACCTCCATCTTCTAAATTCTAATGAGTACATGCTCAATCTACGCAATCTATTCAAATAAGACAGTCCTCCACACTGATATTAATGTTGTGATCCTTCAGTGGACTGCCTCCAATGCCAGAATATTTTTCCTTACATAAGAGGCTCAAAACCATTCACAGTATTCCAGCTGTGGTCTGACTAGTGCCTTGTACAATTTTAGCAAAACCTCCCTATTTTTATATTCCATTTCCTTTGAAATTAAGGCCAAAATTCCACTTGCTTTCCCAATTGGATGAAAGGATCTGTTTCTGTGCTGTATATCTCTATGACTATGAGATAAGAGCCCATGGTACCCATGCTGGTAGATTAGTATGGAGAGAGATTGGCTCACGAATAAATGACAGAGAATTCAAATGAATGGGCCATCTTCTGGGTGGTGACCTGTAACTAGTGGTGTGCCACTGGTATCAGTGCTGGAGCCACAATTATTTACAATATATATTAACTTGGATAAAGAAAGTGCATGTAATATAGCCAAGTTTGCAGATGATGCAAAGATTTTGCAGAGGGCTATATTCTCCCTGTGTCTGCGTGTGTTTCCTCCAGGTGCTCTGGTTTCCTCCCACAATCCAAAGATGTGCAGGTCAGGTGAATTGACCGTGCTAAATTGCCCACAGTGTTAGGTGCATTAGTCAGGGGTAAATATAGGGTAGGTGAATGGGTTTGGGTAGTTTTCTCTTCAAAGGGCTGGTATGGATTTGTTGGGCCGAAGGGCCTGTTTCCACACTGTAGAGAATCTAATCTAATCTAATCATCTAAAGAAGTTGGATTCAAGCGTTTTGTGACTCTTTGCATGAAAACTCCCGGGTCTCTCTGTTCTGTGGCTTTCTGCAGTTTTCTCCATTTTAAACCATCTTCACTTCCTCTAGTCTTTCTGCCAAAGTGTGTGCTGTCACCTGTCACCACATTATATTGTGTTCCAAGTTTTTGCCCACTTGTTTAACCTGTCTATAGCCCCCTGCAAAATCTTTGTATCATCTGCAAACTTGGCTATATTACATGCACTTTCTTTATCCAAGTTAATATATATTGTAAATAATTGTGGCTCCAGCACTGATACCAGTGGCACACCACTAGTTACAGGTCACCACCCAGAAGATGGCCCATTCATTTGAATTCTCTGTCATTTATTAGTGAGCCAACCTCTCTCCATACTAATCTACCAGCATGGCCACCATGGGCTCTTATCTCATAGTCATAGAGATATTCAGCACAGAAACAGACCCTTTGGTCCAACTCGTCCACGCCAACCAGATATCCTAAACCTAATCTAGTACTATCTCATGGAATACAAGGAGAACTAGTCATTTGGATACAGAACTAGCTTGAAGCTGAAGATAGAGGGTGGTGGTGGAGGGTTGTTTTTCAAACTGGAGGCCTATGACCAGTGGAGTGCCACAAGGATCAGAGCTGGATCCACTACTTTTCGTCATTTATATAAATGATTTGGATATGAACATAGGAGGTACTGTTAATAAGTTTGCAGATGACACCAAAATTGGAGGTGTAGTGGACAGCAAAGAAGGTTACCTCAGAGTACAACGGGATCTTAATCAGATGGGCCAATGGGCTGAGAAGTGGCAGATGGAGTTTAATTTAGGTGAATGTGACGTGCTGCATTTTGGGAAAGCAAATCAGAGCAGGACCTATACACTTAATGGTAAGGTCCTAGGGAGTGTTGCCGAACAAAAGAGACCTTGGAGTGCAGGTTCATAGCTCCTTGAAAGTAGAGTCGCAGGTAGATAGGATGGTGAAGAAGATGTTTGTTATGCTTTTCTTTATTGGTCAGAGAGTTAGGAATATAAGAGTTGGGAGGTCATGTTGCAGCTGCACAGGACATTGGTTCGGTCACTTTTGGAATATTGTGTGCAATTCTGGTCTCCTTCATATTGGAAGGATTTTGTGAAACTTAAAAAGGGTTCAGAAAAGATTTACCATGATGTTGCCAGGGTTGGAGGATTTGAGCTATAGGGAGAGGCTGAATAGGCTGGGGCTGTTTTCCCTGGAGTGTTGAAGGCTGAAGGGTGACCTTATAGAGGTTTATAAAATCATGAGGGGCATGGATAGGATAAATAGACAAGGTCTTTTCCCTGGGGCATAGGTTTAGGGTGAGAGGGGAAAGATATAAAAGGGACCTAAGGGGCTACTTTTTCACGCAGAGGGTAGTGCGTGTATGGAATGAGCTGCCAGAGGAAGTGGTGGAGGCAAGTACGATTGCAACATTTAAAAGACATTTGGATATGTATATGAATAGGAAAGGTTTAAAGGGATATGGTCCAAGTGCTGGCAAATGGGACTAGATTAGGTTGGGATATCTGGTTGGCATGGACGAGTTGGACCGAAGGGTCTGTTCCCATGTTGTACACTTCTATGACTCTATGACATTTACCAGCACTTTCCATACTGTGGGAAATCTAATCTAAACTAATCTAATATGTGCCCTGAGAATGACTGATTTAGGCTTGCTCTTTTATCATGTGTATGATGAAGGACAATTCTAGATTGTCAGTGCTTGACTGGATGCGTGGCTGGGTTTCAAGGAAGGCACCAGTGCTGGGGATGTCCTGGCAGCGGTGAGAAATTCTGCTTACGCTGAGTGTTTGTTGATACTATGGCTTTAAGAGGTCTATTTTGTCCTTTCTGTTTGAAGTGAGGTTTTGAGCCAGGAAATGAGCTGTCTATTGAAAACCTATAAAGCAAACAGCTTGTGAGGCCTTGGATTTTTTTTAAGTTAGGACAACAGAAGCAGAATGAATGGGCGGAGCCAGGCTCCTGCTGAACCAGCGTTTTAGTTTACCTTTCAGCAGTTGTTGGGGTTTGAAGTTGGCCATGGAAACTGGTACATCTCTTTGTCAGTCTCAGCAAAAAGCTGGAGTTATCTCTGTTGCCAGAATTGAATGTGAGACCATCTGTTTTACTGACTTTGCTTTTGCCAAGGGTGGGTTTATGGGACGTTACTATATTGGATTAGTTGCTGTTTAGTAGTTAAGTGAGTTTTCCAACAGAGTTAAGTTATTCCAATTCTTCTTTCTTTTTTTCTGTGTTTTAACTGGGGGTAAATATCAAGTGTGTTATGCTTAAAGCTGAGTAGTGTGACCAATTGAATGACATCTGCAACACAGCACCTTAGACTTGTCTTCATATAAGATAAAAGTTAAGGTGTATGCTACATCCTGGATATATTTGAAGGGGGTTTTACCTGGTCCATACAAGTGGGAGAATTGGACAATTGGGGTGCCATAGTAATGTGGTGCATAGGTAATAAGGTAAGTTTGGGAAGATAGTGCAAGAAAATCATCCTAGAGTGACATCCTCCTTACCAAAATTATGATTAGCCAATTTCTGGTAAGATTTACTCCTATAGTTCATAGTTAGCTTACAACAACACAGATGTATTTTTGACCAAATTTGGCTTTAATGGCTGTCTCTTTAAAAGTGTAAAATAGTGCTCAATGCAACACATAGCAAAAACCCCGAGGCAGTTAAAGAAGGGAGATCAATTACCCAGACTGTATCAGTCTGAAAAGATTTTAACGCCACTGTTTTTGTTAAAAGGTCAACATAAAAGGGTGAATTACACTTTGTACCATCACTGGACATTTTGAGCAATTTTGCACTTTTGCAGTGTAATCAATTACAATTTGGGAACTGCAGCAGTCAATTAATATACAGTAAGCTCCTATAAACAGCAATGTGGCTAATAATATGATTATCTGTCTTGATGATGTTGATTGAGGGATGAATCTTGGCCAGGACCTTGGGAAAACACCTCCTGTTCTCTTTGAAAAATCATATTTTGTATCCGCCACTGGACCTGAAGGATGGCTCACCTGACAGTACAGTGGTCCCTCACTGCTGCACTTGCACGTTGGTCTCAGTTTTTGCATTTAATTTCTGGAGTGGGACTGAACCTAAAAACGTTTGTTCCGGGGTGAGATTGCTACTATCTGAACCATGGCTGAAAAAAATAGCATGGTCATCCTGAAGCTTCATCTAATTATCCGAAGCAGCATCTAATTTTTAAAACTGCGTTATCTGGATATAGCTCAAGTGGGTGTCACTGGCAAATTGGCATTTATTGCCTACCCCTAATGCCAGTAGAAATCTGATGGGTTTTTTTTTACTGCAGTTTTAACAAAGAGCATTCCATTGCCAACCCACTGTACTGAAGTAAACACACAAAAAAGTGATAAACCTTTTTATGTGGGACTAAGAGGAGTGGGGACATTTCTTTTGCCTCAGCTGCGTAGGTCAGATCCTACCTTCCTACACAGGCAGTAGGAATGAAATTCTTCCCTGACTCTTTACTTGCAGCCACGCTCTGGGTCAGAACATTTTCACCAGCTATCACCTGCTGGCTAGCACTTTCATCTGTTTCAGGAGGTGGTTTGGGGTCCTGGAACTGAAATATCCCTGGTTTCAACTTTGGTTGTGCTTGATGCATACCCTGCTCTCTCTCTAAGCTCACTCCCAGCTCTGCTGTCTTCACATTTGTTTTGTCCCAAATTTATCACAATGGAATGTATAATGTTTACTGTTTGTAACCTTTCTCTCAGGAGATGAGGCAATTTAAGTATCTGGATATATTGTGATGGATTAAGTCTCTTAAATTTGGTTTGTTCACATTATTCTCTAGATGGTATAGCTTGAGATGTGTATTTCATGTTGAGTTCCTGGAAGTGTACACAAAATTGTCTTGTGGATCTTACTGTAGTCCACATTGAAATGATGTGATTATGGGCACATTGGTTTGTGACCCTTCACAGGGGATCAGTGGTTAGCACTGCTGCCTCACAGCACCAAGGTCCTAGGTTCGATTCCAGCCTCCAGTGACTGTCTGTGTGGAGTTTGTATATTCTCCCTGTGTGTGCATGGGTTTCCTCTGGGTGCTCCGGTTTCCTCTCACAGTCCAAAGATGTGCAGGTCAGGTGAATTGGCCACGCTAAATTGCCTATAGTGTTAGGTGCATTAGTCAGAGGGAAATCGGTCTGGGTAGGTTGCTCTTCAGAGGGTCGGTGTGGACTGGTTGGGCTGAAGGGCTTGTTTCCACACTGTAGGGAATCTAATCTAATCTTTATCGCTCATGTATTTTTATATGTGTTAATTTATAAAATAGCACTCATAATGCAACATAATGTAAATTCTGAAATGTTGGCACTCAATGAAATGAGTTATTCATTTAAACAATAATTAATATAGTGGAACTTTAACATTGAAAAATGCATTCCAATATTAATTAAGTCAGCTGTGGTTGATTCCTAACTCACTCTTGCAAAATCTCTTATCATGTCTAGAATAGAGTTGTGTCAGCAATTGTTTAGAAACATCCTAATTAGCAATTAAATTGGTAATTTTGGACTCCATATGGAAATATTACTTTCCCAAACTAAGCAAAAGTTGGATAATTGAGAATGCTACAGGGATAGTTTTTAAAAAAAATCTGCTGAAGCCACAACATTTGTCTTAAAGTAGGAGATAATTTTTCTGAGGTAATAAAGTGACTTCAGCAACACAATCGCAGCAAGAGATCTTCATTTCTAGTAGCATGTGTTGAATAAATATGAATTCACGAACTGATTCAAACCCTGAAATAATTCTTGTTCCAATGTATATGACAGTGGGCTTATCAGGATGTTTGCACTGGACTTTACTCAATATAAGTAAAATTGCATGAGCAGAAAACTTCTAATGTTAATACTCTCCCTCTCTGTGGTGCAAGCATGCTAAGGTGCCTCCCAGTGGTTGATTTTATATTGCATGCCCTTGAACAAAGATGTCGAAATGTTTTGTGGATGGAAATAATATTTAATTTTTGAATTCTTAATTATATTTTAATTTCTATAATGAGAATTTAATTTAATTTTTTTCTAAAATCATTAACTATGCTTACACAGCTGTTTACCAGATAGAATTCCTCCTGAATTAATCATGAAAAGTTAACATGCATCTGTTAAATTGTTCTTTCCTAGTTACCTGGTGTTTTGTCAATCACTTCTGCATGTGCAGAGTTCAAACGTTATTTCTTCATATGCTAAGTGGAAAATCATTCACTAATGAAAAATATTCATTAGAATTTCAATTTGTGGGGTGATTGTAATTTGAAATGCAATGATTATGTAGGATGAGGCCAGTACTTTAATCAGAATTTGTCAGTACTTTGGTGTTAACCTATGTTCCAACAGTCCTATGTTTGAAATGCAAATGTACATTGCTAACTGTTTTGATTAGACATGCAGATAACTACTCAGTTATGCATGTATGGTTACTAAGTGCTATTAGACTTGCGGATCACCAGTGCATACTCTATCTGATTAATGATGCAGTATATCTCCTTTGGTTACCATTGGGAAAAAAAACAGTTGATTACAAGGGTATTCACATTATTTTGTTGCTATGTGAGGAACTTCTCCTTTCCCTAATGCAAGCTGGAGTCTAATTTTGAATCTTGAGTTGAAATTTTGCTCTGACCAGCATGTATACAAAATTAACTTGTTCACCAATAGCCCTCAAATTTGATCACTGTGATATCTCCCCTTCATCCCAGAATAATAATCTCCTTTTATGCTCCAATTAATAGCAGTCTCTTCTTAGGTTGAAACAAATAGGACTTGAGTGTATCCTGTGTTCTCTGGGATCGGATTCCAAACTCAAAATACCAGCAAGAATATTGGCTGTCAAAATTACATAGCAATCATTAGGATGCAGTTGTATTGCCACGTAAAATAGTTGATGTAAAATAGTTCTGGGTATGTGTTACATGATGATCCCTGAGATTAAATTCTGATCACGTGGACACCATCATTAAGGTATCGACATGGACACCTATTTTCACCTCCATAACCTCAATTGACTCCACTCTAACCTCAGGTCATTGGCTGTTGAAATCTTCATCCATGCCTTTGGTACATGTAGACTTGGCTCTTCCAACACACTGCTGCTTGGCATTCTACTAAACTGTATTTCACTTTTCTGTTTTCTATCCTTCCATATTCTACTCTTTTTAAATTTAAGGTCATTCCTTGCATGTCCGTGCTCCTACCAAGTCTGATTTTCTCAACATCTCTGAAGATTAGATTACTTACAGTGTGGAAACAGGCCCTTCAGCCCAACAAGTCCACACCGACCTGCCGAAGCGCGACCCACCCAGACCCATTCCCCTATATTTACCCCTTCACCTAACACTAGGGGCAATTTAGCATGGCCAATTCACCTAACCTGCACATTTTTGGATTGTGGGAGGAAACCGGAGCACTCGGAGGAAACCCATGCAGACATGAGGAGAATGTGCAAACTCCATGCAGAGAATCGCCTGAGGCAGGAATTGAGGCTGTGAGGCTGCAGTGCTAACCACTGTGCCACCGTGCCACCCAAACCACTGTAATTGCTGATCAACATTGACTTCCAGTTAAGGAACACCTTGACTTCAAGTTGTCATCCTTGTTTTCAAATCCCTCCATGAGCGTGCCCCTCACTATCTTTGTAATCTCCTCCAACCCCACATTCCTCTGAGATATTGTCACTCATCTAAATCTGCCATTTGAGGATCCCCAGTTTTAAATGCTGCACAGTTTGTGGCTGTACCTTCAAATTATTCCACCTTTAACTCAGGAATTTTGTCCCACTTCTTTGATCAAACATTTGGCCAGTTGTCCTCGTGTAGTTTCATGCCAAATTTTGTTTTGGAGCATTTTTTTGAAATGACAATAGGGTATTTTGTGAAATTAAAGATGTTCTATATTTACAAGTTGTTGTGAGGTGTTGGAAGTAGAGTGGATTTCTGAAGAACTGGAGCAATTCCTAACTGAGTTTCAGAATGCACTAAAGTTGAATGACTTTTGGTCTATGCCAAGCTACTCTCCCAACCTTTTGGTTCAGTAGTGTGTTGAAGGGTAATTCTAATCCATTCTCTATTTTAAAATTACAAAACGTCAGCCACAGGAAAAAGCAAAGTTTTTACACACAACATAACTCACTTGACTCGGACTGGTAATGCAATATAAGTGCAGCCTTGCATGTCTGTTGTCCTCTCTGATGCTAGGAAGCATGGTAAGCTGTGTAAAATGTCTGAGCTTGCAAGCCGCAGAACTGTGCACTCAGTAAGAAAACCACAATTGGTTTAAATCTGCATATGAATAATTGTTATTGGTTGTTCCATCCTGTGCAGTTGGTACCTCTCCACCTCAGAACCAGCCTCATCAAATACATGAAGTTTTGAGATGGGTCCTGTTAAAATTAAGTAGGCACACATGCAAATTTCTATTGTCTATTTTTTTGAGTGTATAACAGAAAAAGAAAGCAAGTTATCATCTGCTGCATTTATGGACTATTACCAGAAAATATTCAGTAATTGATTTTAGTATGTGCCCATTAACATCAGCGAGTCCATTTGTCCTTAAAGGAACTTTCAATTTGCACATTTTATAAGTACACACATATATAAAACATCATCACTCTAACAGTATGAGAGGTTGAACAATACATTATAATAAAATGACAGGATTATCCTTATCTCATTTGATTTCTAAAACAAAATTTATCCCAAAAGAATCACAATTAAAGCAGGCAAAATATTTGATGTCTGGAAAGATTTGAGGTCCTGTCTCCCTGATAAAAAAAATATCAAATCCAACAGTGGCATCTAAATTGAATAATCCCTGTGTATACTGATTCCTTATGGAGTAGTAATCCATTATCATTCCATTTAAGTAGGATTCAGAGCCATGTTTTAAATGCAACCAATAAGTTCACTGAAGCACTCCCTGGAACCCAGTGTGGCATAGTTCTGTGGCATTTATTCATCACTCAGAATCACTCACCATAATGGAAGGAGAATGGCAAAATCAAAGCTGTTCTTATTTCCAAAATGGTTAATGTAACATTTCTAACTAACAGCACAAACCTGAATCAGGGTTAATGCAGGCCAAGTATACACCGTCAGTTTATTTGAGAAGGGTTTTGTTTTAATGCTTTATGTGATGACTATGAGATCCAAAAAATATACAAATTCCCCTTTGCATAAAAGTAATCTAGGCTTCCCTACCCCTGCCTTTGTTGGTCAGTAAGCCCTGAGTCAAGCATCACTGGAAGCTGGCGTTGTGATTCCCTCAAACAGATGAGGTATTTAGCCTGAAACACCATACAGACAAGCACCAGATGCAACAGATCAATGAATGCTTGCTTATGTCAATTGCTGTCAGCATCAAGTCCTGACTATTCAGTTTGTTTTTTCTTACAGAATTTATTTTCTGTAAACCTTAGTCTGTAAAGTTCTGAGACATGCAAATTGAACGTTCTACCTTTTTTTCCCTCGTTCACATCGGAGTACTGCTTTTGCCTGAAGGTTCATGTAAGCTTGGGGTATCAGTATAACTAATGTGCTCATTGTGAGTCTGTGGAGCCTTCTGCTGTTGTTACTGCTGCTGCTGCTGCTGCTGCTGCTGTTTTACTTGCAGACTGTCTCTCCTCCTCACTCCTTCCTTTTCTGTTTGCTATCTCTCGCGCTCTCTCTCTCTTTCTCTCCTCTCCCATACAGCAATTCATTCCTACTGCCCGAGGAGCCTTGAATCACACTGACAGCTTCAGGAGAGTGCCTAGGGATGGTTGGAGTCCAACAATAAACAACATAAGAGAAGGAAAACCAAGCAATCAATTAAGGGATTGTTCTCTTATAAATCATCTCTACAAGGCTGGCATCCCTGTGGACACTGAACAGAGCATTTACACGAGCAAACGGACTGCAATCTGCTTCGTGGTTTGAGTGTTTCATCACAAATATTGTCAGCTGAAGAACCCTTATTACGATTGGTTGGATCTATTATCCCTCCCACTCTGCCTTTCCATCCCCGCTGCTTCCAAACAGACGAAGGTTTCTTGATGGTGCTGTGGAAGTCAAAAGCAAGAGTTTCCTTCTGTCTGCTGTGAAAGGTTTTGTTTCCACTCAAAAGGGGCAGTGCAGACCAGCCAAAGCTGAGCTCTTAGGATAAAGCCAAAACAACTGTATGATGAACTGAAGCTCTAAGTACGCTAAGCAGCTGGAAGACTGGTAAAATTATACACATACAAACATAAATAAAGATATGGATGAGAAGGAGAACAGCACAGGCAGTGTGGGGAGCCTGCAGCCTTCCAGTATCCACGTTTTTGCCAACACTTCATCCCTTCATGGAATCAGGCATATATTTGTTTATGGACCAATGACCATGCGTCGATTCATGTGGACTGTGGTATTTCTTGGCTCTCTGGGCCTACTTGTGGTGGAGTGCGCAGAGCGGGTGGCATTTTACTTTTCATACCCGCACGTTGCCAAGCTGGAAGAGGTAGCTGCAAACAACCTGGTCTTTCCCGCTGTCACTATCTGCAACTTGAATGAGTTTCGCTTTTCAAAGCTGACGGTAAATGATCTCTACCATGCTGGTGAACTCCTGGGACTGCTCAATGTGCACCTAGAGATCCAGAGCCCCCACATGGCTGATCCCACTGTGCTGAAAGCTCTTAAGGAGAAGGCTGATTTCACACATTACAAACCGAGGGTGTTCAACATGCGAGAGTTTTATGATCGAGTTGGCCACAGCCTCAAGGATATGATGCTGTACTGTAAGTTCCGGGGAGTTCGATGTACTCATAAAGACTTCAAAACTGTGAGTAAAAGTTTTCTTGGGGCCCATCTCAGTCATTCCACTTTATTCTATTTTCATCATCCTTCCTGGTTGTCCTGTGACATAAATACAAATCTCATCAGAGGGACGAGGGAAATGATTCATTAGTGACACATATTGGATTTTGATATTTTCCAAATTGACTTGTTAAGAATAATTAATAAGCAATTTGTTTCCACTGTGGAGACAGTGATACCAAAATACAGCATTTTTTCTTTGCTCTGAGTAGAAATCTGGGATGAAGAAAGCAAAACTTTCTTCTATCAATGAGATCAAGCTATCAACAGTAAGGATATATTAAGTCATGTCACAAGTGTTGCTTCTATAAATGTGTGAAAAATAATGGCTTAACTCAGAAATATCTGCTAGTGTAGACTCTGTAATAATACTGCTGTAGTGAGAATTTATGTAAGTGATAAAACCTACAGCCTTATAATAGTTGGTTTGTGAGGAACTTCTGTCTGACCCTTTCACTGGATGTTTTTCATTTCAGAAGTGTGCCCTTTGAGACAGTTGTTGGTTACTTTGTTTGGAGCTGTAAACATAAATATTCCTAGCTATTATGTTATAATTGGGAGTGTCATTGTCTAATTTATAGCAGTATATCAATTGTTCTACTAAGGATGTCATCTTTCTACTGCAATCTGTTACAAGATACACAAGCATGTTTATGTGCAGAAGAACAGAATGACATGTTGGGCAATATTGTGTCATTATATTGTTGATGTGTCTAGTGCTTACATGTTTTATTAAAACTATGGCAAAGATGATTACTGTATTGTGTTTGTACTGTACTAGATATAAAGCTAGAAGGTATTGTTATTGACATCAGGAGGCAAATGCCTAACACCTTCACATGACATTCCTTCACCTATGCTTTCTGTAGATGTATTAATCAAATTATTTAAGTTACTCATACTGCTTAATGCCTCTGTGAAATAATGTACAGGGAAATACTAGATGTACAAAAATCATTGATATGCTAGCATTACTGGTGGTAAGGGTCTGCTATAGTGGGAACCTGCTACAGCTTCAAACATGGTGGTGTGGCTTCAGAGTTCTTGGTGCTTGCGCTTGCTGAAGTACTACTTTAAAGCAATCCGGATTGTGTTCAACATCCCTTAGAAAAGAGCAATAGGTTGATCATTATAAGCTATAAGGTATTTTAGCAAGTGAAGATTGATGATGGGTTACAGCATATGAATGTAAGTGGCTGTATTTTTGGCTGTCCCACATTGTGATGCATTAGTTGGAAGAGAAGGACACAGCTATGAAACTTCAATCCACTACTCAAACACCTATCACCACCAAATAAACATCCAGAAAATCAGAAATATTTGCCAACAGGGCACATAATTAAAGCAGCAAAAGCTTTTAAGTTTTATTGACACTTGGTGTATGTTTGACGTACAGTAAGTTCCAGGAGTTCATTGAAACAATCAGTAATTCGTCCTCTTGTAACTGTTACTTTCCCTTGAGGTGGCCACTTTTCTTCATTAATCTTCTTTTTTTGACAGCATGTTAATGATACTTTCTGTGCATTCATTTAAGCCCCACGACATGTGCATTTACATTGTACAGCTAACTTAGTTTTCCTGAGTTGAGTAAAAGCCACTGTAGGTCATTGATTATGATTTTGTACAAGTTATTGAGGAAGCAAACTCCAGAAATCTGAATGCATCATGTGGAACCTTTTCCTGATTCTCCTTCGGGTCTCTTGGATGTGGTACAAAAGAGACCATTGAGAATTAATGACCGCTGAACTGAAATCTCCGCCAGACTTGAACCACAGTCACATCCATGTTCTGAAAGAGACTTCAGCTGCAGTCCATACTACATTAAACTATTAGCACTCCAAAGCATTAACACTCCAAAATAAACCGAAAAAAATCTGCAAGGAGTCAAGATTAGCTAAAGATTGAATTCTTACACAAGTGAAAGCTTCAGTCTGAAACAGACCAAACTTGACAAAAAAAATGATTTCGAAACCAGGGTTGAACTGAGCCCAAATCCCATTGTGTGACTAGGTCAATGGAAAAAAATAGTATCAATTCTTGGAAAAACTTGTGGCCTTGTAGAAGCTTTTGAATGGATTATTTTCACTCTGGGAGTCCACTCCATCTTTTATTTTGAATGGTGTTTAGTTTGAATTGAAACTTGCTTTCAAAGTTGAAGAGTTTCTGGATGTCTAACTACTTTTTGCAGTATTGACTGCAGAAAAGTGATAAGGAAATAGTTGACCTTGAGGGCTGAAGCCAAGAATAGTTGATTCTAACAATCATACTGATAACTCTAAGATATTTTCATATGAATGCAGTTCTGCTGTAATTAATGATACGTATTGACAGTTCCCCTACAAGTACCAGTCAGTACAAATGACCATCGAGGATCTGATATAGGTTTGCCTTGTATTGTCCTTTGGAAATGGTTGTGAGGTGCTTATATTGGATATATTTTTCTTTTCTCTTATCTTGGTATATGGATCTGATTTGTTATACTGTTTCTCTAACACCCAATATTGGACAAGCAACTGAATATTGAGAGTACCACATCCATTCTCTTTGATCCTGCCATAAGATTCTTTCCCAGGCAAACCAATTTCATTCCTATGAGCAATCTGAAATCAAGTCTGTTTCATGAGATGCCTGCAGCTGACACATGTTGTAATAGGACCTCATTTGGATAGCTTTGTTCCACTTACTATTCTACTACAGATCTGTGGGAGTTATAAATATTAAGTAGAGGAGGATTAACCACTAATAAGTCTCTGGCAAAAACATGGGTATTTTATGTACAAGCAGGAGTTTATTGCATAATTCATGAGATACGTTTAGTTGTGGTTGTGTTCCTGAAAGATGTGACTTTAAGTGAAACAACTTTAAGTGGAGCATGGATTTCCATAGGAATCACTGTTAAAACTGGAGTTAGGTTCCATAAGCTGGAAATCAAACATTATACCTGTACGCACTAGGCCAAAACACAGTGCTTCAAATGGCTAAATTCCTAAATTGGTAAATTAAACAACTTAAAATAAAACAAATCTAAAAAAAACCAAAAATGTAATGTTGTACTTTCTGAATCTCTTGTAGTTGTCCCTCTGAGAGTGAAACCCAATGCCTCATTGCTCGGGGGTTGTGCCAAGTCGCCATGCTCATTGGGCTCCAGGCTACTTGTTGTGGCTATTGCTGGTTTCTACCCATGGTCTCTCACTGTGCCACACTGTAGCCCGAGGTATGCAGCCCATTCTCCAGGCCCCAGATCTCTTTCCTCCACACTGCTGGAGCCGCCATCAACCCTTGACCACTACTCATCAGTATTTCAAATCTGCCATCCGCAAGAGTCTCCCCCCACCCCTACCCCAGGATCCACATGGACACAACAGTACTACCCCTCGCAGCTGGCCACAGAGCCCACTGTTCCTTTTACACACATGTACCCACCCACACAACTATACCCACACACCATATACATGAAACCTCATCCATGCAACCACGTATACCCACACAACCATACACACACAACCACACATATACACACACAACCACACATACACTCAACCACACACACATACATACACACATAGACACACGCAACCCCTCCACACACATATACACACACATACAAACCCATATGTATATACACACACACAGATCATACACACATTCACACACATATCTCCCACATAACCACCATACACACACACACACACACACACACACACACACACACACTGCTAGCCAAGCTTGGCAGACCCCATTCCTACACATGTCATCACACCCTGAGGTAAGGGGTAGCTGGAAGTGTGGGACACTTCGATAGCAAACTTCATCAGGCTAACTATCCACTGCCTTTCTTCCACCCTGGACAAACCCCCCCACACTGCTCTACTAGTTGTGAGCCTTGATCTACTGCGGGAACCCAAGCAACCACCTGTGAGGGAGGGGAGGAGAAGCAACTGAGCTCAGCAATGACTGACACTGTGCCAACCAGGAGGAGGGAGAGGTTGCTCAAGGAGTGGCAGCCTGAAGGAGTATTCCCATGGTATGGTGACTGAAGCAGATCCTAGAGGTAGCAGTAAGAAGTGCTATGGCATCCACTCCATGCCTACCACCTCCACAAAAAACACCACGGGCTGTGGAAAGTCTGAACGAGAGTGAGATTGGCATTATTCTGATGTAATCATGGTGAGTATAATAATAAACAATGTTAAAGCAAATCTTTTGACAGTTAATGAGATTTCAGCTCCTAGTAACTTAATGACGTTAAAGTGAAAAAAAATCTTAAATGGGGCAAAATTAAACATGGATTCATTGTACTAAGATAAAAGATTCTATTTGCATAAGAACTGGTTAACTGTATTTAATACTACTTAAGAGATATTGTTATCTTCAAGGAAATGACAGATCGGTCTAAGCTAAATGGCTGTACGTTTCACAATTAACTAACAACTCACAACAAACTAGAAAGACTGACCAGTCTCTCCCAGAGATAATCATTTATATATTAGTGGGCAGACCTCTTTTAAACTTTCAGGGTTAACTCTTTCAGACTAACTGCCTTATATAACAGATACTGACCTTCTGCAATGTTTGATTTATGTTTGACCCTCAGGTGAGTTTCCAATCGACCAATTCAATCACTACATCTGCTCATTCATCTCCATAACACTGCCTGCTTCAACCCTCAACCTTGTCTTTTGACCTCTAGGCTTGACTATTCTAACACTCTGCTGACTGGCCTCCCAGTCTCCCAATGTCCCACTTCTATTTTTAAGCACATCCCTAACTCAATTCACATCTCATTCAGACAGGACTCTTTTCCTTGGTGTTGTCCTGTGGCTTCCACTCCAATAATGCTTCTATTTTCAAAGCCATGGCCTTGAATTTTCCATAAGTCTGTCATCTTCTCCACCTCTACAAACAATTCAGATCACTGTGCTCCACTGTTTCTTGCAAATTAAGCATCCTTGAGTTTAACCACCTTAGATAGCTGTGTTTTCAGCTGACCTGGTCCATAACCTCTGAAATTCTACACTCAAACTTCTGTTTCCCTCTCTCCTATTTTAAGTTATTCTTGAAAACCTATGTCTTTGACCAAGGTTTTGGTCATCAGTCCTGATAGCTTCTATGGTTCATTATTTATTAATTGTGCCCTTTGTGAAATATTTAGGCCATCATGTTACATTAAAGGTACTATGTACTGGCAAGTTGTATTTGTATTGAAAATTCAGATGTATGTCCCAATTTCAACATTTAAATATTTATTATTTTATGGAAGTACATGCATATAATATTTTGGCATCTGCAAACAGCATTCATTAACTATATATAAATAACTAATCTGAACCATCTCTTTTGAAATATGGTACATGTTGAAGAGTTTACCCAGAGGAATTGCATCTTCAAAGTGAAGTTCCTGTACTCTGATGTTTATATTATTGGCTTCCATTATTCTGTATTGAAATGTGAGGGTACTATGCTCTCTGGGGTATCAATAGGCCTTTTTTTAAAGACTTGGACATGACTGGTTATTTATTCAAGTATATGATTTATACTAGCATATTTCTTTAATTGCAAAATGAAATGTACAGCAATGTACAAGTGGCAAAAGAACTCTAGATTGCTGATTAACGTCTATAGCATGTTGTTGCAGTCAGAGTAACAGTTGGACAGTTGGAGATTTTAAACTTGCTTCTTGTTCTGTGGTACTGGTGGAGCTTGGCATACTGAAAGATTGAACAATACCGTAACAGCAGCATTTCTTTCTGTATCTGTAGCCCCATGTGTTCAACATAAACAAATAGATCCTTAAGATTTAACTTTCAGATCAAGCTTTGATGGTATAATGTTGTCAGAAAGCTTACAAACTTATCATGCACTTATCAGTGAAGCTGACAGTTGCTTTGAAATTGTGGTCTCATGTTTTAATGTCAATGAACTCATGACGTAATGATGATATGATGTTACAAGACTTAGCAATAGAGCTGAAGTGAGATCTCATGGCAATGACACTTTGCTAGCATAGATCAATATCTGTATGTTATGTGAGCATATAAGTATAGATTCTGTTAAAGTGTCCCCAGACTACAGCAGAATCATTGAAGAGAAATGAGTCTACCGTCTTCCAGTCTCACTGACTTGAAGATGAAACAGAAATGGCTGAAAAATACCACAATTTGTTAGTAAGCGTAACTCCAATACCTATAACCATGAAAATACAAATTGGCTTGAATGTACACTAGGCTCAGATTGGTGTCTTTAATTGGTCTGCAGTGCAGGCAAACAGGAATCAGTTTGCTGAACATCTGTCATGTTGTTAGTCACTTCAATCTGCAGATGATTATTTTGTCTAGTCCTTGCAGCTACACAATGAATCACTCCACCCCACAACACAAACTTCATGAACCTGTTGTTACATCTACATTATGGGAAAGGAAACTTCATCACAATGCTCAGTGAGTTGGCAATGGAAGCTGGTGAGTGTGAGTGTCTGAAGTCATAATTTTATGAATCAAAAGTCTAGTTTTCACTTAAATTTAGCACATAACTAAATAACACATTTTAAGTTAATTTCTCAAATATTACAATTTTAATCCAGGGCTTTAAAACTTCTTAGATAAACTATAGTTAGTTAATGAGTGTCGGTTTAGTCCAGTGTTTTTGAAACTAGAATCAATTGTTTTCAGAAAGTATAAATAGAGACCTCCCTCAGTACTGCATTTATTTACAATGACTGCTGCCTTGGTAACATAGGGGGTAACATGAGAGTTTGATGAGTTAAAGGGAGCTTGGTGAGGGGAGGAAGTACTCCTTTCATATTATATGGTTTTCAGTCTCCTATATTTGGCTGTTATAACTGTGCAGGAGAAGAAGTTGATTGCTCTGTTTTAATTATACTAAATTATTTTTAAAGTTACAGGCTGGCAGGTCAGCTTGGCCAAGTGGAGTGCACATCATCGAGATGTATGAAATCATGGAAAAGTCACGAGTTCCAGACAAGCACATCTGCAGTGTCACTACACAAGCTTGAGGTCTAGGTTTTGAAACTTGAATGATATTTGGGGCCACTGTTTTGCACCTGCAAGGCAGAAGATGATGGGGATAGCATACTTAGGTAGATGTTCACATATTGGAAGCATATAGAAAGCATGGAAATGGATCACCACTCTGCAGTCGAAGAAAGTCAGGCAGATGGTCCAGAAATCCCCTGACTTTCTATTTGATATTCCATTTTGGATGCAGGTGAGGGAAATGGTTCTTCAGGAGAGTTCAGCCAAAGCCAAGTAGGAGACTTGGTTCAGCTGTATGGAAGTATGGGGAGAAAGATGGAAAATCAATAGTGATAGGGAATTCTATAGTCAGAGATAAGACAGACACTTCTTTGGCCATAACACCAGGATGATATGGTGCCTCCTTGGTGTCTGGATAAAGGATGTTATGGAGAGACTACAATGTACTTTTCTGAGAAAGGAGGATCAGCTAGAGTTTGTGGTCCATGTTTATATCAATGGTTTGGGTAGGAATTGGGATAAATCCTGAAAGCAGAATTCAAGAAACTACATAGGAGATTTAAAAATAATACTTTCAAAGCTTTAGTCTCAGGATTATTCCTAATCCAGCATACTAATGAGCAAAAACATAGGAGAATTGAGCTATTGAACATTTGGTTGGAAAGCTGGTGTAGGAGGGTAGATGTCTGATGTCTGGGCCATTGGAACAAGTGTAGGGAAGGTATGATAGTCTACACATGAACCTCACTGGGATAAATAGACTTGCAGGGAGATATGCTAGGCCTGGCCAGGAGGATTTAAACGAGATTGATGATGGAAACTTGAAGGCAAATTCAAAGCAGAGTGCAGGAGGCATAAACGTAGTGACTGTGAAACATAAAAGATGCAAATATGAAAAAAAAGTACATACAAGCACAAGGAATATGGTAAATAAAGCAAATGATCTATGGGCATAGATAGAGACATGGCAGCTTTGACGTCATTGCTATGATGGACTTGGCTTAAAGAAGGGCAAGGATGGCGGCTCAACTTCCATGGATAGACAGTTTTCAGACAGGATAGAAAAGATGGGGATGCAATATTATTGGTTAAGGAATCGATCACAGTTATATGAAGGAAGGCCAAACTTGGACTGTTGTATCACAGTTCAGGTCACCTCATGACAGGAAGGAAGTTCTAAAGAGAGAACAGAGGCAATTTACAATAATGTTGCCAGGTCTTGAAAACTGCAACTTTGAGCAAAGATTAAATAGGCTAGGGTTGTTTTCCTTAGAACAAAGGAGGCTGAATTGTGAGGTGTACAAATTAATGAGAGGCTTGGATAGAATTGACAGTGAAGACCTGTTTCTCCTTGTGGAGAGGTCATACACAAGTTGCCACAGATAGGGTAGTATGATAGCGCAGTGATTAGCATTGCTGCCTCATAGTGCCAGAGACAGTTTCAATTCCAGTCTTGGGTGACTGTCTGTGTGGAGTTTGCACATTCTTCCCGTGTCTGTGTGGGTTTTCTCCAGATTCTCTGGTTTCCTCCCACAGCCCAAAAACGTTCAGGTTATGAGTACCGGCCATGCTAAATTGCCCATAGAGTCCAGGGATGTGCAGACTAGGTGGATTAGCCATGTGAAATGCAGGGTTAGAGGAATAGGGCGGCGTTCTTGGAGGGTTGATGTGGACCCAATGGACCGACTGACATGCTTCCACACTATAGGGATTCTATAATTTAAGGTGATCAGTCGAAGAATTAGTGGGAATATGAGGAACGCTTTGTCCCAGAGGGTATTGGATGTCTGGGATTTGATGCACAGTTTGATGATTCAGGTGGAAACCTTAAGCTCACTCAAAAGGAATCTGGATGTACTATCTGAAGCATTATAACCTGCAAAAGGCAATGAACCAGGTACCAGTAAGTGGAATTAAAATTGGCAGCTTCTTTTATCAGCTGACGTGGACATAATGGGCTGAATGGCCTTTTTCCGTGCTATGACATTTTTGCGATTCTGTGGTTCAGTACTGAGTCTGACAACTGGGTGGATTAGTTGTTACATTGGGATAAAAAACACAAGCTCTATGCCTGTTGTTGGCGAGCCATCTGAGGAGTACAACTGCGTGAACTGCTAACATGGGGAACAATTAGGCTATGACCAAAGTAGTTTATGGGGGCTGGTCTCATTTAACCTACACTGATGCACTCTCGCTGTTCTGGTTAAGATTGAGATCAAAGTGTGATTGCATTTGGTAGTGTTATCATAAAAAAAAAGAAATGTGTTTATTATAGATCTCAGCTGATCTTTTCCGCAAGCTTGTGAAATATATTATGAAGATGGAGTCACTCTACTTAAATGTAAGTTGAATAAATTAAGTAGGACTGCAACCAAAAAGGTAGAATTAAGTCAAATGGAAATGTTTCCTGAGCATTTAGAACAGTTCATGACCTATTGATGGAATTGAAAGTTAGCACATGAACATTCTTCATGTGCAGAATGAGGTTCGAGTGCTGCAATATCATTTGCCATAAAACAGAAGCCTTAAACTGTTTTGCAGTCTTGTGAAATACACTTCAGGATAAATAGCTTATGTTCTTAACTTTGTGCAGTATAGTGCAGATTCAGTTTAAACCTTGAAACAGTATAGGAATTAATAAGTGGCTCAGACAAACTTGTTGCCAGGCTCAAAGAGTTATGGGCTCACTGATATCCTGAATGCTGATGGACAAAGCTTAACTGTTCTGTGAATAGCTCAACTGTTTATACGAGTCAAAGGCTTTTTAAAAAGCAATAACTGGCTATTAAAATGAATGCAGACATTTCTATTATTAACAGGTAATTGGGTTAACAGGTTTACTTCATCACAAACAGGAATTAACCATTCTGATATCTACATTCAGAGCAGAAATAATTGGATGTAAGAATTTAAATAGACCTCCTGTGACTTTGCTTAAGCCTGCTCCTGGTCCTCCTTTCATTTATTATATTCTCGAATAAACCAAATAACATGCTGTTTCAAACTAATGGAAGCACCATGACGTATAATACACCATTCTGCTGACAGTGTATAGTTGTTCTCTCCTCAGGTTATTAGAGGTTAATTACTCTTGGAGGATGCATGAGTCAACTAGCACTCGGAAATCACTCTCATTTTATTTTGTGATGCAACACATTTTTGTGCTTTTCTTTTTCCTTTTATGTAGCTTTTTGTAAAAAGTGTGACAATTTATATATTCGCCACTTGACGTCTGATGAATAGTGCTTAAAGCTTAATATACATGTTAATACCAGCAGAACTCCATGGCATCGTTCTTGATGGGTGAATGGTTTTGCTGTTTCTTCCAGCGAGAACAGATTGTAAATGGTGAACAAGCGTCACCTGGTGTTTAGACCTTTGCCCTTGCCTGTTTACTTTTCATGAAAACTGCAATTTGTTGTGAATAAGTGAAAGAAATAGCACATTGCCCTTTACAGAGCAAGTAACAATACATCACCTTAATGATCAAAACACAAGATAGTGAAGTAAATAGCAGAGGGTACGTACAGCGCAACAGCGCAGAGCATGTCTTGGGAGAGAGGAGGGCCTGGAGACAGTCACCAGCATCTAAATGAGTAGAAGAGAAGAAGATACAGAGACCATCAACAGCTCTTAAAAGAATGAGAGAAAAGAGCACCTATGGTTTTGAAATGCTGAAGTTAAATGGGAGTCTGTTCAGTTATTGGACACTCCCAGTGTTTCAAATGCATGAAAGTATAGTTCTGTATATATAAACAATGTCTTTGGTTTATTGGATAGTGTCAAACTCCAATATTTCTGTTTCTTGTGCCATGGTACAGAACCAAACTGCATTTTTCACTATGTATATATATAAAGATTTTTCTTATGAATAAAGTATATTTTTAAAATTAAAAACACTACTGGGGACAGCAGTTTCATAAAGAGGAGAGCAGACCTGAGTGTGAAGGCAGGAGACAATAAATGACATAAGAGAGTCCCTTCAGCCTGTTTCTAATTGTGAAAGAACTGTGTGATGTAGCAGGAAAACAGGGAAGTGATTGTTGAGTATTTCTACTATGCCTCTTTTGATTGGCCAAAAGATTTAAGTAAGAATACAGTTCTGCAACTGAAGAGTACAGTAAGGAACTTCACTTTTAAAATATATCACATTCAATTAATTAATTAAATAAATAAATAGAATAGAGATTGAAGGCCAGGTGGTGTGTTGTAGCTCTAGTATGTGGGAATTGGTGGACGTTGATGAGATTCACAGTGACCACATCTATAGCAAGTGTCAGTTGCTTGAGGAACTTTGGCGCAGAGTGCCATACAAATGGTTATTACTCTAGGTAGAAGCTTGTGGTACTGGGGGTAGTGTATTAGCATAAATTGAGGATTGGTTAACACACTGAAATAAATATTTGAGATTAATAGGTCTTTTTCAGGTTGAAAATGTAGAACTAGTGGAGTACCACAAGGATCAACCCGAAACCCTCAATTATTTACTATTTTTATTCATGACTTGGCAGAGGGCCAGAGTGTAATGTTTCCAACTTGCAATATATAAATTGATGGGAGGGTATGCTGATTTG
Organism: Chiloscyllium punctatum; assembly: GCF_047496795.1. NCBI lineage: Eukaryota > Metazoa > Chordata > Chondrichthyes > Orectolobiformes > Hemiscylliidae > Chiloscyllium > Chiloscyllium punctatum. Next base: position 28,553,531 of record NC_092780.1, on the reverse strand, counting down.
AGGACCAAGGAAATCTGCAAGGGAATTTATTTAGGCCAAGTGCAAGGGTAAAAACTTGGCAGATGGAGTTAAATGTAGGCAGACTGCTATTTAGGTGGACAGAGACTCAAACAAATGCAACACAGAGGGATTTGTGTACTCTTGGACACAAAACACAAAAAGTTAGCGTGTATGCAACAAGTAATTAGGAAAGCAAATGAAATTTTGGTCTATACTACTATGGGGTTGGAGTTTAAAAATAGGGAACTCTTGTTTTCACTGTAGAGAGTATTGTTGAGGCTCCCTGCACAGAGTTTTGGTTCCCATATTTAAGAATTAATATAATGGCATTGGAGGCAGCTTAAATGATATTCACTAGGTAGATCTCAGGATAGAGAGGGTGACTTATCAGGAACAGCTAAGCAGATCGGGTGTTTATTCATTGAAATTTAGAAGAATGTGGGGTGATCTTACTGGAAAGTATGAAATTCTGAAAGGACTGACTGGCTAGATAGGAAGGTGTTTCCCCTGGAATTCTCTACCGTAAATGATGGTTGAGGCTAGATCACTGAAAGTATTTAAAGAGGAAGTTGAGAAATTTTTGAAATATTGCAAAGTTGATTGCTGTAAACTGTTGGTCCAAAAGAGGAGCTGAGGACTAGGGTATGATCATATTGAATGGTGAAGCAGATTTGAGGGGCTGAATGGCTTACTTCTGTTGCTATTTCTGATGTTTAATGGGTCAGAACCAGGAAATGAAACTTACCAGACACAGAAAAAGAAATAAAGAGGGAAAGATAGATTTAAAGAGGCATAAAGACATAAGGTTAAGTATGTTGTACATCACAAAGTCACTTAGCAACAAAGACTGAGATGTTGAATTTGTACCTGTAATTCTTAAGATCTGGAAACATTATTTAGTAATAATTAAGTGTTGTTTCAAGAAGGTATTTATACTTATTGAGCACAGCTTTATTTTCTACAGTAAGTTTAATCTATTACCAGTATACAAGAACAGAAACAGTGGCTCCGTGGTTAGCACTGCTACCTCACAGCACCAGGGACCCGGGTTCGATTCCAGCTTCAGACGACTGTCTGTGTGGAGTTGGCACATTCTCCCTGTGTCTGCATTGGTTTCCTCCGATGCTTCAGTTTCCTCCCACAGTCCAGCGACGTGCAGGTCAGGTAAATTGGCCATACTAAATTGCCCGTAGTGTTAGGTGGATTAGTCAGTGGTAAAAATAGAGTAGGGGAATGGGTCCTGTGGGTTTCTCTTCGGTAGAGCAGTATGGATTTGTTGGGCTGAATGGCCTGTTTCCATTCTGGAGGGGATCTAATCTAATCATTGTATTCAATCCATTTGAATGGTGAATCAGCTACTATGATGCCAGATTTGGAAAACTAACAACAGATAAACATCTTTTGGATTTTTGTGTTTAATGACTCATCTGCCCGAGCCTAGAGTTATTGTACAATTTCTGCAAAAGTAACACTGGAAACGACTGGACTCACACTACTGCAGAAAATTCTGGCTCATTAGATCATGTCATTTCCATTTTATTTCTCAGTATGATTTAAAGTTCTGTTGTTCACTATCTCTCAATGAATCTAAATGTGAACAAAAGGTTATTTTTAAAAAAATTGGTTTCACTGTATGATAATTATACTAAGCTGGTCCTACTGATTTAACACTATGTTTGGTAAACCTTTGTTATTTGAACTTGAAAATCTCAACAGAGGATGCCCTATTCTATTTCACTCGTACACAAGAGCTTCCCAATATATTACTGATCTTCACTTCTCCTGAGTCCAATCCTAGGTAGGCCAGCTAGAGTTCTAGGAATTCACTGTAATTCTCCTCAGTTTCACAACCTGGCATTTAGACCTCTAGAACACTCTCCCTCAATGAGGATTCTTCAATTAGACATAATAGACAGATTCCTTGAGCCCCTAGAACATTTCATTTTGAGCACAAGAAACACTCTCTATTCCTGCTCTGTGGTTCCAAATCAGGAACATCCCAAATTCTAATGGCTTCTACACTTTGTTTTACCTGTTAGCAGACATACCACTGACTAATCATATCTTCCAAGCTAATTGTTACTGTAAGAAAATGCAAAGCAAAGACCACTTCCCTGCAATCTATCCTTATGGCAACGTCATACCTGGCATATCCAGATGGAGATTTCAATTAATTAGCTTCATTTCTCAACTCTTTCCTTTTGACATAAAAAGCATATGGACATTTTAAGGTCTTCTATATTTTTCTTTTGCTTTCAAAGTTTTGTTTAATCTGGGATCCATATGAATAATTTATCCACGGCACGGTGGCACAGTGGTTAGCACTGCTGCCTCACAGCGCCAGAGACCCGGGTTCAATTCCCGCCTCAGGTGACTAACTGTGTGGAGTTTGCACGTTCTCCCCGTGTCTGCGTGGGTTTCCTCCGGGTGCTCTGGTTTCCTCCCACAGTCCAAAGATGTGCAGGTCAGGTGAATTGGTCATGCTAAAAATTGCCCGTAGTGTTAGGTAAGGGGTAGATGTAGGGGTATGGGTGGGTTGCGCTTCGGCGGGGCGTTGTGGACTTGTTGGGCCGAAGGGCCTGTTTCCACACTGTAAGTAATCTAATCTAATCTAATCTAATCATGAAGACAATTGTATCCTTCTCATCTGTATTGAGACACAGTAAGAGATTACCCATTGATCAAAGTTTTCATGCATCTAATTCTGACCTTATCGAGCATAGGGTACCCTTTGAATTACAATTAGTTTAGGCTCTGTTCACTGGACTCTCTCTGTTAGTTTTCCCACTTAGATTTAAAAGAAAATCAATTCCTAAAAGGTACAAATCATGAAATCACATCTTCACAAATTTATCAATAATGCTGTGACAGCTGCTTGTACGATCATCCTGAATATCTGTTAGCAGCTATTTTATGCAAACTTTAATTCTCAACAATCTCAGTGATTGTTGACTGTATGATGAGTTGTTAACCAGCTGGAAACTGTTAAGTACATGGATCATGGATAATTTAAATCATGTTGTTGATTAGCAGCAGCATTTCCTACTTTGTACCCTCCCTTCCTCCTTTCACTGATCTTTCTTTGATTCTATATTGTTGCTTATACATGTCTCATACTTAAGGGCCAATTATCACCTGGGGAAATTGATTTTAACAGGACAATATGAGCTTTTGGAATTGGCAACTTTACTGACCTCTTAAATGTAATGATTAGCTCACTGCAAATGTTCACAGGAGTCTACTGCTGGGCTATCATTATCACCCACCTGAAATGAGCTTTTGACCTCCCCTGTATTCAAATGAGCTCTCCAATGATACTTAGGGTCCCAATTTCACTTTTAAGAGGCATGGGAATAGACCTTCCAATTTGACTACTTATCCCTATGTTAAAATGAAAAAGTAACCATGAAATTGTAAGATTGTATTAATTTTGTGAAGCCAGAAAGTGATGTGTGTTTAATGGTTGCCACTGATTGCACACAAAGACACAAAGCAGATGTAGTGGTCTCATGAAAACTGCAAGTTAGCTATTACACTAGGCATACAATTGTACTTGTCCAAACACTACTCTTTTCATTAAAAAACAAGCAAATTGCATGCATTGTCATTTATTGTTATATATGATCTAATATACATAATCACAAAGCAAATAAAAATTCAGTTCTAAGGTGTTTTAACTGTGCTTCCATTTACGCGAATCTCTGCGCGTGTGTTACAAACGTAGCCTTTAAATTGTGCGTCTTCTAAAGGTTCGCATGCATGTTGGCACTGGATTTTCTTTTTGAAAGTGATACTTCTTCTACTAGAGAGTATAATTCCTGTGGTGAGTGATATTGTCATGGTAAATGTTACTATTTCATTATTATTGCTGGGGAACAGTGGACCTCTGGATAGGTGGTCATTATACGTAGTGCAATCACTACTTTCTGTTCTCCGACCTGCAGTGAAGGTATATCTTTGTCATTGTACAGAGATGCCTGTGATTCTAATTATAAATCTGATCGCTTTTGTCCATCACATATGATGCAGGTGATAATTGCTCTGCACAGGTACCAAGTTGTCACATGGGTGAGAGCACTGAATGTTCAGTGCATTTCTGAAGAATGCATATGTATGATATTAGACTTTGGATGGACTGTTTTTCTGTCTTTAATAAGTGAATTTCCCCATCAAGAAGTACATTTCTGTTCTGGGTTTCTGGATTTTGTGATGATCTCTTTGATGATTTTCACTGCCACTGTGGTCTTTCCCTTTTTCTAGGGATAATGTGGAGATGATGGATGGTATAGAATATCAGAACCCTTTATAAAGTGGCTGAATTCTTCACTCATGAATTGAGGGCCATTGTCACTTGTCACAATGGCTAGAATATTGAAGTGACTACATTCTACAGCTTTGCTGGTATTCATTGATGTCAGTTGGTCTAGCTCCACTGTAGTTACTGACTGATGTTGACAGTTCCTGCAAGTTCCTGCAAGAATGAAGAGGTCAGCCTCAGTCTGTCGCCATGTCTGCCTAGGATGATGTGTCACAGGCAACTCTTTAACTTGTTTTGTTTGGTATTCATTACAAGCACTACACTAGCTGGTGCTTTTTAATCTTATTACTTATGTTTGACTGGTACAGCACTTCGAGATTCAATACCTCGATGGTTTGCAAGGATGCGCTTCGGCATCTCTTTTCTCATCTTCTTTGGGGGAATAATGATTTTATTTCCTTTGTACAAAATGCCTTCATGAGCTATCATTTAATCTCTGTGTGCCTGATACTCTCTTATACCAACAGATATGTCCTTGATGCTGTTAGGCTACCATTTCATCACTGTGTCTTGAAGCACATGGAAAGCTGCATCTTTTTTTGTAGCTTCACTGATTTGAGCAAGGAGCTTGTCTTTCACATTGAGTGTCTCTGCTACATCATTAGTATCCAGAGCATGTTGAGTTGTTGCTTCTTGTTGAATGTGGAGGATTTCACACTTTGTCTTAATTCCCTCAACTTTCTTCATAGAAAAGCTGCTCTCGACAATATATTGAAAATGTACACCTATTACTCGTGCTTGTATTTCATGAGAGATTACATTCTGAAAATAAGTAAGGTTCTTTGGAGATGCAGTGAGCAGATAGAAATGGCTTGAGGAGGATGCATTGATGTGGCTTGTGGTCAGACCCCACTGAATTACACTGTCACTTTGTCTCTGCCAAACAGGTTTGATTGAAACACTCACGAGCAAAGACCAGGCAGTTATTATGTATCTAAGCAAAGCATAGTTCAAGTCACCTTAATGCCTTGGATGCTTGCTGCATGGGGGTTGCTTTAAGTCCTGGTTCACTAGCATCACGAAGCAGGGTGACTTCATCACTGACATTGTAGAACTTCACCACTGGTGTGTTCACCTGTTGTCTGATTCAGGTAAAAGCTTCTACATGTTCTGTGCCCTGATACCACACCACACATACTTGCATAGAGATTCACACTATAATGTCAAAATAGGCAAGAAATTTGCTAAGTAGTTCACAAATCCAACAGCTTGTTGCACTGCTTTCACGTCTGTTAGTTGCTGCATCTCTGCTACAGTTCTCACCCTGTCAGCATCCTTTTCCTGTCAATACATGATCTACGTATTTCAATATCATCTACTTCTTTTGTTCAGGTTCAGTTTCATCCAGTGAGCTATCTCTAGGTGTTACACTAGATTCTAATTGTGGTTTGCTTTTTAGTAATGACATCTTCCATTGTGTCTGTATATCCATGGACTAACAGAGCTCCACAATAGCCTCTCCTCTGATTATCTAATTACTGATTATCTCATGCTATTGGCTCTGTTAAGTTTGGAGCAGTGGAACTGCCAAAAAGCATGTGAAACCATCTGTAACTCCAAAATGGTATCCAGAAGTCATTATAAAACTGCTGCTTTCATGCAGTTTCACTTGCCAGTATCCATCCTTTACATTGAGGATGTTATAGATCTTTACCTTGATAGATTGTAGTAATATTTCTTCAATGTTGACATGGGTTAATGAGGTCTCTTCAAAGCATTATTGGGATCCTTTAGATTCTGCTTTATCTGGAGTATTGTGTCCAATTCTTGGGCATCATACTTTAAAAAGCATATGAGAGCATGAGGGAGGACTCAGAAAGATTTCCAAGAATGCTTCCAGAGATGATGGACTTTAGTTACCTGGACAGATTGAAGAAACTGAACATATTCTTCTAATAGATGAGAAGGCTGAGGGCAGTTTGATGATGATACTCAAAATTATGAAAGGTTTAAACGGGGTGAATACGGAGAAACTGCTCTTATTGTTGGAATGGTCAAGAACTAGAGGTAATTGGCAAAAAAGTATCAATGGTGACTTGAAAAGCTTCTTTATGCAGTGAGTGGTCAGGATCCAGAATGCATTGGCGAGGGTGGCAGAGACAGATTCAATCATAGCTTTCAAAAGATAAACTGGATAATTAACAAAACAGAAAAATCATTGCAAGGCAACATGGTTGAGTGGGAATTGTGTTTGCAGAAAGTTGGCATGAAAGGGCAAGCTCACGATTGAACTCCAAAAAAGCAGGACGTGAAGATCTGACAATCTCTCCATGGCACAGACTTCTCCTTTCATGATGACACTTTAAATCTGACATTAAACCAATAAGGTCTCTATGCATGCAGCAGCAATGATGTCAGTCAGCAGGGCAAACAGCCAATTGCATTAAAGCATCTAGCAGAAACATAGAAACACAGGAAATAAGTGCAGGAGTAGGCCGCTTGGCCCTTCGAGTCGGCATCACCATTTAATATGATCATGGCTGATCATGCAATCTTAGTATCCCACTCCCACCCTCTCCCCAACCCCTTGATCCTTTTAGCCGCAAATGTCACATCCAGCTCTTTCGTGAATCTATCTAATGAACTGGCCCCAACAGCTTCCTGTGGGAGAGAATTCCACAGGGTCACAACTCTCTGAGTGAAGAAATTCTTCCTTATCCCAGTCCTGTATTACTTATCTCTTATTCTTAGACTGTGATCCCTTGCTTTGGATTTCCCTAACATTGGGAATATTCTTCTCGCATCTCGCTTGTTCAGTCCCATCAGGATTTCATATGTTTCTAGGAGATCCCCCTTCTTCTTCTAAATCCAAGCGAGTACAAGCCCAGTTGATCTAGTCTTTATTATATGTCAGTCCTGTCATCCCAGGAATTAGTGTGGTGAACCTTCACTGGACTCCCTCAGTAGCAAGAGTGTCCTTCCTCAGACTAGGAGACCAAAACTGCACACAATATTCAAGGTGTGGCCTCACAAAGGCCCTATATAACTGCACTAAGACGTCCTTTTTCTGATACTCAAATTCTCTCGCTATGAAGGCCAACATGCCATTAGCTTTCCTCACTGCCTGCTGCACCTACATGCCAACCTTCAGCGACTGCTCCACCATGACGCACACGTCTCGTTGCATCTCACCTTTTCCTAAAGTGTCACCATTCAGATAATAATCTGCCTTCCTATTTTTGTGACCAAGGTGGATAATCTCACATTTAACCATATTATATTGCATTTGCCAAATATTTGCCCACTTAGGCAGTCTGTCCAAGGCACATGCAGCCTCTTAGCATCCTCCTCACAGCACACACTGTCACCCAGCTTAGTGTCATCTGCAACTTTGGAGATAACATTCAATTTCTTCATCCAAATCTTGAATGTATATTATGAACAGCTGGGATCCCAGCACTGAACCCTGTGGTACCCCACTTGTCACTGCCTGCCACTCTGAAAACGACCCATATATTCCAACTCTCTGCTTCCTGTCTGCCAGCAAGTTCTCTATCCATGGCAATATGTTACCTCCGAAACCATGATCTTTAATTTTCCTTACTAATCTCTTGTGTGGAAACGTTTGAAAGTCCAGTTTACTTTAATGGGCATATTCTCAAAAAATTCCAGAAGATTTGTCAAGGATGATTTCCTTTTAGTGAATCCATGCTGATTCACTAGGACCGATTTTGTCACCGCTTTCCAAATACTTAATGATTGACTCCAGAATTTTCTCCACCGCTGATCTAAAGGCTAACTGGCCTATAATTCCCCATTTTATCTCTCTCCCCTTTTATAAAGAATGGAGTTATATTAGCTAGAAGGCACACTAAGAAGCTTTAAGCATTTTATCCTTTGTTGTGCTGCCTTACCATTCTCATTGAGTGCCATTCTTCTGCCTTCTTCCCCATAACACTGCACTTAGATCCTTTTCACATAGCTCTAATCCATTTTTGAGCACCTTAATTGAATCTGTCTTCACCATACCCTCCAGCAATGTATTCTATAAATGGTGCAGAAAAATTCTCTTCAACGTGCTGTAGGAAGGTCTGCCCCTCTCTGGCTTTTATTCTATTACAATCTCAGTCCATATTCAGATAATTAATGTTTCCCATAACAACTACTCTATAATTTTTGAACCTTGTAATTTTCTTGCTTTCTTTTCTTATTCTTCTACATCCATCCCAATATGCGGCAGCCTATAGACCACACTAAGAAAAGTAGTTGCACCATTTTTATTCCTCATCTCTAGTCAAATTGACCCATGGCATCCTTTTCCTCCTGGACTGCTATGAATCTTCTGCCCCCTTTCCTATCTTTGTACTTTGTACCCTGAAATAGTTAATGCCCTGTCTTGAGCCAGGTCTCTTTTATAGCCACAACACAATATTTTCGCATGATAATCATGACTTGTCAAGAGAAAGGGAAAGTTTTGATGTTTTGAATGTGTATCCTTCATTAGCTGTACAGAATCACATATAACCAGAGGGAAAGAACTGTGTAGAATGATGTAGTACTGGAGATGTGAAGTTGTATAGAATGATAAATAACTACAGGCATTGAACTCTGTGGAATGATATGTAACTGGGTGATGGAACTGCTGAGGATTATCCTTGACTTGTATATATAATGAGGGCAATGGATTTTTACAGAAAAAGACATATAATAAACAGATGGGAGCGCAAAATGATTAGTGTAGAACATTGACACTTTTAGCACCATTAAGTAAGAATTATACCGTTTGTTACCTGTTACCCTCGGAAGCACAATTGCTTCTGAGAATGGAGTCAAAATATTTAATGTAATGTAAAAGTCTTTGGGTACTGTAGCCATGAGCAATGTTCGTGTTTCTTCTTTCATAAATGTGTAAATTGAGATGAAATGCAGCAAAATTGGAAAAGTTACAGTGTGAGCTGAGATAAAATAAACCAGACTGCTATGGATGCTAGTTTAGTTTAAAATCCTCAAAGTTTCAATAATTTAACTTGGAAAATAAAACAATATTGACATCCCAATATGATTATTAATGTTGACATCCTCTGGGCCACAGTAATTAATTCTGCTACCTACAATAATTAACATCTTTTTCTGATTAAATTTGGGAGTTGCTACACCTTACTGACTTAGTTTGCAAAATTATTTTGGAACTGATTTTGAATTTAAATTTCCTTTTATACCACCATCAATAGAAATATTCAACATAGAAAGAGACCTTTTGGACTACTGTGTCTGTGTCATTTCTTTGATAGAACTAAAGTCCTCATTTCCCATAGCCCTGTATTGTTTTTTCCTCTCCTCAAGATTTATTCAATTCCATTGGAAAGTTAGTACTGAATTTGTGGGGAAGTGGGAAATAATTTGTTCAAACATTTTCAAGAAACAAAATAGTTTGTAAGATTGGAAGTTTTACGATTTGTTAATGTATTCTTTCATTTGTGGAATTAGTGTTCAAGGATGTCTTGGCCTGATGCAATAAAAATTTATGATCTGGCATGAAGTGAGCTTGGTTAGCATCTGTTTAGTTGCTTGTTTGATAGTTCCTCAATGTGAAGCTGCTGCAATCTGGTGCAAATGATCAATCAGGGAGTTGCATTTATCAACCTCTGAGAAAAAGAACCTGATGATATCACCCACCTTAATAGACCAAGACACATAAATAGAAAGTGGGACAGAACACCAGTGCTTCACTGGAGGCTCACTGGTGATGTTACCGAGCATGGTGATGAAATATCTGAGAACAAATCTACTGGCTCAGTGAGCAAACTTACAATCTGAACCTCAGCCTGAGCTACAAATCTTCTCAAAAATCACAAGTTGCAAAGATTTAGGAAAGTAACAGAGATTGCTATTTTTGCAGTTGAGCTGTAGAGTTTGTTGGGGAAGATTAGACAGCCCTTTACCCTTCCTCAAACAGATGGTATATGTGACAATCGGTAACACAAATACCCCATCTTTTGAATATTTGACATTCTTCTGCTGTATCTAAAGAATGTGCATGATTGTTGTCAATAAATTTGTAGGTCTATCACCCATTCATCTGTTATCTATTTAAAACTGTTGAATTTAACCGATGTTCACTGTTTATTGACGATAGTGGGCATACTATTTGAATCTATTGTCCCGCTTATTCAGCACCAAACTTGGAGTTTGGGTGAAAAATGATGACAGTGTACTTACTTCTGACATGGGCCTTGCATTGCCATGTTGATGATGCAATAGTGTAGGTGATATGAGTGTGCAAGATGAATATAGAGAATGGACAAATTGATTGTGACTTCCTCGGCATGTTATACCGATTTGGGACCAGCAGTTGCATTTTTGACCTCTATTTACTCTAGTCTGTCTTGACCTGAAATGGTTGAACATGAATTCAGGAAGGAACTATCCCTTTCTCCTCAACACTTGGTATTTTTTCAAAATCTCAATTACATTTGGGCAAGCAGCTAACTGATTTTCACTGCCTGCTGCCAAATTTGCAGTGTGCTATGAGTTTTCAAATATTATCGAAAGTTTACATGTAGCAGTACTGTGTATAGTACAACCCTTATAAGAAGGATATTATTACGTTGAAGAGGATTCAGAAAAGATTTACCAGGTTATTGCCAGCAGAGTTTGAGTTATAAGGGTAGGATGGATTGACTGGGACTTCTTTCACTGGAGCATAAAAGGTTGAGGGTTGATCTTACAGAGATTTATAAAATCATGAGGGGCAAAGTTAAGGCAAGTAGCAAAGGTCTTATTCCCTGGGGTGGGTGAGTTCAAAACTAGGGGGCATATTTTTAAGGTGAGAGGAGAGAGATTTGAAATGGGCCTGAGGCAAGATTTTCACACAGAGGCTGGTTTGGAAGTGGAATGAATTGGCATTGGAAGTGATGGATGCAGGTATTGTCATAACATTTAAAAGACACTCGGACAGGTACATGAATAGGAAAGGTTTGGAGGGATATGGGCCAAGTGCAGGCAAGTGGGACGAGTTTAATTTGGGAATTTTGGTCAGCATGGATGAATTGGACAGAAGGATCTGTCTCCAACATGTATGACTCTATGACTGTATAACTCTATAAGAATCCTGTCCTGACCACTTGCTCCCAGATATAGGTACATCATTTATTAACCCTTTCCGGTCTGCAAAGAAATTGGGAAATTGAATCAACAGAAAGGGGGATAAGCTGTTTTTAAGAGGGAGGAAGAGAATGGCTAGCAGCAGAAAGCTATATCCACCTAGCTTCTTCAAGAAACCATTCTGTTAACTCCACATTAGTTGGCAACCCTGTACGATGCCTCTGTTTTCGGAAAAGAGGTGCTCACTGTCTATTTGCTGTCTTATGCAAATAGACCAACAGCATCACTGCAAGATGAGGACAGAATTGCTGATGGCTGCAACATTCATCATGGCTATAACCTTTTGTTGCATTCAGATCCTTCTAGCCTAGTGCAGACGGCATCTGTGACACTTCTCAGTTTGCCATCCTGTATGAGCAAGCCTACTTATGGCCAGTAATATTGGGAAAGGAAATACAGAACAGTGTACAACTTTTAAGTTTAACTTATATTTGGTATTTACTATGTTAAAAAAGGAGGGAGGGGAAAGAGTTAACTTTCATTTTTCTTTTAGAGTTGTTTTTGTGGACTTGGTAGGAGGGAATTGTGAGGCTTAATTGCATGCACATTTTAGTGAGATTTTACAACTCTTGCATTGGGGTTAGAAATGGAAGGTTAACAACTGGTTCTATTAAAAAAAAGTGTGCTGTTGCTTATTGAGAGGGGCCCAGGGTCACAGAAAGACAGAAAAATCTAGAAAAGAAAACCAAAGGAACTATGGATGCTGGAAATCAGAAACAAAACCAGAAATTGCTGGAAAAGCTCAGCTGGTCTGGCAGCATCTGTGGAGAGATCTGAGTTAATCGGTTCTGAGGAACGGTCACCAAACCCGAAATATTAATGATTCCTCTCCACAGCTGATGCCAGACATACTGAAACCAACAATTTCTGGTTTTGTTGGAGAACAATACAGAAGTCAGTTGGTGTTTGGGTGTGCCAGAGAAAGATTGTTAGAGTCTAAGTTTAGGGAATTCATGGGGTTGCTCTGAATTAAAATAATCATGAGTTTAGTTTGCAGCTTGTTTTAGGCATCTCAAAGAGAATGAGGCTGAAAAAGGAAAATCATCTAGTGAATGTGTAGAAGGAAACCAGTGATGGACGTACCAGTGTGTCTAAGGAACTTTAGTGTGGAGATAAGGAGTTCTTTTCACCGGAGTTTAGGTGTTTGTAAGTGTATTACTGGGAAGAAAGTGATCATGTAATTCTTAATTCTTTTCTCATCTCTGAAATCTTCACAACCTTTTCATCTAATGTGACATTGGTCATGATTTTCTTGTTTCTTAATAAATATTTTGTTCTTTGTTTAATGTACACTGGCAGACTCTTGTGACTATGTTCATAACTGATTTCTATGCGTTCAAAAAAAAGCACAAAGTTTACCATGCCAGTCTTCACTCTGATGTTTGATTGTCCAGAGTAAGCCCCAACTGGGTTCATAAACACAGTGCATTTTTCCTTTCCAGAGAGAAATAGGTGGAATCCACTCATAGCTTCACCAGGAAAGTGGCTTTCCCACAGTGTAGGATGCCAATGATTATGTGCACATTGTTCTGCAGACATAGCATCTAAAGTCTGAGATGTGGCTTAACTGCAAAGTGTCCAACCCTCTGAATTGGACCATCATAGAGGAATTATTGAATCATAATGTGGACTCATTAAGTCCACACTAACTGTCCGGAGAGCATCCTACCCTGACCCTCCCTGTAACCCTGCATTTTCCATGGCCAACCCACTTAGCCTGCATATTCCTGGACATTGGGCAATTTAGCTTGGCCAATCCATCTAACGTGCACATCTTTGGACTGTGGGAGGAAACCGAAGAACCTAAAGGAAATCCACGCAGACATGGGGAGAATGTGCAAACTTCACAGACACAGTCATCTGAGGCTAGAATCGAGCTGCACAGCACCACTGAGCCACCATGGGGTCAACGTCTGCTACGGTGTTAGCATCCTTTATTCTGTATCAGTCTGCTCTGCTATCATTCTTTGACCCATCATGTGAAGCTAGATGCTGACTATTGGATGACAGGGCTATCTGCTGAGTACCTCACGCATGATTCCAATATACCATTCCATACTGATCTGGCTGTATGTTCACAATGAGAGCCAAGAAATCTCAATAAGCAGATCATTCAGATGATTGAACAATATTCTCACTACCTGAGCTGCCTCAGGGAAGTGTGTAGCACTTGCCAGAACAGATTCACCATGGGTTGTTGTGTTGCACCTTTGAAACGTCAGCATCATGAGGCACAGCCCTTGTTACCACCAAGTTACACAACAAGAGGTGGCAGAGGTAGAATGGAGGAGGTAGACAACATATCTCCTTTTCTGGCTGCTTTGTCATCTGATATCCATTTGTAGTGCTAGTGAACATGACTTTGTGCTGTATATCTTTATAACTCCAATTCCCCATTCACGATAGTACTATACCTTACCTCCATCTATTATGAACCATTTTGTCATCTTGGCCACAATGCTGAAATAAAAGTCACACCTGAGAATTACAAAGTAACTGTATTCAGCAAGGCATTCATTCCCCATGCATAACTCAATTAACTTGACTTGTGTTTTTCATTTTTGACTGTCTTCTGTTTACTTTTTCTTAGCTTTGTTCTCCTGCTCAGTGCCACACCTGTGACTGTAGCATGGCTGATAGAAGACTGCTATCAGTAAAAGGTGGGGGGTGGGGGACACTGCAGATTTGCTGTAGGATGGCTCTGAGAAGTGTTAATTCTAAAGGACCCATAAGTGATCTGCAGGACCTCAGCATTGCCAGATGATAAAATATTGGCAACATTTATCAGATCTGGTTGCAACTGTGGAGAGATATGCAGAGTCAATGTTTTGGCTAAAACCCATTGCATCCTGAGCAATCTGCTTGGATGATGTGGCTGTCATGGTTGAGCAGCATGTACAAGGTGAGAGATGTAGTGTTCTGTTTTCAGCAGGCGCTTATGAGGGTCGGGCGAACCACTATATGTTAGATGTTTAGCCCAGGATCAACATCTGGTTGACACTAGACTAATCCATGGTCCTCAATTGTGTATTCTGAGACTGTACTGATGTCCTTGACATGCTTGCGTTTCAGCTGGTGCTATACTCAATTTATTCCTGGATTGACTCCTTCTTTATACATGAACCTGGTTTGAAAACTGTTTCTATGCTGCCAATACATTGCCTTTATCATGCCAAAGGGACTCAGACTCTAACTTCAGGCTCCTTTGTGTTGTCTCCTTCCTACAACTAGCCTTTCCTAATTTCTGATGAACTGTTGTAAATCTGAGTTCCTTCATTGCATACTTATTTGTACATTTTAGTTGCCATTGCTCCTATCTCTCTTTTTCTTTATCTTGGGTCTTTCTATTCTCTAGGAGAAAGTGAGGACTGCAGATGCTGGAGATCAGAGTTGAAGAGTGTGGTGCTGGAAAAGCACAGCAATTCAGGCAGCATCTGAGGAGCAGGAGAATTGATGTTTCGAGCATAAGTCCTAGGCGCTGTCTCCTTTTAATTCTTCATTTTCCAGTACTTATCCCTCACTCCAATTCACAATTCTATTTCTCTGTCATCACATGTTTGAATACCCATTTGAATAGCTCACCTTTCTACCTCCCTTGACATTTTTGGGCCAGTTGAGACGTTTGTACTCATACCAGCAGCCCCAACTTCCCCACCCTCCTCTTTTCTCGCCAAACTCCTTCTTGTCCTTCTTAACTCACTCCCCTCTGGCCCTTTGGATTCTGCCAGCAGATCATTGATCATTTCTCAGTTCCACATTTCCAGACAGAATTTCTATTCACTTGCAAACACAATACTCACTTTATCATAATGTCAACTTAGCTCAACTGATGAAGAGCTTTTGCTCAAAACGTTGATTCTTCTGCTCCTCGAATGCTGCCTGACCTGCTGTGTTTTTCCAGCACCACACTCTTCAACTCGGATCTCCAGCATTTGCAGTCCTCACTTTCTCCTAGTAAACTTATCTTCTCCAAATACTTCACCTTGGTACATCCCTCTAACACCTTGTCAGCTAGCACACCATCCTGGTGTCCCCTCGGAGTCATCTTCCCTTTCCATCCTAGGGTTTTGCAACAGAAAATTCCTAATTTTAACTCAACTCCTTGATCCCCTCTGAATTTATCCCTCCCTGCCCCCCATTTCTTTTCTGGAACTATACCAAATGTAAATCCTTCTCTTCACACTCACTGTCACCCTCCATGGCTAAGCCTCTACTGGTGTGTTCTTGACTGTACAGTCACAGAGTTTGGGTCCATTTGGATAAAGCAGTGGTTGTTTCGTTTTGCAATTTATGTTAATTCCCACTGGGTAATGCCATGATGCAGTGAGACCCATGACTGACAGTTGAACTCAATTAGACAATATTTATGCTGCAAATGTCTGAGAAATTTTCAATTGTGTATTCCAAGTCTGTACTGATGTCCTGCCCCCTCCAGGCAACAGTCAATTACCTTAAACCAAATGTCCAAGAAGTATGTGCAGTTTTCGAAAGTAATTGCATCGGAAAAAGGGAATGGATTATTGTATTAGGTCTTTGGGGAAAAACTGGCAATGGAAACAGTGAAAGGTTAGACTCCAGACTCAGTTAATGCAGACTCAGTATTTTCGCAAAGAGCTGAGCCAAGAGCCAGCTTATAATGAAGCTTCTGTGGATAAGCTTTGTGCTGTCATGGTAGGTGACTGTCTTTGCATCTTCAATTCCACACAGGACAGTGCCTTTCACACCTTGATACATCCATGTTCAATCATAAGCTTTCATTTTCTTAAGAGCTGCATCAGTAATAAAAAAGATTAAAAGATAATACATTTCAGACCCCATGGTGCCTAAAGTACATGAATAAGTTTCTCTTTATAGTTCTTTGACAATCAATTGAAACAAATTAAATTAAGATAAACAAATGATAACTTATTAAGGGGGAATTTGAGTTCTTAAAGGAAATTTTATATTTAAATTAAAATGTTGTTTGAGAGTGATAATGCACTCCAGGTCCTGTGGAGGACCTTCTACATAACAATAGACACTGTATGCTTCTTCTTCAAGGACACATGGATGCTGTCATAAACATGGTACAGAGACAAGCAGTCTAGTCAAACAACTCCCATGTTTCTCATTATATATGCTCAAGTAAGTACCCAATACATTTCTCCACCTGCATGTATTTAACCTCAATTAATTAACAATGCCATTTTCAAACATGACAGTCCAGCTTATGGCCTTGTGCAGTTGAAAACAACATTAAAAGGAATAGAAGATCCTGACCAAAGCAATTTATAGGGATTACAAAGTAATTAGTTGCTGGATTACTCCTTCTGCTTGGTGCTCATTGTTTGTGCTTTCCAGAACCTAGCTAAAATTTGTAATATCCACGTGGAATACTCTTGCTGGTGTTGAATTTTCGCTAGTTTAAAAGCTTGCTCTAAAATATTTTGCTTTAAGACAAAAGGTGGGATGGTGAGCCTTGCTAAGAACTGGTATTATCAGAAGAATGAAGACAAGTCACAGAGAGCAGGAGAAGCTGTTGAAGGAGGAGGAGAGAAAAGGCTCATAGCAGGAGGCGATATCTGCTAATAGTCTTGGGGAACAATTGCCTTAACTCAATTTCAGTGAAAAACAATGCTTAAGATGCCTATGAGCCATTTCTCCTCCAGTATTATTTCAATTTGGTCAGAGTTTCCTATTAGAATTAATTATTGATAAGTAATTTTATGCCCATTTTTTAAAACTTTTGTCATAAGTATCAGGTCTTTATGTTTCCTCTTTCCCATGCTAATATAGGGATTCTTAAGTTTAACTTGTAATTTGAAATCATTCCAGAGTGATATACAAACAAATATGCAAAACATGGTTGCTTTGGTCATGAGTTCTATTTTGGTCTTACCAGGTTATTCACTCTTAATTATAGTAGAGTTGAACATTTGAGAGTAAACAGGATTTTGTGTCATTCCTTAAAACATGCAATAATTCCTATTACATACATACTAGCTAAGGAATTATATCCTGTTTCCTTACTAATGATCCGTCCTAACCATTACACGTTGTCAATCATAGTTGCCATTTCTTTGTTGAAGTGTCTGGGCTGATGTGGAAGAATCATAGAATTCCTACAGTGTGGAAGCAGGCCATTTGGCTCATCAAGTCCATACCAATGCGCTCTGAAGAACATCCCACCCAGACCCACCCCCCTAGCTAATCCCTGTAACCCTGCATTTCCAATGGCTAATCCACCTAGCCTGCACATCCCTGGATACTATGGACGACTTAGCATGGCCAATCCACCTAACCTGCACATTTTTGAACTATGGGAGGAAACCAGAGCATCCAAAGGAAACTCACACAGACACAGGGAGATTGTGCAAACGCCATCCACACAGTTGCCCGAGGATGTGAATCAAGTCCAGGTCCCTGATGCTGTGAGGCAACAGTGTTAACCACTGAGCTACAGTGCCATGAGTCATAAGTGTCAGGACTTCAGAATATTCTACCTGATGATGCTATCAATCACAACATGCCAGTTTCAGAATTTCCTCCAGTTGACTTCAGAGGTTCCTCTTTAAACTCCAAGAATCTGATGGCCTGAAACTGATACATCAAATTACTTGAAAAAATACATAGTTTTCTTGCAGCAACAGAACATTTACATTAGTGTTATATTAATCATCTCCTTATAATATGGCATGTTCTCTGTCAGTAGTGCATGATTAATTGCCAGAATATAATAAAGTCTGACTAATTGATTAGCACAGCGAGAATTGACAACATTTCAAAGGATCAATATCAGTTCAGTAAATGGTAAAGCAATGGAAGGTGGACTTTAAGATGGATAAAAGTTAAGTGGTACATGTTGGAGCAAGTGCACAATAGATAATGTGGGTTAATGCCAAAAGTGGATTATATTGAAAAGATTTGAACTTTTTTATAACCTGTCATCGAGGATATTTGATTTTTTATATACTAATAACAATTATTTTAAAGTTTGTATTTTTGAATTTTGAACTCTTGCCTGCGGGCTCTGTATGTCTGAAAGGGTTTAATTACTACATTTCGTAGCTATGGTGATTTTTATAAAAAACACACAACATTAGAGATGTCCTGATGAGTAATAGGGTTTTCTTCCACATTAGGCAAGTTTACGACTGAATAAACCACACAGTGTGTAACATCAGGTTTTCTAGACGTTTATAAGTTTGGGCAAAAATTAAGTTTCCCTTAATTTGGGCAAAAAAGTTTAAGTTTTGGGGGTTCTGCAGGATTCTTGTCTGAAGATAGATGTGAAGTGCATTTATAACAGATAAAGAGAAAAGATGGTTTTGATTTGTTAGAAACAATTATATCAGAAAGTGTAGTCATGGTTCCAGTACATAAGTATTGGTAGAACCCTTAATGGGTTATTTGAAGCTGATAAATTTTAACCTTAGGTGTATGATGGCTCTAGGAAGGGGCTATCAGATTTTAAGATGGGGTTTTGAGATACAGTTAAAATAAGCATGGAGAAGAGCTAGAGAAGGAGATGCTTTCTCATGTGAGTAAAGGGATGATTTTGAAATCTGTATAAGAGTGTTTTGGGATTGATGGGACTATGTTTTGACCATATGATTTAAAAATTTTTAAACTTATGATGACATATAAATAGTTTGGTTTATTCTATTTATCATTTCATTTGTGTCATAAACTTCTATTTTATTGTTGAAACCAAATCTGCAATATTATGTGCTTATCTTTCAGTGAGAGATCAAGAAAATAGGAAAGAGCTCAAGCAGGAAATTAGGAGAACAAGGAGGGACTATGAAATGTCCTTGGTGAGTCGGGTTAAAGAGAGTCCCCAGGTATTATGCATTAGCAAGAGGATAATTAGGGAGAGTGTAGGACCACTTTAGGGTAAAAGTGGGAACTTGAGCTTGGAGGCAGAGGATATGGGTGAGATCCTAAATGATTACTTAGCATCGGTATTCTGCAAGGAGAAGGACATGGGGAATAGTAAAATTAGTGTGGAGCATGCTAATATGCTAGGGCATATGCTGATGTTGAGAAAGAAGTCATGGTAGGTCTCTTGAAGAGCATTAAGGTGGATAATTCCCCAGGGCCCAATGGTATCTGCACTAGGTCATTGAGAGAGACAATAATGGAGAGTGCTGTGTATCCTCTCTAGTCACTGGAGACGTTCCTGAGGACTGGTGAGTAGCTAATGTTTTTCTTCTATTCAAGAGGGGAAATGGGAGTAATCCAGGAAAGCATAGACTGGTGAGTCTCAGATTGGTGGTTGGGAAGCTATTGGAAAGGATTCTTAAGGATAGTATTTACATGCATTTGGAAAAACATGCCTAATTAGGAGCAGTTAGTATGGCTTTCTGTGTGGAGGTAGTAATGAGGGTGATCATTGAGGGTAGAGCAGTGAATGTTGTTTACATGCATTTTAGTAAGGCTTTTGACAAGGTTCCTCATGGTAGGCTGATTAAGAAGATTAAGATGCATGAGATCCATGATGACTTGGCCATTTTGGATTCAGAATTGGCTTGCCTGTGAAAGACAGAGGATAGCAGTGGAAGGGTGTCTTTCTGGCTAGAGGTCCATGACTAGTGGTGTTCTACAGAGATCCATACTGGAACCTCTGCTGTTTGTGAAATATATAAATGACTTGTATAAAAATGTAGATGGGTGGGTTAATAAGTTCCAAGACTACTTGAGGATCGAGGGAGTTGTGGGCAGTATAGAAGATTGTTGAAGAATACAGTGGCATATAGGTCAGTTGCAGGTATGTGCAGAAAAATGGCAGATGGGATTTAATCTGGACAAGTGGAAGGTGCTGCACTTTGGGAATCATATGTTAAGGGAAATTACATAGTTATTGGCAGAATCCTTAGCAGCATTGACGTACAGAGGGATCTTGGGCTCTTAGTCCATAGCTCCCTGAAAGTGGCCGCAAAAATAGATAAGGTGGTCAAGAAGGTGGATGATATGATTGCCTTTATTGGTCAGAGCATTGAGTACAAGAGTCAGGAAGACACATTGCAGCTTTATAAAACTTTGGTTAGACTGCACTTAGAGTGTTGCGTTCAGTTCTGGTTGCCACATTAGAGGAAGGATGTGGAGGCTTTGGAGAGGGTGCAGAAAAGACTTACCGGGATGCTGCCAGAATTAGAGGGTATGAGCTGTAAGGAGAGACGAGACAAACTAAGGTTGTTTTCTCTGGAGCAGTGGAGGCCGAGGGAAAACCTCATAGAAGCCTATAAAATTATAGTGTTGATGGTCAGAATCTCTTTTGTTGGATTAAAATATCTAATACTAGGAAACACATATTTAATGTAAGGCGGGGGAGGGGGGGGGAGTTCAAAGGAGATGTGAGAGGCAAGTTTTTTACACAGAGAGTGGTAGGTGCCTGGAAAGCACTGCCAGGGTAGTGGTGGAGATTAAAAAAAACTGCAGATGCTGGAATCCAAGTAGTCAAGCAGGAGATTGGAAGAACACAGCAAGCCAGTCAATATCAGAAGGACAAGAAGTCACTATTTCAAGTGTAACCCTTCTTCAGGCTTGGGGGTGGGTATAAGGGGAGCTGCAGATAAAGGGGGTGGAGGGGGAGGGTGGTGAGATGGGGATAGGTGAAGACAGGTAGAGGGTACAACCTGGTTCGTCAATGGGAGGAATGAATCTGGTTGGTAGCTAGAAGGAAGGGTCAGTGAGAGGAATGGTGGGGTGGGGGGAGCGCTGGGAAGGGAGTCGGGTGATGGGAAGGGAGGTTATTTGAAATTGGAGAACTCAATGTTGGGTTCGCTGGCTGTGGTGGAGGCAGATATGGTAGGGCATTTAAGGGGCTTTTAGATAAGCACATGAATGAATAAGGAATGGAGGGATATGGGCCATGGGCAGGCAGTAGGGATTAGTTTAACTTGGCAACATGTCTGGCACAACATCGTGGGCTGAAGGGCCTGTGCCTCTGCTGTACTGTTCTATGTCCTATATTCTATCACATTAAAACCAAAAAAATCTATCAGTCAGATCTCAGACTGAGATATAGCTTGTTGAGTAATAACATAACCTGGGATCATAACATTTCCACTCAGACTTTATGGTCAGTTGTTGAAACTATTAATAATTTATTTTCATCCATTGATGGATTATTAATATGGTAACATCTGCAACAACAGTGTAGATGCTACAGTTTCCATTGTTAGTCATGCAGGAATGGAATGGACCATAAATAATAGGCAAAAATATGTTGGGTGGTTCTGAGTTTTGTGACCTTCCAGATCTAAAGCACCCCAAAAGATTTTCTTGGTCTAAATTCATTCTTCCTTTCACTTGGCAACAGAGGAGAGAGAGAGTGTATTTAGTAGAAGAGGTGCAAGATACTGGGCAGTTATGTTCATGATTGTGTTAATTGTTTGAAAAATACTCTTTTAATTAAGATTCCTTTTATTTTTACCATTTTAATTGCCAACCACTTTGGAATTACAATATAGTCATTACTTGGTCAGCAAGTTGAAAGGTTTTCAGAGGTCAGCTTGAATGTGGAATCATCAGATGAATTATAATATGTGGGACAAAATGGCCTACTCTTGCTCCTAATTTGAATGTTTGTACATATTGGAACCCACCATCACAACTATATATTTTAAAGTGCATCAATTGGCTTACCTCGTTGCATTTTCACAGAGAGAAATTGTTAGATGTTCAAAAAAACACTTGAAAAAGCCTAAATCAATTACTAATAGTGAAAGGACTTTGCTGTGTTAAAAGGATAGCCTAACAGATAATTAGTAAATCTATTGTTCGGTGCCAAGAGAGCAACCAATTGAGATCTGTTGCAAACAGAGACAGCGCAGGGCTACAGATTTCACTTACTGCATAAAGAGCTAAAGAGTGGGAAGTAGTGATAGTGGAGCTAGCTAAATGGAGAGCATCTAGTGAAAAGTTAAAAATGTATCGACAATAATGATATTAAGACTGTGAAAGGGTAAAGGTTTGACCAGTAATTTGCAACTTTGCTAGAAAAAATATTTTATAGTACAAATGATGTGTATTTCTACATAATTGTTATTTAGTTCCAATGGCCAGAACTTGTCAAAATTCAATCATCAATGTTAGACGTGTGACAGCAATGCTTTTGCTTCAGTTGTGTCAACATTACTGACTAACATCCTGAAGAAGGGTTATACCCGAAATGTTGACTTCTCCACCTCCCGATTTTGCTTGCCTTGCTGTGTTATTCCAGCCTCTTGCTTGTCTACCTAATATCTATACTCCACCAACAATTGTTTTTATGTGATTAACAGTGTGATATTTTCCTCTTATATATGTTGTTGACTGAGGGTTAAACATTGACCAGTATACCAGAAGTAACATACCTACTCTTATGTAACTTAATGCCTTAGGATTAATTACATCCATCTGAATAGACATTAGGGATGTTGTTTTAACCTCTGAGTATTTTGTCTCATTTGTCCATAATATGATGATTTAAAAGAACTGCAACCAGATATAATCTTGTTAGCAACACAATAAGCTCTGAAAGTTAGCACATTCAGTAGTGCAGCATTCCCTCAGCACTGAAGTGTCAGCCTTGGTGTTTATGTGCTCAAATTCTGGAGTGGGACTTGAATGTGAGATCTGATGGCTCAGAGTTGAGAGTGGCACTAACTAACAAGGAAGTTGGCACATGACAATAACACTTGTCAGCATTGCCAGTAAGGATTTGACCATCAATGGTGGAGGATTATAGCAAAGCTCAGAAGTGGTATTGCTTTGGTAAAGTTTGATATTATAGCAACACATAGCAGTTAGAAAGTAATATTGACCTGAACCTGCACTATGAATAACTCATTGAGATCAAATCACTGCTATTGTCATCTCACAAGTAATATAAATCTAGCTAATTTGTTTTCTTCAGGCTTTCAATTCAATTTCCTTATTGATTTCTTTTGAACTCTACCATTCATGAGATACTTTAAAACTGTTTAATCAGCTGTGCCCGTTTACCAATATATCATGATTGCCTTTCTCACTTGCAGGCACCAGGTCAGTCACAGGAGATATTGGTGGCAGGAATAGATGGATGGATACTGAAACAACAAATAACAAGTCAGGAAGCATCCAGGAGGGAGAGCAAGCTAACGTCTTGTGTCTAGAAGATTGTTCAGCAGAGCTAAAGTGAAGTGTGGATCGACAGCATTTGTTCGACAGTTCAGGGGGAGGGGAATGATGGTGATGGTAGTGGCTATAGAGTGTTGGTGGAGAAAAGATGTTCGTAGTTTATATTAAGGAGGACAAGCTAAACGAAAAGAAAGAAATGGTTCACTATTTGAAGGTGTTGAACTCAATATTGAGTCCAGAAGGCTGTAAAGAGCCTAGTCTGAAGATGAGATATTGTTCCTCCAGTTTGCACTGTGATTCACTGGAACACTGCAGCATGCCAAAGACAGACACGTGGGCATGTGAGCAGGATGCTATATTAAAATGACCGGCTACAGGAAGGTCGGGCTCCTGCTTGCACACAGAATGGAAGTGTTCCACAAAGTGGTCATCCAGTCTGTGTTTGGTTTCTACATTGTAGAGTCTACAAACGTTGAGTCTACATACTGAGATCAATACCTTCGAAATGTGAACCAATTCTTTCCTTACTTTTAACTTGTCATCATGCCCTCCTCTCCCCTATCCCACTTACTTTTTTTCAAGTCTGGCAGGAGACATGCTATTGTTCCACCATTCTCACATTTAGATCACTTAAAGTAATTTAATAACATCTTTTCTCCACCAGCATCCTACACCCGCTACCCCCACCACCAACCTCCTGAACTATAGTATAAATGTTGTCCATCCACACTTCACCTCAGCTCTGATGCAGAATCATCTAGACTCCAAACGTTAACTTGCTCTCTCTCCATGGATGCTGCCTGACTCGCTATGATCTCCAGCAGTGGTTGTTTTCAGTAGATTCCAGCATCTGCAGTAATTTGTTCCTATAGATGGATGGATGTTTAGTTTCAGGCACATATTCTTTTGAAATACCAGGGTACAATTATTGAATTGGATCTATAAGGTGAGTTTGCTGTTGTAGCAGGAATTGCTTGGCTACTGCCTTATTCAGTGAATAGGATTCAAGATGATTTTTAAATTAAAATGATATTCAAATGAAATGGTTCACCTCTATGTCATTCATACATCTTTTGTGTACAATGTGATGATTCAAAATATCTGCAAACAGATTCAATCTTGTTAGCAACACAATAAGCAGATGTCAGAAATGTGGAGGGAATAGAAAGAAGTGTTTTATTCACAGCTGAGAAATCAACATGTTATTTCTTCTTAACTGTAATTTAAACTTGTAAGATGCCTTCTTTGAAATTACAGAAAATTGAAATAATCAAAGCTTTTTTTTCTTCTTCAATTTCCAGGACTGTCACAGTAAGTCAAAACAATTTAAGCTAAATTAATCCATTGTTCACTTGAATACATTCTGAAGAATAGCAAGTAACTATGAGGGACAGCAGCACAGTCACTAGTATGTATCAATTTAATGTTCTGTCAAAATAGGAAAACAGACCACCCTCACTGAAATAGTCATAGGTATTTAAAACCGAATGAATATTGTTCTTTTCTGCTTGACCACTTAATTTTGTGAAGTCTGTCACTATTCACAACATTGCTCTTCATTCATGTCAAAATTCAGATCGCATTTTTTTGTAGAGGATGCCTTTGCATTGTAAGACTGAAATGTGATACTATTGCACTGTATTGCACATCACAAGTTGTAAATCACTGCAGTGTTGTAGGATATAATGAAAAAACTATAGATGATTGCAGCACTATACAATGCAATGAAGTTGAAGATTTATAAAGCGTTGGCAGCTTAAGCAACATATCTTACTGAACAGATTGGAGCTGGTTGCAATAAACACAATTTATTTGTATGCAACACACTAGATGATCTCTTCACCTAGTGGATGTTCTAAAATACCTAGAATGGTTAGCATGATGCTGCAGACCCAAGCTCTGCTACACTCCTGTGAATATGTGCACAGAATTCAGAGACTTGGGATTAGATCTGTGTTTCCATGTGACCTCCTTTTTGCTCAATGTAATAGATTGAATAAGGATTAATTTTAAACTGCAACTTTTTATATCTGTACAAATGCACCTCAAGCTGTATAAGTTGCCACTTGTATCATGTTCTAAACGAACAAGAAACTGTGAATTTTGAAAATACTGTGATGCAACAATATGGGTAGTATTTTCCCATTTCCAGTTAGTGTTTGTTGCACAATCTGCCATGTCTCAAGTGACTTTTTTTATGCAATCATCAACTCTTCATTTCATTAATTATGTCGCCAAGTTCATTGGCTTATTCCACAAGGAGGACTCTAGCAGGAAAGGCAGAAATGCTGCCTGCTGCTAGCACCTTCTCGAATTCAAGCTACTGCCGTCTTATTTATAACCCAGTTCTGCACATTTTCAGATCCTGGCAAGCCAGGTACCGGCCCACGAACTGTGATGCTTAGCTATTATCACTGATGAAATGAGCAAAAAAGGCAGGTTAGCTCACTGTTCGTGGACAGGGACCTGGGGGTGCTGCTGATTGGGATGGTAGAGAGGAGGCCATCCTGTTTTCAGCAGGACACCAAATGAGTCTACACTACCAAACTTGGTCAGCCTGGACACAGGTAGTAGCCCTGGTTAAACAAAATGCACAGCACAGCAGGAAGACGCATAATTATCTTCTGTGCTCTGCAAGGGTAAGAGCCACCATCTCTACTACCACAATCTCAAAGAGACATCACTCTAAGTCTGGCACTGCACAGCCCTCTCACCAAGGCTCTTGAACTACCTTTTCATCATTACGTATTTTAAAATTGTGGACTAAAATATGAAAGAGCTATTTTAAAACCAGGTATTTACAAGGATTAATGAAAGTTTTGAAAAACAGCTAACCTGAAACTCATTGTTTATAAAGCTACTGAAAGAAGCAGTAATTGACATCAGTTTACAGACGAACTGGAGCCGAGGGGTTGTGTCCAGTTGAAGCTTTGGTTTGCAACAAAGAAGCTGATTGTTTGTGGACTAATGACAGGTCATCAATGACAAAGGTCTTCCGCCTGCCAGTGTATGATTGTTCTCTGAACAGCTTTGAGGCTCTGAACAGAATAAATGGTCAGGCCAGCACCAGCCCAATAACTCTCTTTCCCTCTCTGTAACCTACTGTAAAATCTAATTTAAGCCAAAGAAAACTAATTTATCTTTCCTTCCACAGTTGCTATGAGCTGTGACATTAATTGGTAAGTCAGAGACCTTTTATAAGTGAATACACCGACCTAAACCCCTTGCAAACCAGTGGAAGCATCTGGAAAAGCAAGGCAGAGAAACACAAGGAACAATTTAACAGGTCCTGTGAACAAAGTCCACTGAACCTCTTTCCCAAATTCCTGTCAGTCCATGTGTATTTTTTCCCTTTTATATGTCTATCTGTCTGTGTGGATGGAAGGGGGACTTTAGAAGGGGTTTAGCATTTTAATCAATAAAGTTATTTGTGAATGGTTCATATTTGTTTACCTGGAGCTAAAGTCTATTTACTTAGAGTTATAGAGTCATAAGTATAACTTAGAGTTATAGCTTCAGTCGAACATGTCCATGCCGACCAGATATCCCAACCATTTGCCAACACTTGGCCCATATCCCTCTAAACCCTTCCTATTCATATACCCATCCAGATACCTTTTAAATGTTGCAATTGCACCAGCCTCCACCATTTTCTCTGACAGCTCATTCCGCAGACGCGTCACCCTCTGTGTGAAGAAGTTGCTTCTTAGGCCCCTTTCACATCTTTCCCCTCTCACCCTAACCCATGCCCTCTAGTTCTGGACTCCCCCACCACAGGGAAAAGACTTTGTCTATTTATCCTATCCATGCCCCTCGAAATTTTATAAACCTCTATGAGGTCATCCCTCAGCCTTTGACGCTCCTGGGAAAACAACCCCAGCCTATTCAGCTTCTCCATTGGTTGCGAATCCTATCAGATTGAATGGATTGTTTGGAGAGATTGTTAGAGGGAATGAGGGATTTACAAGCGTGAGGGGATGTGATAGATGGTCATTAAAGGAAGGGAGAAAAGTTGCAGATACAGTCACATAGATGGGTTAACCCCAGGAAAAATAAGAGAGGCTGGTAGTGCAAGAGTCTTCTGTGCCTATCCCCATTTCAAATAAGTAGCTGTTTTGGAAAATGTAGGGGGTGATGGACACAATAGACGTTTCTGTGGCCAGCAGCGAAGGATCAGAATGGTGTGTTGCCTCCCTGGTGCCGGGATCAAGGATGTCTCAGAGAGGATGCAGAACGTTCTCAATGGGGAGAGGGCCCAGCAGGAGGTCATTGTATACATTGGAACCAATGTCATAGGAGGGGAAAGGGTGAGATTCTGAGGGGAGAATATAGAGAGTTAGGCAGGAATTTAAAAAGGAGGTCCTCAAAAGCAGTAATACCTGAATTACTCCTGGTGCTGTGAGCTGGTGAGGTTAGGAATACGAGGACAGAGCAGATGAATGCATGGCTGAGGAGCTGGTGTATGGGAGAGAGAATCACATTTTTGGATCATTGGAATTTCTTCTGGGGTCGACATGACCTATACAAGAAGGATGGATTGCACCTGAATTGGAAGGGGACCGATATATTGGCAGGAAGATTTCCAAGATTTAAACTAGTAAGGTGCAGGGGGTGGTTGGGTGGGGGGGGAAGTGAGGAAGAGAGGTTGGGGGTTGGTAGGACCCAGACAGATATTGAGGAAAGAGATCAATCTGAGAGTGGTACGGTTGAGAAAAGAAGTGAGCCAAACAGTCAGGGCAGGCAGGGACAAAGCAGAAACAAGGTAGGACTGATAAATTAAACTGCATTTATTTCAATGCAAGGGGCCTAACAGGGAAGGCAGATGAACTGGTTAGGAATGTGGGACTGGGATATCATAGCAATTACAGAAACATGGCTGAGGGATGGGCAGGACTGGCAGCTTAATGTTCCAAGATACGAATGCTGCAGGAAGGATAGAAAGGGAGGCAAGAGAGGAAGGGGACTGGCGTTTTTGATAAGGGATAGCATTACAGCTGTACTGAGGGTGGATATTCCCAGAAATACATCCAGGGAAGTTATTTGGGTGGAACTGAGAAATAAGAAAGGGGTGATCACTTTATTAGGATTGTAGTATAGACCACATAATAGTCAGCGGGAAATTGAGAAACAAACTTGTAAGGAGATTTCAGTTATCTGTAAGAATAATAAGGTGCTTATGGTTGGGGGTTTTAACTTTTCAAACATAGACTGGGACTGCCATAATGTTAAAGGCTTAGATTGAGAGGAATTTGTGAAGTATATACAAGAAAATTTTCTGATTCAGTTGTGGGTGTACCTAGTAGAGAAGGTGCAAAACTTGACCTACTCTTGGAAAATAAGGCAGGGCAGGTGACTGACGTGTCAGTGGGGGAGTACGTCGATTAGTTTTAAAATAATGATGGAAAAGGATAAACCAGATGTAAAAGTTGAAGTTCTAAATTGGAAGAAGGCCAATTTTTATGGTATGAGGCAAGAACTTTCAAAAGCTGATTGGGTGCAGATGTTCACAGGAAAAAAGATGGCTGGAAAATGGGATGTCTTCAAAAATGATATAACGAGAGTCCAGAGACAGTGTATTCGTGTTAAGGTGTTTAAAAAAAAAAGGTTGGTAGGTGTCAGGAGTGCTGGATGGCTAAAGAACCTGAGAATGAAGGGCTTTTGCCCGAAACATCGATTTCGAAGCTACTTGGATGCTGCCTGAACTGCTGTGCTCTTCCAGCACCACTAATCCAGAATAAAGAACCTGTGAGCTTGTTTTTAAAAAGAAGGAAGCATATGTCAGACATAGACTGAGTGGATCGAGTGAATTCTGAGAAGAGTATGAAGGCAGTAGGAGTATACTTAAGAGGGAAATCAGGAGGGCACAAAGGGGACATGAGAGAGCTTTGGCAAATAGGGTTAAGGAGAATCCAAAGGGATTTTATAAACACATTAGGGACAAAAGGATAACTAGGGAGAGAATACGCCCCCTCAAAGATTAGCAAGGCGGCATTTGTGTGGAGCTGCAGGAGATGGGGGAGATACTAAATGAGTATTTTGCATCAGTGTTTACAATGGAAAAGGACATGGAAACTTTGAATGTGGGGAAATAGATGGTGACATCTTGGAAAATGTCCATATTACAAAGGAGGAATTGCTAGATGTCTTGAAACGCATAAAAGTGAATACATCCCCAGGACCTGATCAGGTGTACCCTCAAACTCTGTGGGGAACTAGGGAAGTGATTACTGGGCTCCTTGCTGAGATATTTGTATCATTGATAGTCACAGGTAAGGTGCTAGAAGACTGGAGGTTGGCTAACATGGTGCCACTCTATAAGAAAGGTGGTAAGGACAAGCCAGGGAACTACAGATCGGTGAACCTGACGTCAGTGGTGGGCAAGTTGTTGGAGGGAATCCTGAGGGACAGGATGTAATTGTATTTGGAAAGGCAAGGACTGATTAGGGATAGTCCACATGGCTTCATGCATGGGAAATCATGTCTCACAAAGTTGATGGAGTTATTTTGAAGAAGTAACGAAGAGGATTGATGAGGGCAGAGTGGTGGACGTGATCTATATTTACTTCAGTAAGGCATTCAATAAAGTTCCCCATGGGAGACGAATTAGCAAGGTTAGATCTTACGGAATATAGGGAGAACTAGCCATTTGGATACAGAACTGGGTCAAAGATAGAAGACAGAGGGTGGTGGTGGAGGGTTGTTTTTCAGACTGGAGGCCTGTGATCAGTGGAATGCCACAAGGATCGGTGCTGGGTCCACTACTTTTCATCATTTATATAAATGATTTGGATGTGACCTTAACAGGTACAGTTAGTAATTTTGCAGATGACATCAAAATTGCAGGTGTAGTGGATAGTGAAGAAGGTTACCTCAGATTACAACAGG
Source organism: Chiloscyllium punctatum (assembly GCF_047496795.1). NCBI lineage: Eukaryota > Metazoa > Chordata > Chondrichthyes > Orectolobiformes > Hemiscylliidae > Chiloscyllium > Chiloscyllium punctatum. Next base: position 28,523,140 of record NC_092780.1, on the reverse strand, counting down.
ATCTTGATCATATGGGCCAATGGGCTGAGGGGTGGCAGATGGAGTTTAATTTAGATAAATGTGAGGTGCTGCATTTTGGCAAAGCAAATCTTAGCAGGACTTATACACTTAATGGTAAGGTCCTTGGGAGTGTTGCTGAACAAAGAGAGCTTGGAGTACAAGTTCATAGCTTCTTGAAAGTGGAATCGCAGGTAGATAGGATAGTGACGAAAGCATTTGGTATGCTTTCCATTATTGGTCAGACTATTGAGTACAGGAGGTGGGGGATCATATAGGGAGAGGTTGAATAGGCTGGGGCTGTTTTCCCTGGAGCTTCAGTGGTTGTGGGGTGACCTTATCGAGGTTTATAAAATCATGAGAGGCATTGATAGGATAAATAGACAAAGTCTTTTCCCTGGAGTGGGCAAGACCAGAACTAGAGGGCATAGGTTTAAGGTGAGATGGGAAAGATATAAAAGAGACCTAAGGGGCAACCTTTCCATGCAGAGGGTGGTACGTGTGTGGAATGAGCTGCCAGAGGAGGTAATGGAGGCTGGTACAATTGCGACATTTAAAAGGTACCTGGATGGGTATATGAATAGGGCTGGGTGCTGGCAGGTGGGACTAGATTGAGTTTGCATATCTGGTTGGCATGGACATGTTGGCTCGAATGGTCTGTTTCCTTGCTTTACATGTTTATGACTCTGTGACTCTCCTTATAGCTCAAATCCTCCAACCCTGGCAACTTCCTTGTAAATTTTTTCTCAACCCTTTCAAGTTTCACAACATCTTTCTGATAGGGAGGAGGCCAGAATTGCATGCAATGTTCAAAAATGGCCTCACCAACATCCTGTACAGCCACAAAATGACCTCCCAACTCCTCTACTCAATGCTCTGACCAATAAAGGAAGGCATACCAAACACCTTCTTCACTATTCTATCTATCTATGACTCTACTTTCCAGGAATTATGAACCTGCACTCCAAGCTCTTGTTATTCTGCAAAACTGCCTTGGACCTTACCTTTTAAATGTGTAAGTCCTGCAAAGACTTCCTTTCCCAAAATGCAGCACCTTGCATTCATCTAAATTAAACTTGTACTTAATACAAGTATTTAGTAGTACGTAGTACTTTCTGTTAAGTGCAGAAACCTGATGCATGTGTTCTGTCTACCTGTGTCTCGAACACAGGCAAACTGGGGAATTTTGCATACTTTTTATATAATCATTAAATTCTGTGACAGCTACAAGGGTAATTGGGTTTGATTTATAGCATAGTACCCCAGTAAGTCTTGACACAGTTCTCAACATTGCATTCATCATAACCACTCGATGGCTCTCATCCACCTCTTCCTTCAAACTACAAACCATTCCTCTCCTCTCCACTTCCGGGTCACTCGCTGTGGACACCTCACCAACTCTCCTGCTCATGTGTCACCATTAATTGCTCTTCCATCATACTCAATCCCTCCCTTTCTCTTGTTGGAGAAAAATAAACTGGCTCACAAATGCGCTGAGGGGGCAAAAATCAATTGCTGGGATGGCAGACTTCAAGCTCTTTGAATTTTTTGAATGCTTGATTTGGTTGGTGAAGAGCACCACAGTTCAGATGGGAATGGAGGCTCGCAAGCCAATGTAGTCAACCTCACTATGTAATGCTATACTGCTCTCCCATTACCACTAGTACTAACTAATTCGTGATCTGCACAAGTGTATCCCTTGTACACAACTAATTCCCTCTCTTAACGCATGCTGACACTTGTTGTAGTCAGTGAGTCTCTAACCTGAAGAGGCCTGTGCTGGAGACCCTCAGTACTACCTCTGTCTCTGAAAGGGAAGACACTGAACCCTCAGACAATATACCTGCAAGGCTTTCATCTACACCCTCTACCAGCTCAGAGACTTTCACCTTGGTGGCCCTCTGTCCAGATTAGGCTCAGGAACACTCATATCTCCACAGTCGGTCAATGAAGAAATGCCTCAGGTTTCTGACACATAGAGGTTTACTTGAAACCAGGTATCTGCTCCTTCCCAGGTAGGAGATGCTGTCATGGTTTTGGCCATCAATGAACGAATGAAAGCTGAGCAGCTTCCAAAAGCAAGCTAAGATCCTGAAGATGCATCATCTATGCTTGCATGAGATGCATGTGGCCCTGTGTGATCTGATAGAAGCATGCAAGTTATGGCTGTCCCTGAGCTCCAAAGCAAAGTGTTGAAGCACTGAAATGATGTGAGAGTTGGTCTGAGAACAGATGTTGTGTTGAAATTGGTGGCTAGCCAATGCTATCCTGCATGGATGAAAAGTGAGCCAGATGGTGGCCATGAAGCATACAGGGACTTGGTGCTGCATGCATCGTTGGATGATGTTTGCTACAAGCATTCGAAGAGCTGTAGCTGCCAGGTCCCCACTCTGACTTGCATTTTGTGAATTTATGCTGTTTAGTCCCTCTGAGAAGAATCAAATAGGAAGTACTGTCAAAAATAAAGCAAGTTAGGATATTACTGAGATACGAATGCACAGAAATAGGGTAAGTCACCACTCAATAGTAAGATTCTGAACTTGGCCATTTAAAGATTAAAGGGGAAATTGCCACATATTTGCCAGAGAGTCTGATATTTTTCATTCTTACCATATTCTCCCAACTTTCTTGCCATGACCCACATCACAGCAGGGAGGGCAACATTCCACCCTATTTGATCTCAGTCATTGATTGCTATATTGTACTATGACTAACTAACTCAACTACAGGAAGCTATGATTGAACCAGAGAGCAATTGAGAAGGCAAAATGGTGGCATAGTGGCTTAGTGGTTAGCACTGCTGCTTCACAAAACCAGGGACTCAGTTCAGTTCCCGGTCCAGGCAACTATCTGTGTGGAGTTTGCACATTCTCCCCATGTCTGTTTGGTTTCCTCTGGGTGTTCTAATTTCCTCCCAAAGATGTGCAGATTAGGTTGATTGGCTATGCTACTTTGCTTTGTAGTGTCCAGGGATGTGCAGGTTTGGTGGATTAACCATGGTAGATACGGGGATAGAGTCAGGGTCTAGGTAGCATGCTGTTTTGGAGACTCTATGGACTCCTTCCTCACTATAGGAGTTCTATCTCCTATTTTATTTGCTTTCACCCAAATCTGTAACCTTTCTTCCTAATTAAACTAGCCTTGTTGGTATGGGTTGTGTTCCTCCATTGCCCTCACATTTTCAGTTGGTACTATTTTTCAAATTATGTAATGTGCCAATTCACCATGTACCTTTATACAATGTGCACATGGAACAATCTTTAAAATTGCTCCAGCTTCCTCAAATTAAACTGTAGGAGTTCCTAAAATATGTCACAATATTTTTCAATCTTTAGTTTTTCAAATGAAATATCAAAGAATATTCCATCCCTCTTTCTGCTGTACATTATATTGAGCATGCGTCAGTCTTTCTTAATGTGTTAATGTCTACAGACATGTTAGTTTAATGTCTGCCATTGGTAGACTGTTCAAATCAATTATTAAAGAAGCAATAATGTGTACCTGGGGAGTCGAAATGCAATCCTTCAAAGTCATGGTTTTATGAATGGTAAATCATGTTTGACTAATTTGTTAGAGTTCTTTCATGATGTAACAAGCAAAGTTATAATGTGGGCCCAATAGATGTTGTATACCTGGGCTTCCAGAAGGCATTTGATCAGGTGCTGCACTAAAGCTAATACAGAAGGCAAGCTCACACAGGGTTAGTGCTAATATATTAGCTTGGATAGAGAGTTAACGATGTGATAGAAAGCAGAGAGTCAGCATAAATGTATCTTTTTCTGGTTGGCAAGTTGTTATTTGTGGGGTGCCACATTGTTGAGGCCCATTCACCTAATCTAGGAGAAAGTGAGGACTGCAGATGCTGGAGATCAGAGCTGGAAAAGCACAGCCGGTCAGGCAGCATCAAAGGAACAGGAGAATCAACGTTTCGGGCATAAGCCCTTCTTCAGGAATTCCTGAACTGTGGGGTCAACTATTCCCAATCTATATGAATGACTTGGCTGCAGGGATAGAATGTACTACAGCCAAAGTTACAGATGACACTAGAATAAGTAGGAAAGTAAATTACAATTAAGAAATAAGAAATTTACAAGTGGATGTTGGCAGATTAGGTGAATGGGGCTTAAAATGGTTGCTGGGACAGCGCAGCAGGTCAGGCAGCATCAAAGGAACAGGACAATCTACATTTCGGGCAAAAGCCCTTCTTCAGGAATTCCTGAAGAAGGGCTTATGCCCGAAACGTTGATTCTCCTGTTCCTTTGATGCTGTCTGACTGGCTGTGCTTTTCCAGCTCTGGTCTCCAGCATCTGCAGTCCTCACTTCCTCCTAGATTAGGTGATTGGGCCTCAATTTGGCAAATGGAGTTTAGCATGAATAGGTGTGGGTTGGAAGAGTTTGGACACCTTACTAGTGAAGGGATGTAAGTGCATTGGAGACAGTTCAGAGAAGGTTCACCACATTAATTCCAGAAATGAAAGGCTTGTCTTTCATGAGGAGAGATTGAGCAGTCTAGACCTGTACCCATGAGAGTTTAGAAGAATGAGAGGACACCTAATTGAGGTATATAAGTAATAAGTAATACCTGGTACAGAGGAAGGTTGTTGGAGGTCAGTCATCTCAACTCCAGGACATTTCTGCAGGAGTTCCTCAGGGTTATGTCCTAGGCCAAACATCTTCAACTGCTTCATCAATGACATTCCTCCATTATAAGGTCAGAAGTGCAGATGTTTGCTGATGATTGCACAATATTGAGCACCATTTGTGACTCCTCAGATACTGAAGTAATCCATGTTCAAATGTAACAGGACCTGGACAAATTGCTGGCTTGAGCTGATGAATGGCAGGTAAGATTTGTGCTACACAAATGCCAGGTGACAATGATCTCCAATAAGAGATAATATAACCACCACCCAGTGATATTCAATGGTGTTGTCATCATTGGAATCTCTGCCATCAACATCCTGGGGATTACTATTCATCAGAAACTCAAACTGGATTCATTACATAAACACAGTGGCTGCGAGAGCATGTCAGTGGCTCTGAATCATGCAGAGAGTAACTTACCTCCTGATTCTCCAAAGCATGTCCACCATCTACAAGGTACAAGTCAGGATAAAATACTCCATACTTGCCTGCATGGATGCAGCTCCAACAACACTCAAGAACCATGACACTGTCCAGGACAAAGCAGCCCATTTGAATGGCACCACATCCACAAGCATCAACTCCACCATCGACGCTCAGTAGCAGCAGTGCTATCTCCAATATGCACTGCAGAAATTTGCCCAAGATTCTTAGAAAGCACCTTCTAAACCCACGCATACTTCCATCTAGAAGGTCAGCGATAACTGATACATGGGAATAGCACTATCTGCAAGTTCCCCTCTGAGCTAGTCACCATCTAGGCTTGGAAATATATCACTATTCCTTCATTGTTGTTGGGTCAAGCTCCTGGAATTCCTTCCCTAATGGCATTGTGGGTCAACCCACAGCAGGTGGACTGAAGTGGTTCAAAAAGGTAGCTCACCACCACCTTCTTAATGGCAACTAGGGACAGGTAATAAATACTGGCCTGGTCAGCCAGAGGTGTTCAAATCCCATGAGAGAATTTTAAAAGAAATACTAATGGGGATTGACAAAGTAGACATTGAGTGGATGTTTCCCCTTGTGGAGCTATCAAGAACAAGAGGTCATAGTTTTAGACGAAGGGAATGCAGATTTAAAAATGAGATGAGGAGGAATTACTTCTCTCAAATAGTTATGAGCGTGTGGAATTCAGAGTGTAGTGGACACTGGGATACTGAATAAATCTAAAGAGGAGATAGAAAGACAGATTTTAATTCATGACAGGTTAAAAAGCTATGGAAGTGGGCAGGAAAGTGGAGTTGAGGTTGAGAGGAGATTAACCATGATTGTATTAAATAGTGGAGCAGGCTGTAGGAGCTGAATTACCTACTCCTGCTCCTAGGTCTTCTGCTCAATGCAGGAAGCCATTGTGCCATTATTGAACCAATTTTGTTTACACTTTCCCAACAGAGAGAGAAATATAACAAAATGCTCTGATCTAGCAGTACATACCAATGAGGCTGCAGATGATTACCCTGCATTCAATGTGGTGTCTCCCATCTGTATTTTCCGAAAATGTTTTAACTCTATCTTCAGTACAATTTGTCTGTCTCCTGAAATTGTCAAATTGTGAAATTTACTTTAAAATAAGTTGCAGCAAAATTGAATTTCTGACCAGAGTTCAGTATTCTCTGTGTGTTAGGCATGCAGGACTGCAGAAATTTTGTGACTAAGCTTTATCTACACTCTTCAACATTGATTCTCAGAGTAAACATTACAGATCCAATGCTGAATATATTTTGCTTAATTGATTGTTCATGTGCTCTTTTAAATGCTTGTTCATGATTTATTAATAGACACATTTGCTCATGGTTTCTTTACTTTCCATATCCCCTTAATTTTCTATAACTGAAGCTAGTTAAAACAACAAAAGGGCTTTGACATGGTTTGAGGGGTAAGCTGAGTTGGTCATAGCTAGTACAAATAATGTAAATGAGCTTTCTTTTTACAAACTAACATGGCGTAAGCAGTCTCTCCTGAAGATGAACAGGGACAATCCACAATTCCAGGGTAGTACAGACCTATCCTGTGGAATAGGGTAGCATATCCTGTGTTGAAGACATTGCGCAGGCTCCTAGCCTTTTTTGAATCACTTGTGGGATATGGGCATTGCTGGCAGGCCATTATTTATTGCCCATCCCTAGATTCCCTTGAGAAGGTGATGGTGAGTTGCCTTCCTGAGCTGCAGTCAATGTGTGGTCAGTAGACCCAGTGTGCCATTAGGAAGGGAATTCCACGATTTTGACTGAGCACCAATAAAGGAACAGTGATATATTTCCAAGTCAGGATGGTGAGCGGCTTGGAGGGGAACTCACATTTGCTGATGTTCCCATCTATCTGCTGCCCTGGTCCTTCTAGATGGAAGTAGTTATGGGATTGGAAGGTGCTGTCTTAGGATCTTTGGCAAATTTCTGCCATCTTGTAGATAACACTGCGCTACTGAGTATCGATGGTGGAAGGAGTGGATGTGGTGCCACTCAAGTGGGCTGCTTGGTCCTGGATAGTGTCATGTTTCTTGAATGTTGTTGGAGCTGACCTATCTAGACAAGTGGGGAGTATTCCACCATTCCTCTGACTTGTGATTTCTAGATGGTGGACAAACTTTAGGGAGTCAACAGGTGAGTTATTCACTACAGTATTTCTAGCCTCAGACCTACTCTTGTAACCATTGTGTTTATATGATGAGTCCAGTTGAGTTTTGGTTAATGCTAACCCCCAAGATGTTGATATTGGAAGATTCAGTAATTATGAGACCATTGAATGTCAAGGAATGGTGTTTAGATTGTCTCTCATTGGAGAGGGTAATTGCTTGGCATTTGTGTAACACAGATGTTACTTGCCACTTGTCAGCCCAAACATGAATATTAACCAGACATTGTTCCATTTGAACATGGACTACTTCAGTATCTGAGGCACGAATGATGCTGAACATTGTGCACTCATTGGTGAACATCTCCATTTCTGACCTTATGATGGATGACGATCATTGATGAAGCAGCTGAAGATGTTTGGGCCTAGGACACTACCCTGAGGGATTCCTGCGGAGATGTACTGGAGTTGAGATGACTGACCTCCAGCAACCACAACCAGCTTCCTATGTGACAGGTATGTCTCTAACCAGTAGAGAATTTGCCCCCAATACCCATTGATTTCAATTTTACTAGGGCTCCTTGATGTCACATGTGACCTTGACGTCAAGGGCTGTCACTCTTACTTCACTTCTGGAATTCAGCTCTTTTGTCCATAGAGTCATAGAGTCATAGAGATGTACAGCATGGAAACAGACCCTTCGGTCCAACCCGTCCATGCCGACTAGATATCCCAACCCAATCTCGTTCCAGCTGCCAGCACCCGGCCCATATCTCTCCAAACCCTTCCTATTCATATACCCATCCAACTGCCTTTTAAATGTTGCAATTGTACCAGGCTCAACCACTTCCCCTGGCAGCTCATTCCATACACGTACCACCCTCAGTGTGAAAACGTTGCCCCTTAGGTCTCTTTTATATCTTTCCCCTCTCACCCTAAACCTATGCCCTCTAGTTCTGGACTCCCCGACCCCAGGGAAAAGACTTTGTCTGTTTATCCTATCGATGCCCCTCATAATTTTGTAAACCTCTACAAGGTCACCCCTCAGCCTCTGTCGCTCCAGGAAAAACAGACCCAGCCTGTTCAGCCTCTCCCTGTAGCTCAAATCCTCCAACCCTGGCAACATGCTTGTAAATCTTTTCTGAACCTGTTTGAACCAAGGCTGTAATGAGGTCAGGAGCTGATCGACCTTGGTGGAACTCAAACTGGGCATCACTGAGCAGATTGTTGCTAACAGATTTGGAGATGCCGGTGTTGGGCTGGGGTGTACAAAGTTAACAATCACACAACACCAGGTTATAGTCCTACAGGCTTAATTGGAAGCACTAGCTTTCAGAGTAAGACACAGAATTTATGGCTTAAATTTACAGTGTGATGTAACTGAAATTATACATTGAAAAATACCTTGATTGTTAGGTCTCTCATCTGTTAGAATGACCATGTTAGTTTCACTTCTTTCATTTGTAAGTCACAAAACATTTTTTTAAAAGTTACATTCTCAGGTGAACTTTAACAATTGGTGTCAGTCCAGATAATGTGTCTAGACTGACACATTATCTGGGCTGACACCAATTGTTAAAGTTCACCTGAGAATGTAACTTTTAAAAAAACATTTTGGCATTTACATATGAAAGAAGTGAAATTAACATGGTCATTCTAACAGATGAAAGACTTAACAAAGAGTCAAGGTATTTTTCAATGTATAACCTCAGTTACATCATACTGTAAACTTTTGCTATAAATTCTGTGTCTTACAATTGTGTGTTTCACAACCACCTGATGATGGAGCAGTGCTCCAAAAGCTAGTGCTTCCAAATAAAACTGTTGGACTATAACCTGGTGTTGTGTGATTTTTAACGTTGCTAGCAGATGCTGCTTTATAGCACTGTTGAGGACATTTTTCATTAATTTACTGATGATCGAGAGTAGACTGATTGGGTGGTGGTTGGCTGAGTTGGATTTGCCCATTTTATTGTGTACAGGACATACTTGAGCAATTGACCACATTGCTAGTTGATGCCAATATTGTAACTATACTGGAAGAGCTTGACCAGTGGAATGGCAGGGCTCGAGCTTCTCCGCTTCAATAAACATACATATTACTCTTGCAATTACGATAATGTGCAGTCTGCACCCTATTGTAATTATTTATCAACTTGATTTGGATCAGATTGTAAAGCTCCTCCAGAAATATCCAAGTACAGTTAGATGTTAAAGGTGTGTACATGATATATTTGTCATAAAATGTGAGTTACTGTTTATTTGTACACAAATATATGTGTGCTGCACATGTGCTATCAGATATATCAGAAGCAGATAATCTATACCTTGAATTCTTGCCCGGTATGCCATTGCCGGTATGTTGTCAGGGCCTTTGCAGTAAACAGTGCCTCCAACCATTTCTCAATATCACTTATTGGGAATTGAATTGGCTGGAGACTGGCATCGGCGAACACATTTTTAAAATGGCTACTATTACTTTAATGTGCAGATGCTGGATTTACAATGGGAGCCTTATTACATTGCAATTCATGATACCACATATTAACTTGCAGCTTGGGGTTTCACAATACTTAATTCTTTTTTTGAAATCCTCATCTTGCTGGTTAGAATTAGGAGAAAACAGGAGGTTTCTTATTAATGCAGTCCAGCTGTAACATAGGCCGTTATTATGGGTCTCACTTTCTGAATCCTCAAATCCACATTGTACCGACTTGATACATTTTATAAGCTGACATTTGTTTTGAGTGACTATTCATGATAGGCACATCTTAATGCAACCAAGTTTCCTCAGCTTTGTGAGTATGGCAATGGAATGCAAGAATTCAATGGTAGATTACCTGCTTCTGATATGTCTGATAGCACATGTGCAGCATACATATACTTTACAATTCAACAGTAACCCTCATTTTGTGCCAAATATATCATGTACATACCTTTAACATATAACTGTATTTGGAATTTTCTGGAGGAGCTTTACAATATGATCCAAACCAAGTTGACAAATAATTACAATACAATGCAGTCTGCACATTATTGTAATTGCAAGAAGCATACGTATGTTTATTGAAGCGAAGAAACAATAAAATAGATTGCTGTTAGCTTAGTTAGAGGGATTGAGAACCTTCGGCAGCAGAGGAACCTTTTCCTGAAGTAGGACAGGATTAATCACTACTTGTCAAAAATTCTCCTTTTTTTAGTTCTGTGCACTCATTTTTCTATATCAGGCTGCAGCATAGATAATGTAGTTCTTCATTCTCCAATCATTAATTTCTTATTCTTGATCTAAGTGGCTTTGTTTTCAATTATTGAAAACCTACTGCAATATTTAGTGTTGAACATGTGCATTCATTCATGTAAAAACTGTTTTGTGAGTTATTTATTGTGATAAGAATAGAATCCCTTCTGTGGGGAAAAGAGTACATTTGGAACATCAAGCCCATGGGGTGGCACGGTGGCTCAGTGGTTAGCACTGCTGCCTCACAGCACCAGGGACCTGGGTTCAATTCCAGCCTTGGGTGACTATCTGTGTGCAGTTTGCACATTCCCCAATGTCTGTGTGGGCTTGCTCCAGATGGTCTGGTTTCCTCCCACAGGATAAAGATGTGCAGGTTAGTTGAATTGACCATGCTAGATTGCCCATAGAATTCAAGGATGTGTAGGTTAGGTGCATTAGTCAGGGGTAAATATCGGGGAATGGGTCTGGATGGGTTACTCTTTGGAGGATCGGTGTGGACTTGTTGGGCTGAATGGCCTGTTTCTGCTCTGTAAGGATTCTATGATTCATTGACCCTACAAAGAGTCCCTTACCTCTATTTGCTCTAATTTACCCTGCCTAATGCATCTAGCCTTCACATCCCTGAACACTAGCATGGCCAATTCACCTAACCTGCACATCTTTAGACTGTGGGAAGAAACTGGAGCACCCAGAGGAAACCCATACATACACAGAGAGAAATGCAAACTCCACACAGTCAGTTGCCTGAGGCTGGAATTGAACACGGGTCCACAGCGCTGTGAGGCAGCAGTGCTACCACTGAGTCACTGTGCTGCCCTGTGCCATGTGTTACTGTTCCCTGTTGCTGAGCCACACATATTAGTATGCTGTGCTTTATGTTCCCCATGTCTGGCTTAATTGATATCTTATTGGAAGACAAGGTATGTAGGCCATCAGAAACTATTTCAGACAGACTTTGAGCTCACTGGCATGTATGATCCATTTCTTTACTTACTTTAACAAAGATACTTACTTGTAATGACCTGACTGGTGTTGAATTGAAAGCCACTGGCATATTTCTGCATTTCAAGACTGAGTTTTGATAACAAAATCTAGTCTTAATCAGAGCATATTTCTGCACGGATATATAGTGACTGATTCCTCCAGTATTGTTAAGAATTAAATGGTTTCAACTCTGTTCAAGTGGCCTTTATTCTATTTTCTCAATCCTTGCTCTCATTCATAATAAGTTGTTTTGATGGAGGTGATTCAACTTCTTTACTTGAGGATGGCCTTGTCAGTTTATTACCAGTTTTCTCATGAGTCTGCATTGTTCAACTGTTGTTCCATTAGAATGCCAAAGGAGTGTAGTAGCTAAATTGTTTCCTGGGTGGAGGCAATTTTCTGTAAGGAAAGAGTGAATAGATTTGTCTTATATTCATTGCAATGATCATAAGGTGATCTCATTGAAGCATAAATTCATAAGTGGCCTCATAGAACAGATTCTGAATCTAGAACATGTGAATCACAGTCTTAGAGTGAGGAGCAGACATTTAGGAATAAGGTGAGGAGAAAGAATCATGAATCTTTGAAATACTGTATCCCAGAAAGTTTTGAATGCTCAACCATTAAGTACTTTCAAGACCGACATCGATAGGTTTTAGGATACAAAGGGAATTAAAGCATATGGCAATAATGAGGGAGGATGAAGTTGAGGTAGGGAATCAGCCATGGTGCAAACGACCCCACCACCAGGGATATATTTCCCTCCCCACCCCTTTCCGCCTTCCGCAAAGACCGTTCCCTCCGTGACTACCTGGTCAGGTCCATGCCCCCCTATAACCCACCTTCCCATCCTGGCACTTTCCCCTGCCACCGCAGGAACTGCAAAACCTGCACCCACACCTCCTCCATCACCTCTATCCAAGGCTCTAAAGGAACCTTCCACATCCATCAACGCTTTAGCTGCACATCCACCAATATCATTTATTGCATCCGTTGCTCCCGATGTGGTCTCCCCTGCATTGGGGAGACTGGACGCCTCCTAGCAGAGCGCTTTAGGGAACATCTCTGGGACACCCGTATCAATCAAACACACTGCCCTGTGGCCCAACATTTCAACTCCCCCTCCCACTCTGCCGAGGACATGGAGGTCCTGGGCCTCCTTCACCGCCACTCCCTCACCACCAGATGCCTGGAGGAAGAACGCCTCATCTTCTGCCTCAGAACACTTCAACCCCAGGGCATCAATGTGGACTTCAACAGTTTCCTCATTTCCACTTCCTCCACCTCACCCTAGTTCCAAACTTCCAGCTCGGCACTGTCCCCATGACTTGTCCTACCTGCCTATCTCTTTTTCCACCTATCCATTCCAGCCTCCTCCCTGACCTATCACCTTCATCCTCTCCCCCACTCACCTATTGTACTCTATGCTACTTTCTCCCCACCCCCACCCTCCTCTAGCTTATCTCTTCACGCTTCAGGCTCTCTGCCTTTATTCCTGATGAAGGGCTTTTGCCCGAAACGTTGATTTTGCTGCTCCTCGGATGCTGCCTGAACTGCTGTGCTCTTCCAGCACCACTAATCCAAAATATGAAGGGTAAATGGTCTAATCCAGCCCCTATCTTTCCAGTGATTTTGTTTAACTCGGTGTCTAATGTTGTCACATGATTGCAGATCAATCCACATTGTTTGTGCCCAAGGTAAATGTTTTGTTCAACAGCACATGCTTGTGAAGTATTTACCACATCATTCATAATACCTGATGTTAAAATCACAAAACAACTTAGTGGGATCCTTGACCTTGTTAAATCTTTCATCAGCAGCCAGCCTTTGTTCAATTTTCCACTCTATTTTTGTTCTGGAGATAAATCGAATTTAAGAATCTGAAGTAGCTGCGCCTGAACTAGTACTTATGCAATAAGTTCCACAAAATGGAGTCTTGTCACCTTATCTTCAGCTTGTGAAGTTTTTGTCAGAGGGATGATACGTGAAGAGCATGTCACATTGTTATGCTCATTCAGTAATAGGCACAAATCCTGTGTTTTATAACAGAACAAAAATAATGCACTTAACTTGATGAAAGTTAAAATATTTGCCACAATAAATACATCCCTTCACAAAATAGCATGCTTTTATCTCTAGAGCTTTCATTCTTCCTGCAGTTGTAAGGACTTTTATTCATGCATTTGCTTTTTCCAATCTTCAGATGCTGGAATCTATTAACTGTTCTCCTCTTCGTTAATGAAAAGGGCAATATACATTCCATGAGAGTAAGTTTTGCACAGTTGGAAAGACTGTAGCTGTTGGAATGAAATATCTTTCCCTTACCTTGAAAACAAGAGGATTAAGTTTTGGTTATGATGGTCCTTGTTCATCTTTGTCACAGTTTTCCATTTCTTAGATCTTCGTCATTCTCTGGAAATATTTTACTCATTTAAAGTCTTCTTCCAGAAGGTTTTGTGCTAGGTTCTGGTGAAGAATCTGGAGGTGTTCAAGAAACATAACCGTCAATTGCATTCATCCAACTGAAAGGGAAGACATTTTCTGGAGCAGATTTTGCAATCTGAGGTTCGCGCAGAAGTTGATGGAAATAGAAAAACTGGTTGAGAGAGATTAAATAACCATGGGGAGGTGAGGTGAGAAAGGATCACTAATGGATCTTTACAATCAGTACACCTGCCAAGTTACTAGTCGTGTGGAGAAATAAGACAGGAGGGTATTGAATGTCAACTGGAAGGACCTATCTTATCCATGAAAAAAAGTGAGACATATGGCGATTGTGTTGGACACTATATTCAGAATGGATGGTTTACTTTAATTAAACTGACAAATGTGCATGCTGCAAAAACTGAAGCAAAAGCAGAAAAACAGAAAAACTCAGCAGGTCTGGCAACAGAACTGATGAAGAGTCACTGGACCCAAAACGTTGACCCTGCTTCTCTTCATGGATGCTGCTAGACCTGCTGAGCTTCTCCGGCAATTTCAGTTTTTGTTTCAGATGGTTTACTTTATTTTTTAGACATTACCCAGAGTCCTGAATAGTATGATGAAGTGTTATATGTTTTGCTTCTGTATAATTATTATGGGCCCTAAATTTGTATTAGTTTTAATAATATGATTTGGTGCCATGAAATAAATTATTTTTGATATGGTCAGAGAATATGATGAATATCCATGTGTACTGTAAAAAGAATGGTAGAAGAGTGGCTGTTAAGTTTTATGAAATATTATGCGGATTGGCCATGCTAAATTGCCCATAGTGTCCCGGGATATGCAGGCTAGATGGATTCGCCATGGGAAATGCAGGGCTACAGGGATAGGGTAGTGGGTGGGTCTGGGTGGGATGCTTTTCGGAGAGTTGGTGTGGACCTGATGAGTTGAATGGTCTGCTTACACACTCTAAGGATACAATGATTAAACCATTTACAATAAGGCTTAAAGTTAATTTTATCAGAATCACATGTCTGCTAAAAAAGATACTGGGAATAATGTTTATTTTGAGCTCTCTAGTCAGGTGGATGAAAGATGTGATGTATGGCCCAGGACAAACAAGGCAAGGGAATATGTGGTGAAAGGTAGGACCCTATGAAGCACTGAAGATCAGCTGGACCTTGGTATGCATATACACTGGTCCCTTCAGGATCAGGAGAAGTGGACAAAGTGTTTGAGAAAGCATATTATCGAGGAAGGTTTGTCTACTGAGTCAGTATAGATGGAAGTTGGAACAGCAAAGGAGCAGCCACCTTATTGGGGGTTTTCTACAGACACCCTAATAGCAGTAGGGAGATCAAAGAACTCATAGGCTTGCAGAATTTGGAAAAATATAGATGTAGTAGGGTTGTTGTTATGGGTGACTTCAACTTTCCAACATTGACTGGAACCTCCATAGTGCCGATGGTTTGGATGGAGCCATTTTTATCAGGTGTGTTCATGAAGATTTCCTTACTCAGTACATAGACAGGTCGACGAGGGGAGAGGCCATTTTGGATTTGGTGCTCGGCAATGAGCCAGAACAGGTGTCAGATCTCGCAGTGGGAGTACACTTTGGTGATAGTGACCATAACTGCCTCACATTTTCTATAGCCACGGAGAGGGAAAGGAGCAGTTACCATGGGAAGATATTTAACTGGAGAAAATGAAATTATGACGCTATCAGACAGGAGTTGGGAAGTACAGATTGGGAGCTATTGTGCCACAGAAAGGACACAACAGGCATGTGGAGACTGTTTAAGGAGCAGTTGTTGTGAGTGATGCACAAATTTGTTCCCCGAGACAGGCAAGAAGGAGTAAAATTAAGGAGCCTTGGATACGAGAACAGAGGAGCTTCTTGTCAAAAAGAAGAATGCAGCTAGTGTAAGGTGGAGGAAGCAATGGTCTGGAACAGCTTCAGAGGATTACAAGCTTGCTAGAAGGGAGCTCAGAAATGGGTGGAGGAGAGCCAGGAGGGGGCATGAAAAGGGCTTGGTGGGATAGATTAGGGAGAACCCAAAGGCATTTTACTCATACGTGAGGAAAAAGAGAATGATCAGGGAGAAGGTAGGGCCAGTCAAGGGTAGCGTAGGGAACGTGTGCGTGGAATCTGAGCAGATAGGTGAAGCCCTAAATGAGTTTTTTGCTCTGGTTTACACTAAGGAAAGGGACCTTGTAGTGAATGAGAACTTCGAGGAGCTGGGAAGCAGGCTTGAACAGATCGAGACTGATGAAGTTGATGTAATGGAAATTTTGGCAAACTTTAAGATTAATAAGTCTCCAGGGCCAGACCAGATTTATGCTAGGTTGCTTCGGGAAGCGAGAAAGAAGGTTGTTCAGCTGCTGGTGAAGATCTTTGCGCCCTCACTCTCCATGGGAGTTGTACCGGAGGATTGGAGGGAGGCGACTATTGTTCCTCTTTTCAAGAAAGGTAATAGGGAAATTTCTGGCAATTACAGACCAGTTAGCCTTACGTCTGTGGTCAGCAAGGTTTTGGAAAGAATTCTGAGGGATAGGATTTATGACTAGCTGGAAAAACATAGCGTGATTAAAGGCAGTCAACATGGCTTTGTGAGGGGCAGGCCATGCTTCACCAATCTTATTGAGTTCTTTGAGAGAAAGGTCGACGAAGGTCGAGTAGTGGATGTGGTGTATGTGGACTTCAGCAAGGCATTTGATAAGGTTCCCCATGGTAGGCTCATTCATAAAGTCTGGAGGTATGGGATACATGGCGATTTGGCTGTCTGGATTCAGAATTGTTTGGCTGACAGAAGGCAGAGAGTGATTGTAGATGGCAAGTATTCTGCCTGGAGGTCAGTGGTGTCCCGCAGGGCTCTGTTCTTGGCCCTTTGGTCTTTGTAGTTTTTATAAATTACTTGGATGAGGAGGTTGAGGGGTGGCTTGATAATTTTGCCGGTGACACAAAAGTTAGAGGTACCGTTGATAGAATTGAGGGATATTGCAGGCTGCAGTGCGATATAGACAGGATACAGAGCTGGGCTGAGAAATGGCAGTTAGAGTTCAACTTGGATAAATGCGAAGTGATGCATTTTGGAAGGTTGAACTTGAATGCTGAATATACGATATAAAGACAGGATTCTTGGCAGTGTGGAGGAACAGTGAGATCTTGGAGCTCAAGTGCATAGATCCCTCAAAGTTGCCACCCAAGTGGAGAGCGTTGTTAAGAAAGCATATGGTGTTTTGGCTTTCATTAACAGGAGATCGAGTTTATGAGCTTTGCTGCAGCTCTGCAAAACCCTGGTGAGACCACACATTGAATATTGTGTCCAGTTTTGGTCATCCTATTATAGGGTGCAAAGAAGGTTTACCAGGATGCTGCCTGGACTGGAAGGCTTGTCTTACGAAGACAGGTTGACTGAGTTTGGACTTTTTATTCTGGAGAGAAGGAGGAAGAGAGGTGACCTGATCAAGGTATACAAAGCAATGAGAGGCATGAATAGAGTCAATAGCCAGAGACTTTTCTCCAGGGCAGGATTGACTGGCACAAGGGATCACAGTTTTAAGGTGTTAGGAAGAAGGTATAGAGCAGACGTCAGAGGTAGGTTCTTTACGCAGAGAGTTGTGAATGCAGGGAATGCATTGCCAGTGGTGGTGGTGGAAGCAGAGTCATTGGGGGACATTTAAGCGACTGCTGGACATGACATGGATAACAGTGATTTGAAGAGTGCGTAGGTTAGGTTATTTTATTTTAGATTAGGAATAATCCTCAGCATAACATCGTGGGCCGAAGGGCTTGTTCTGTGCTGTACTTTCCTATGTTCTATGTTCATATCGTACATTTGCCTTGAAGTATAGAGTTGAAGAGCAGTGAGGTTTAGCTGGAGCTGTGTAAAACATTGTTTTGGCTGCAGCTAGTGTAACGTGTGCAGTTCTAGAATCCACATACTAGGACAGATGTGATAGCATGAAGAGGTTGCAGAGGAGATTTATCAGGATGTTGCCTGGACTGGAGAGTTTCAGTTATGAAGGAAGATTAGACAGACTGGGGTTGATTTCCTTAGAACAGGGGAGATTGAGAGGGGACATGATTGAGATCTATAAAGTTATGAGGGGGCATAGATAGGACAGGAAGAAACTTTTCCCCTTGGTGTTGGCATCATTGACCTGTGGTCATAGATTTAAGGTAAGGGGCAGAGGGTTTAGAGGAAAACTTTTTCACCGAAAGAGTGGTGGGAATCTGGAACTCTCTACCTGTAAGGATGGTAAAGCAGAATGCCTCACAAACATTTACGGAGTATCTAGATGTGCATTTGCAATGTCAAAACATATAAGGCATCGGAATATGGAAATAAAATAATCAGATAGTTCTGCTTGGCATGTGGATGTGACGGCTCAAGGGCCTTTTTCACTACTGTAGATCTCTATGAGTTGACCCCAGAAGTTAGAATAGGCATGATACATTGTATTATTATATTTTGTTATTACTCATTGTAATGGTATTGGGGGAAGTGTGGTGTGGGGTGGCCAACTCCCTCAGTTAGTTGGATTATTGGTTTGTGATATAGAGCAAGGGTTAAATTCCTAATCTGGCTAAGGTTATTATGAAGGTCACACCTTCTCAACATAACCCCTCACTTCAGGCATCACAACTCTCAGGTTAAACTGACACTAGTCATCTTTCTCTTCAATGAGAGAGAGCAGCCATTTGATGTTCTGAGAAAATGGCAGCTTGACCTTGAACATAGAATTATTGAATTTCCAGCATAAAACCAGCTCCACATTAGTTAGCTTTTTGATCTGTAGTCAGGAAAACAGGTCGAGAGGCTGAATGTTACAGCCTCTAACTGTATTTTACAACGCAGAGATGTGCCAACTTTGCAAATGGTATCACAAAGCATGTTCTGCAATATGTTTCTAATGCACAGAATTACATTTGGGACCTTTCTGTGATTAAATGCCCACAAACACCTCCCAATCCTCCACCCTGTTTTACTGAATTGCAAACTGAGATCCTACAATTTTTACTGCAAAAAGGGGCTGCCCATCAACGAGAAGGTTCCCCTGCCATTTTGTTGTGAATGTGAGTACAAAATGCTAAAGATTGCTTAATATGTAATAAATTGTCATGGCAACCTTCTTCCATTTAGACATTCCCCTTTGAAATGAGGGTGGAAGATATGGTTGCTCACCTTCTAACCTTAACCCTGATCTCCTGCATTTGGTGGCACTTAATGAAGGTAACAGTGGTGTTGTCCCTATTAGGAAAAGGTCTTTAAATAAATGCAGTTGGGGCACATAAATCTCCAACAGTGGATCTTTCCTGGATTCAGGGATTCCAGGGTAGACATCACTCCAAGTGTTCAGATGCTGGAGTCTATAAAATGTTCTCCTCTTCAGGAATAAAAACAGCACTATACACTCCATAGCAACATCACTGAGAGGCAGGTGGCTGCTGCCTGCATGACTCTCCCCCAAAACCCAGGATCACTGCTGGATCCTAGGTCACAAGTGAGTAATAATAGGGTCTGGAGGAAGTGGAGACTTAACCTTTAGCAGATGCCTAATTCTTCAATAAGGCAATGTGTGCATTTGAGGTAGGAACCACTTCTTCCCCTCCCAAAGCCCACAAGCAAACATGTGCTTGTTCATTCCCTCATGACAAGCCAACCATCAATTGCTAGGTTTATACCATGAGCAATGGGAGGAGGTGTATAATTTCATACTTAAAGATCTCAGCTGGTGGTAGGGATTGTAAGGCTGTTCATGGGCCTTTTTGGAAGTTATCAATATTGATTATTGATACTTAACTAAATATCCCTGGTACCAATTCACCAGAAGGAGGACATTCAATTTTGAAGTGGAATAATTGGATTCCAAGAATTAACTCCATTTTATTCTCCACGGATGTTACCAGACCTGCTGAGTTTCTCTTGCACCCTCTGTGCTTTTTCAGATCTCCAGCATTTAAAATATTCTGCTTTTCTGAAATGAAGTCATTGCTTTTGGTTTGCTTTTTCCTATTCCATTTACAATCATTGGTTTATCTCTAGTGCAACACAGGATCAGGATCTCTTTTCTTCCTCAGTCTGCATTTTATGCATTGCAGTTTACTTGCCCTTTTATTTGTTATTGACGTGCTTGTTTGGAAGGTTAATGAATGATTGAACACTGGCATTCATATAAGGTACAATCTGAGCAGCTTTTACTTCCATGCATCTTATATGCCAGAGATCAGCTTGAGTACGTTTGCCTGGATTTTCCGCTGTGTGAAAAAACCTCTTTTTAAAAAGCTGTGCATAAACATCCTGAATGACTACTGAGTAAAACAGTTTCACTGGCATTAGTATCTTTTCATAGACAAGCCATTAGCTACCAATGAAATCTTGCTGCACAAAAGCGTGTTTTCCATCACTGACTTCTTTTGACATGCTATCTGAGCAATATGTATGTGTTCATTGAAGTTTGTTTTATTCCATAGTGATATTATTTTGCCCAACAAAAAGTGATGGTCACTATAGGATGGATGCCATTAACTGAAATCCAGAACAATGTAGTGTAGCTGGACATGTTTCACACCACAGAATGAGTTTACTGATATCGTGGTAAAATATAAAAAAATGGAAATCATGCACAAAAAACTTGAAATGTTTTCTTTATGTGTCTAACTAAAATATGTATGCAACCTATTTTTGTGAATTGCTTGCTCATCACATACACACATGAAAAATAAAGCAGTGTTTGCTTTTTACTTGCACTACACTTCTCAAAAATTTTGTCACTTTCAAAAAAGACAACTTAAGGGAAAGAAGTGCACATTGTCAAAGAGTTGAATCTTGTTGCTGTTAAGAAGAGGTGAAGGTGACAATATGTTTAGACAAGGAAGGACGATTTGTTTGGTGTGATTTATTTTGTGGCAAATTATCTCAGTCTCTTGGCAACATCATATAAAGATTAGTTTGTCCAAGAGCTAAACCCCAGGATATCTCCAACTACCAGGCGTGAATTAAGCATTCAGACAAATCAACTCAAAATAGAGTGGAGTCATAGAGTCATATAGCACGGAAACAGACCCTTTGGTCCAACCAGTCTATGCTGACTATGTTCCCAAACTAAACTAGTCCCACCTACCTGCACTTGACCCATATCCATCCAAACCTTTCTTATTCATGAATTTATCCAAATATCTTTTAAATGTTATAACTGTACCTACATCCACCACTTTGTCTGGCAGTTCATTCCACACATAAATTCTGTGTAAAAAAGTTGCTTCTTGTGTCGTTTTAAATCTTTCTATTCTCACCTTAAAAATATGTCCCCCAGTTTTGAACTCCTTCACCCTAGGGAAAAGACACCTCCCATTCACCTTGTCTCTGCTCCTCGTGATTTTATAAATCTCAATAAGGTCATCCCTGAAGCTCCTACGCTTGAATGAAAAAAGGTCCCAGCCTTTCCAGTCTATTTTTATATCTCAAACCCTCCACACCCGGCAACATCCTGGTGAATATTTTTTGAATCCTCTCCAGTTTAATAATATCCTTCCTATAACAGGGCAACCAGAACTATACATGGTACTCTAGAAGAGGCCTCACCAAGGTCCTGTACAACCTCAATACAATGTCCCAACTCCTATACTCAAAGGTCTGAACAATAAAGGCAAGTATGCTGATTGCCTTCTTAACTACCCCTTCTACATGTGATGCAAATGTCAAAGAATTATAAATCTAGCCCCCTATCTGTTCTATAACACTACCCAGGGCCCTATTATTAATTGCATAAGTCCTGTCCTTGTTTGTATTACCAAAATGAAATACCTTACGTTTATCCAAAATAAACTCCATCTGCCACTCCTCAGCCCATTGACCCAATTGATCAAGATCTCTTTGTATTCTTTAATAATGTCCTTCACTAGCCACTATACCATCAAATTTGGTTTTGTCTGCAAACTTACCAACCACGTCTCCTAAATTCTCATCCAAATCAAGTATATAAATTACAAAGAAACCCACTACCAATCTCTACGGAATACCACTGTCACAGGCCTCCAAACCGAAAAAGAACTCTCCACCACCTCCCTCTGTCTCCTGTCATAAAGACAATTTTCTATGCAATTGGCAAGCTCACCCTGAATCTCACATAATCTAACTTTATTAATGAGTCTACTTTGCAGAACCTTGTCAAAGGCTTTACAAAACACTCAAACATATTTGTGAGACATGATTTTCCTCACATAAAACCATGCTATCTATCTCAAATCATTCCTTGTCTCTCCAAATACATGTAAATCCTATCTTTCACAATCACCTCAAACAAATTGTCAGACTCACAGGTCTATAGTTTCCAGGTTTCTCCTTACAGCCTTTATTAAATAATGGCACAACATTAACCAACCTCCAGTTATGGTACTTCACCCGTGTTTATAGATGATACAAATATTTCTGCTAAGGGCCCCACAATTTCCTTCCTAACTTCCCACAACATCCTGGGATACATTTAATTAGGTTTTGGAGATTTATGTTTTCTAAGACCTCCAGCAGTTCCTCTTCAAAACATCAATATTTATTTCCCTGAGTTCTCCAGCCTCTATTTGTATCTCAACAGTAAAAACTGATGTGAAATATTCATTTAATATCTCTCACTTCCTGAGTTTCAACACAAAGATGACCTTGTTAATCTTTAAGTGGTTCTAGTTGCTCGCTTGCTGTTAATGTATTTGTAGAATCTTTTTGGATTATCTTTAACCTTATTGGCATGGCTACTTCCTATCCCTCGTGACAAAATGTGATACCTGGTGGCCTTGTTTCTTGAAACAATAAGTGCTGTACTTGGCACCTGTTTGGTGTTTGAGAAGTGAATGACTGCCAAATGTATGCAAAGTCGACATGTTATGTGTTCAATCAGTGTGTCATTCAATTCTTCAATTACTCTCCTGGCTGTTATTATAATTGTTGAGGTATTTGGCTGAGTTTTACTAGCCATAAGGGGAAAAGCTGTGAGGTAGGGTTGGGGGCAGGAAAATAATATGGAGCTGCATTGGGATGCTCATTAGAGTATTCCTGCCACTGGAAATGTCTTAATGGCGGATTGGAGGATGGACTGGCTGCCCACAACATGGAGGCAGGCAGACAAGTTGAAGACCCACAACCCCTATTATTAGATGTTTCAGATTGATGGAAAATTTTCAGCAACAGAACAATCCCCTACCATGTGTAGAGACTGCCCTGCACCAACTCCATGGACAATTGGAACCAGAGTCTCCATGTCCAAAGACGTGCTCATCTGGAGTGTTCGTCCTTCTTGGTCATCTGGAATTTTACGTTAACATTTCCTGGCCAAGAGTGTCCATCTGTCCCTTGTGGGGTTTCTGCTGTCAGCTCTTCCACCCAAAGGGATTCTTCTTAGCACTATCTGCATCAGAAGCAACAGGCCTTATTTAATATTGCATCCTTGTCCCCATAATTATCGAGTACAGGCTTCGGCACCCATTGCTATTCCCAGTTAGAGTTCTATTTAACTCAACCCTTCGTAGTAACTTAATGCTGTTATATTCATACTGCTTCTGACCCAACCTCTCTTGATCATTAATTCTAACAGCTCTCCCCTTGGTCTTAATACACATAGTTCTCCCTTTATTTCCATATCAAATGGCTCCCTCATTGCTCTTGATCACAGCAGCCACTCCTTGAACTGATACTGACAATTTTCATTAAGTCTTGATGTTGTCCACAATTCTTGATTCTGACAGTACCCCCAGACATGAATTTGATGCCTTTTATCCCTGTTACTGATTTGGATAGCTTGAGCTTTACTCAGGATTCCATGCGCTGACTCCCCAGTCCAGATTCTGGGGGGAGTTTGCTTCCACTTCTGGTTTGGATAATTCCCTCCCTATTCCTGATTTTGATAGAATTGCAAGAAATGAGGAAGAACTAACAAGCTTTTCCTTTACTGCTGATTCTGGCATTGTGGATTTTACTCTCAAGTGAAAACAGGCCAAGCCAGTGATGTGTATACCAAGCATCATCTAAAGGTGAAACAACATGCATGTAAATAGGCAATGTATCAAATGAGGGCACCATCCTTCAGTTATCCAACTCGAAGGATCAAGAAATGAACATCCCAAAACCACCATACTGGAGCCTGACAGAGTTAATGGCAGAGTCATTCCTGATGAAGGGCTTTTGCCCGAAACATCGATTCTCCTGCTGCTCGGATGCTGCCTGACCTGCTGTGTTTTTCCAACGCTGCATTCTCAACTCGAATCTCCAGCATCTGCAGTCCTCACTTTCTCAGAGTAAATGTTAATGTTTGCCCTACTCTTTGATGTAATTGGCTAAGAATGTATTGTCTACTCAGAACACATTTCCTTTAATGAAAGCCCATTTGTTTCAGAGGTGAACCTTGAAATGTTTATAGGGAAGCGTGCTTCTTTCAAATAAATAAATTGCTCTTGTTTTTAACATCTGTTTTAACTAATGTCACTTTAACTTTCAAGAAAAAAGAACTGCAGATGCTGGGGATCAGAAACAGAAATCAGAATTGAAGAATGTTCTGAAGAAAGGTAATTTGATTTGAAATGTTAACTCTACTTTCTCTCCACAGATGCTGCGAGAACTGTTAAGCTTCTCCAGTAATTTTAGTTTTTGTTTTGGATTTCCAGCATCCACAGTTCTTTATTTTATTTTTATGTTATCTCTTTATGTTAAGATACACAAATACCTGTAAACTGAGACAGTCACAGACACAAACTAAAGCATAGATGAAGTGGTAGTCAAGCATGTGGAAACATATATGCAAAGACAGACAGGCGTGCTGTGTATGGAACGGCACATACAACAAAGATGTACAGAAATGTGCACAGATGTAAAGAGACACACCTTTACAGGCAGAGATTTTAACATAAATACTTGTAGACAAAGCTGGCGGAAGCCTGTACTTTGGAAGTTTCATCCATTTGTTACATATTGCATGATTGCATAAACATTTTTATATACACAGACGCAGGCACAGATGCTTTTATGCTTGATGTAATTTGAAGTACATTGAATCATTACTGACCAAACACATGGATAGTTGAGGATGCGCTCAAATATTACAATAGAAATTGTTCATTTTCACCTCACCCTACTAGGATATAACTTGATGCCAATTTGTAAGAAGCCCTTCTGCAAACCCATCTATAGATTACATGACTGATAGACAGCATACATCAAACAGATTTACATTTGACAGCATATTGCAGTGTTATTAAGGTGTCATTAATAAATTGTTAGTGTGTACTACTGTGCCCCATATACTGTAGGTCTGTTCTGTATTTCCAGTGAATGTCAATGTATTGTGAAATAATTTCTGTCTTCTCGTGTTTGAAAGACATTGTGTCATTTAGTACGATTCCCTGTTTGTAGCAAATACCTCCAGAAGAAAAATCTCACATTTCATTCTGTTGTGCAAAATGTTGCTACACCAGCTGGAAATGTTTTTTTTTAAAAAAACGGACTGTGCAAAACTGGAAATTTGCGCAGTGGAAGAAAAGAAAGTCAGTTAGTGCACATTTAGTAATAAAAAGGAGAGAGCAAAGAAAGATAAAGTGGGACAGCTGGTATTGAAGACAAGAATGGAAAGACAACTATTACAAACAGAGCAATGAAGTAAAACATGAAATATACTCAAAAACAAAACTGTAGAGATGCTTACTCAATGAATGGGAGTCGTAGCTCTGAATCATTGTGAAAGCTTTGCTGATTTATACTCAATCCTGTGCATGGCTCAGTATTTTAGTAGGAGAAAGTGAGGACTATAGATGCTGGAGGTCAGAGTCGAGAGTATGGTGCTGGAAAAGCACAGCAGGTCAGGCAGCATCCGAGCAGCAGGAGAATCGACGTTTCAGGCAAGAGCCCTCAATCGGGTTCCTGATTCTTGTGCTCCTCAGATGCTGCCTGACCTGCTGTGCTTTTCCAGCACCACACTCTCGACTCAGTATTTTAGTATTATATGTCTGTGCAGGAATGCATATGTAGTTGTTGTGACCATCAGAAGCAGACATAAATAATAAGTTATTGTAAAAAGCTCCCACGTTGCTTTCTTGTACATGGTGTTTGATTCAGATCCCAGATTCTGTTGCTTTCTGAAAATATGTAGGGGCCTAACTACAATTAATTGAAACAAGATATAACATCACTGGTATTAGTTTAAAAGACATACGTCTTCCTGATTTTGAAGGACGTAGGACATATATGTGGATAGATAAACCAGGCCAGAGAAGAAAACACAATCTGATCTATCCAGCATATCCCACGTACTTTGTCATATTGTCACACTCTATCTCACTGAAAATACTGAGATTGATGGAGAATGATAAAAAAAAGTACAGTTATAAACACTGCCTAGTTTGTGCAAAATATCTGGTGCGTTCATTTTGGATCATAAGACCATAAGATATAGGAGCATAATTAGACCATTCAGCCCAACAAGTCTGTTCTGCCATTTGATCATGGCTGATTTGTTTCTCAAGCACCTTCTCCTGCCTTCTCCCTGGAAACCTTGATGCCCTTACCAATTAAGAACTGATCTATCTTTGTCTGAAATACATTCAATGACTTGGTCTCCACAGCCAGTACTCCACAGATTAACCACCCTCTATCTGAAGAAATTCCTCCTCATCTTAGTTCTAAAGGATTGTTCCTTCACTCTGAGGCTGTGGTCCTAGTCATTCCTACTGGTGGAAACATCTTCTCCATGGCCACTCTATCCAGAGCTGTCAGTATTGTGTACATTTTAATGAGATTCCCCCTCATCCTTCAAGTTCCATCGAGTACAGACTTAATGCCCTCAAGCACTCCTCATATGACAAGCCTTCACCCCAGGATCAGTCTTATAAACTTTCTCTGGACTCCCTCTAATGCCAACACATCCTTCCTTAGATTTGGGGCCCAAAACTGCTCACAATATACCAAATACAGTCTGACAGGAGGCTTATACAGCTTCAGTAATAAATCCTTGCTCTTGTATTCTAGCCCTCTCAAAGTGAGTGCTAACATTATATTTGCCTTCATAACTGCCAACTGAAAGTTGGTGTTAATCTTATGAGAATCTTGAATTAGGACTCCTAAGACCCTTTGTGTTTCAGATTTCTGAAGTCTTTCCCCATTTAGAAAATAGTCTATGCCTCTATTCTTCCAAGCAAAGTGCAAAACATCACACTTTCCCATATTGCATTCTGTCACTTCTTTACTAACTCTCCTAGCCTGCCCAAGTCCTTCTGCAGCCTCTCTGCCTCGTCAATCAGTTCCTCTGCCTACCTTTGCTTCAACTGCAAACTTAGCAGCAATGCCCTTCCTCATTATCCAGATCGTTAATGTGTAATCTGAATTAGTTGTGGTCCCAACACTGAGCCCTCCAGAACTTCGCCAACTACCTGCTGCCATCCTGAAAAAGACTCCTTTATTCGCACGCTCTGTTTTCTGCCAGTCAGCCATCTTCTATGAATTGCCAGTATCTTGAGTCTAACACCACGGGCTGTTATCTCATTTAGCAGCCTCCTGTGTAGCAGATTGTTAAGGGCCTTCTGGAAATCCAAACAAATCACATCCACTGGCTGTCCTTTGTCTAACTTGCTTATTACCTGCTCAAAGAATTCAAACACCTCTGCCCCCTGAGTCTCTTGAAGTTCTGCTATACTACTGATGTCTTCCACAGTAAAAAGTGATGAAAGTACCTATTCACTTCCCCCACTAGTTCTTTGTTTCTCCAGCCTCATTTTCCTGTGGTCCATTGTCCTCTCCTCCCTCTTTTTATTTTATCTTTTCATATATCTAAAAAGATTTGCAACAATCTTTTATATTACTAGCTAGCTTACCCTCATATTTCATCTTCTGCCTCCTTATTGCTTTTGTAGTTGTCTTTTTTTAAAGGTTTTTTTAAGGTTTCCCAATCCTCTGGCTTCCCGTTAATCTTCATCACTTTGTATGATTTTTCTTTTGCTTTTATGCTATCCCTGACTTCCCTTTTCAGCTATGGTCGCCCCTTTGAATGTTTCTTCTTCCTTGAGATGAATGAAATTATCCATGAAACTCCTGTCATTGTTGCTCTACCATCTTGTCTGTTGGGTTTCCCTTCCAATCAGTTCTGACCAGTTCCTCCCTCATTGTCTTTTACTATCTTTACTCAGTTGTAATACTATAAAGTCTAATTCAAGTTTCTCTCTCTCAAACTGCAGGGTGAATTCTATCATATTATCATATCATATCATGGATGTTTCACAAATTATTTTTCTTGGAAACCGCTACCAACCTGATTTTCCCAATCCACCTATGTATTGCAATCCCCTTTGATTATTCGAATAGAATGGGCATGTAAGAAAGGCACCTTCTCCTGAATTACTTTCTGTCCCACATCCAAACAACTACTAGGAGGCCTGAACATAACTCCCATCAGGGTGTCTTTTACTTGCTGTTTGTCAACTCAATCTACACAGATTTTATACCTTAAGACCCTATAACACTTTTTTTGCCATCAATTTAATATCATTTCTTAGTAATAAGATAACCTCTGCTCATCTGTCTGGCCTTTTGATAGGATATGTATCCTTGGACATTTAGTTCCCAGCCCTGATTCCCTTATATAGCCCTGATCCCCTTGCATCCACATCTCTGTGATGCCAACAACATCATACCCACCAATTTCAAGCTGCACTACAAGCTCATTTATCTTGTTTCGTGTACTGTGTGCATTTAATTACAGCATCTTCAGTCCTGCATTGACTGCCGCCCCCCCCCCCACCGCCCAGTTGCTCCCTTAATCTACTGTGTCTGAAGTTAGATTCCTGACTCTTTCAAACTCACTTTTCTGTCCCTGCCTTTAACCTGTGGGCAGCACGGTGGCACAGTGGTTAGCATTACTGCCTCACAGCACCAGAGACCCGGGTTCAATTCGTGCCTCAAGCGACTGACTGTGTGGAGTTTGCACATTCTCCCTGTGTCTGCGTGGGTTTCCTCCGGGTGCTCCAGTTTCCTCCCACAGTCCAAAAATGTGCAGGTCAGGTGAACTGGCCATGCTAAATTGCCCGTAGTGTTAGGTGCAGGGGTAAATATAGGGGAATGGGTCAGTGTGGGTGCGGGTCGGTTGGACTTGTTGGGCCGAAGGGCCTGTTTCTATACTGTAAGTAATCTAATCTAGTTTAAAATCCTTGTGACCTTGATTTGCACTTTCAGTTCATCTGTCTTATTCCAAATACTTAGTGAATAAAATTACAAAGCCTTTAAGTTTGTTGATTTATTAATTTTCATACACTTTTATAATTCCTTGATATTCACACTTTCTGTCCCTTTCTTTTATTTCTGGAGCCAATCAATCTTATTACTACCCAGCAATCCTAACTTTGTTTCAACAATTGTAGACTGTGCAAACTTTTCCAGAGTAGGTATTGAAAAGCTTAAAATTTTTATGGCAAGTTGTTTCTTTCTCCACGGTTTCCAGTTGTACCTTTATAGAGACAGCTGCTTATACTATTTGACACTGTTGCACAGCCAATTAAAGTTGCTCCAACAATTTTCTCAATTTCACAAGCAACAGTAAACTTTCTCTCTGAAACCTTTTCATCACAACAAATTTATATTGAAATTTATACACGTGATATGTTTTGACTTCTGCCCAAAATGGAAGGGTAAATTTACAGCTCTGTTGCTATGTCTGTTTCTCCCATTTGCACAGAATTTATGAATGGTATCAATATATCCCAGAGAGAGCTGAAGGACAAGGAGGAGTGGAAGTCAAGCCAACTCTTCCAAAGCTAACAGAATGTCAGTATGGGGATGTCATAAATTCTTACATACAGTGATTAGCTATATAATGTCTTTTTCATAATTATGTAATTTTAAACTACTTATTGTCTGGCTTTTGGAATAGTATCTGATTGTTGGTTCATCGATTTCCTTACTTGTTCAGTGAGTGGAGCCACTAATTTCTCTGTGGAATATTTGAGTCAATTGATATTGTCAACATGTGGTGACTCAATTCTTACCCAATTTTATTTATTATAAAGACTCAAGGTATATTTTAAAAATAAGATATTTTAATGTATTGAGGTACAAGTTCTGTTAAATACAAATTTTTAAATGATGTAACTACTAATTATTATATGTAAGGATAGGAAATTAATCCAACTGTTCTACTTGTATATGGGGGAGGGGGATGGTTAGAGGACACAACTAAATTATAATGTTTTTCTACTTAACGTATTTTTCGAATCAACCTGCTCAGAGATGTTATTGCACACCTCTAGAGCAGGTGGGCCTTGAACCCATGCGTCTTGGTCCAGGGGTAAGGATACGAGGCACTAAAAGGAGGAGAAAGTGAGGACTGCAGATGCTGGAGATCAGAGTTGAAAAGTGTGACACTGGAAAAGCACGACAGGTCAGGCAGCATCCAAGGAGCAGAAAAATTGATGTTCAGGCATAAGCCCTTCATCTGGAATGGGGGTGGAGTGGGGGGGGGGGAAGGGGCTGAAAGATAAATAGGTGGGTGGGGTGGGGGTGGGGGGAAGGCAGTTGACAAGGCGATAGGTAGATGCAGGTGTGGGGTGATGGTGATTGGTTGGAGGGGAGGGTGGAGTGGATAGGTGCGAAGGAAGATGGAGAGATAGGACAGGTCAACAGGGCAATGCTGAGTTGGAGGGTTGGATCTGGGCTGAGGTGGGAGGGTGGGGAGATAAGGAAACTGGTAGCATGGTGTCTCAGTGGTTAGCACTGCTGCCTCACAGCACCAGGGTCCCAGGTTCAATTCCAGCCTCGGGTGACTGTCTGTGTGGAGATTGCACATTCTCCTCGTGTCTGCGTGAGTTTCCTCCCATGGTCCAAAGATGTGCAGGTCAGGTGAATTGGCCGTGCTAAATTGCCCACAGTGTTAGGTCAATTATTCGGGGGAAATAGGACTGGGTGGGTTACTCTTTGGAGGGTCAGTGTGGACTTGTTGGGCCGAAGGGCCTGTTTCCACACTGTAGGGAATTTAAATATAAAATATCAATCAATATTGATGCCGTGTGGTTGGAGGGTCCTAAGGCGAAAGCTGAGGTGTTCTTTCTCCAGGCATCAGGTGGCTGGGATTTAGCAGTGCCCCTACCTCAACCCAGGTCTAACCCTCCAACTCGGCATCATCCTCTTGACCTGTCCTACCTGTCCATCTTCCTTCCCATCTATATACTCCACAGTCTTCTCTGACCTATCACCATCACCCCACACCTGCATCTACCTATTGCCTTCTCAGCTATCTTTCCTCCAGTGCAACTCCCCCCCTATTTATCTCTCAACACCGACCCCTCCCCCTCGCTTCCCTGATGAAGGTCTCATGCCCAAAACGTTGATTCTCTTGTTCCTCGGATGCTGCCTGACCTGCTGTGCTTTGTCCAGTGCTACACTAGTGTGGCACTGAACAAAGCACAGCAGGTCAGGCAGCTAAAAATGCACAATCCATAATAAAATGCCAATGAAATCATAATGACTAAGCTAATATTGAATGTAGTGAATTCTGTGATTAAACAAATGTTGTAACTGAACGTATTAGTGCGTATTAATTTAGTGGATTCAAGAGGCAGACTGGCTTTATCAAAATAATTTACTGGTGATTAAAAACAATCAGTGAATAATCATGAAGCAGAAGTATATAAGAATAGTGATAAACAAATGTAATTCTCTCCATTGACAAGATTCCATCTCGCTTACTATTTTGTTTTAATATATCTATAATAGCTGATTGGATTTCAAGAGGAACCTTAATGGGCTGAATGACCACTGTGCTGTAATCACTCTATGATTCTATAGCCTTTAGAGTCTAAGAATGATACTAATCACAACTGGAAAGTATAACATTGTTAAAACGTTTGACAGATTAGTTGCTGAGAGGCTGTTTCCCTGGGCTGGAGATTATACAATAAGGTTATGTAAGCCTGGAAACTTGCCAAATTGTGAAGGCTCAGTGGTATATTCAAAGTGCCACAAAGATCCTAGATTCCAAAATCCTGTCCCTTCCCATCCATTTTTGGCATTTGGGAGGAAGGGATTGAGAGGAACAATGCCAGAATCTGATTTCCACATGTGTAGAAAACCTGATGTTAGCAGGGCCAATTGAACTTAGTGCTCATTTTCATTGCAGCAAAGGTACTGCCTCATAGCCCGGGAGTTGCTAAGATTCAGAATATTCATAAATGCTCTTGAGGTTTAGCTATGGTATGTTCAAAATAAAGTAACAAATTATGTAAAGTTATAAGCTGTCAAGTTATTTAAATTGCCATCCGTTAACAATTAAAAGAGCAACTAGCCTGTCTGTGTCTGTTGGAGTTGAAAAGGACTGTTCTAGCAATTTCAATAACACTTTGTTAACATTGCCAAAGTGCTATCATTATTGTGTTATTAATCATTGACTGCTTTACACAATCTACAACTATTGTAGTGGGGATTATAAATTTACAGTTTAACTGACAGCTCAGAGGTTATTAAATAATTTTGTGTGCGGCTGCAAATTTAACTACTTGTTTGCATGGATTAAATGCTTGAGGATGTATAAGTGTATTGAATAGGCTTTTATGAATGAGAGTGTTTTGTAAATATGATAACAACTGGAATAGACAATGTAAACTTTATTTAATCTCAACATGGCTCCTGGTGTCTGCTCATGGTGTGTTTTAGCCTAGAGGATATAAGGGAATTGAGTAATGGAGTTAATGGGCTGGCATGAGTTGGGACGAAGTTGGCATGGCGATGAGGTCTGATTGCTAAGATGCCAAAGACATATATAGACAACTGGGATGATGTTCCAGAAAACAAAAGCAGGTTTTTAACCAATGAACTCACAACACTCGGCAGAACCTGGAACCATTAAGGGATGGTGGGCCATTCTGTCCCACATTCCCGCTTCCCCCATCCCATCATTATCTGGGACAATTATTGCATTACTTGGGATGCTTGTCCCCGTGGCAGCCATGAAATTTCCAAACTGCTGCTACTTGTCAAAGTAAAAACAAATCTAGACCATAGTCTCAGGACAAGCTATCAGCTGTTCAGGATCTGTGAGTAGGATGTTGTTCATGCTTTGGACACTTGATTAGTTTGTGTATTAGAACAGTTCACCCAAGCACTCTTGTTGGTAAGGTGGATAAATGGAAAGAGAACTCAGTTTGAGGTTTAACTCAATTTTATTAATAAAATGTTCCTGATGTGAGCATTTCCCAATTTTGTACAATATTTGCTGCCTGTCTAGCTCTAGCAATCTCAGAAAAGATACATGGAATATAGAACATAGAAAGGTACAGCACAGAACAGGCCCCTAGGCCCACGATGTTGTGCCGAGGTTTAATCCTAATGTAAAATATAGTAACAACCTACGCACCCCTCAACTCCCTGCTATCCATGTGCATGTCCAGCAGTCACTGAAATGTCCCCAATGACTTCGCTTCCACCATCTCAGCTGGCAACACATTCCATGCATTCACAACTCTCTGTGTAAAAAACCTATCTCTGACATCTCCTTTATACCTTCCTCCTAATATCTTTAAACTATGACTTCTCGTACCAGTCAATCCTGCCCTGGGGAAAAGTCTTTGGCTATTGACTCTATCTATTCCTCTCATTATTTTGTACACCTCTATCAGGTCTCCTTTCTTCCTCCTTCTCTCCAGAGAGAAAAGTCAGAGTCTATTCAACCTTTCTTCTTAAGACAAGCCCTCCAGTCCAGGCAGCATTCTGGTAAACCTTCTTTGCACCCTCTCCAAAGCCTCTGTATCTTTCATATAGTAGGGCGACCGGAACTGGACACAATATTCCAAGTGTGGTCTCACCAGGGACTTGTAGAGCTGCAGCAAAACCTCATGGCTCTTAAGCTCAATACCCCTGTTAATGAAAGCCAAAACACCATATGCTTTATTCACAACCCTATCCACTTGGGTGGCAACTTTGAGGGATCTATGTACCTGCACATAGATCCCTCTGTTCCTCCACACTGCCAAGAATCCTGTCTTTAATCCTATGTTCAGCATTCGAGTTTGACCTTCCAAACTGCATCACTTCTCATTAATCCAGGTTGAACTCCATCTGCCATTTCTCAGCCCAGCTCTGCATCCTGTCTATGTTGTGCTGCAGCCTGCAGTAGCCCTCTATACTATTGATGACACCTCCAACCTTTGTGTCATTTGCAAATTTATCTAACCCACCCCTCAACCTCCTCATCCAAGTAATTTATAAACACTACAAGGAGCAAAGGCCCAAGAACAGAGCCCTGGGGGACCTCACTCAATACTGTCTTCCAGGCAGAATACTTTCCATCTACAACCACTCTCTGCCTTCTGTCAACCAGCCAGTTCTGAATCCAGAGAGCCAAATCGCCCTGTATCCCATACTTCCTGACTTTATGAGTGAGCCTACCATGGGGAACCCTATCGAATGCCTTTCTGAAGTCATATACACCACATCCACTGCTCAACCATCATCGACCATTCTTGATACCTCCTCAAAGAACTCAATAAGATTTGTGAGGCATGACCTGCCCCTCACAAAGCCATGCTGATTGCCTTTAATCACACTGTGTTTTGCCAAATAGTCATAAATCCTATCCCTCAGAATTCTTTCCACAACTTTGCTGACCACAGACGTGAGACTGACTGGTCTGTAATTGCCAGGGATTTCCCTATTACCCTTCTTGAAAAGTGGAACAACATACGCCTCCTTCCAATCCTCCAGTACGACTCCCGTGGAGAAAGAGGAGGCAAATATCCTCGTCAGCGGCTTAGCAACCTCCTTTCTTGCTTCCCAGAGCAGCCTAGGATAAATCTGGTCTGGCCCTGGGGACTTATCAATCTTAATGTTTTCCAAACTTTCTAGCACATCATCTTCATCAATCTTGATCTGGTCAAGACTGTATCCCAGCTCCTCTAAGTTTTCATTTACAACAAGTTCCCTTTCCTTGCTGAAAACTGAAGCAAAAAAAACCTCATTTTGGGCTTCCCCTATCTGCTCAGACTCCATGCACAAGTTCCCTCCGCTATCCCTGATCGGCCCTACCTTCTCCCTGATCATTCTCTTATTCCTCACGTATGAGTAAAACGCCTTTAGGTTCTCCCCAATTCTTCTTGCCAAGCCTTTTTCGTGCCTCCTCCTGGCTCTCCTCAGTCCATTTCTGAGATCCTTTCTGGCAAACCTGTAATCGTCCACCCTATGTAAGCTGCCTTCTTCCTTTTGACAAGAAGCTCCTCTGTTCTCGTCATCCAAAGTTCCTTAATCTTGCCATTTCTTACATGTCTCAGAGGAATAAATTTGTGCATCACTCACAACAACTGCTCCTTAAATAGTCTCCACATGTCTGCTGTACCCATTCTGTGGAACAATTGCTCCTAGTCTGTACTTCGAATACTAACCACAATGATCCACATGTCTGAGTTGGGCTTTTAGAATCTCTTTTCTCCTTGATGTAAGGCTGGGTCTCTTCCATAAAGATGGGTCTCACAGGTCAGGGTAGATGTTTTCTCTCTCTCTCTCTCTCTCTCTTTATATATAACTCTCTGTCTCTCTCTCTCTCTCTCTCTCTCTCTCTCTCTCTATCTGTCTCTCTACACACTGACACGCATGCACACTGTTGGGCCAGGTTGACGCTTCACTGAGTTTTCACTGAGTGGGTGACATCTAGATTCTTATTCCTCCTCACCCATGACCTTACAGAGTGTTCTGTGGCCTTTGACATTGGCATCATAAGATGGGCTCAAAGCATCCAATGGGGTTGTGCCAATACCCTTCCCTACTACTATACTGGGGAGGTATAAAGCATACATCCTCAGGCACTGGCTGGAGGTCAAGGTGCCTACAAGTCTGATTGATACTTCTCCAATGCACGACCCTAGAGCTGGTTTTAACTGGATTCCCCTGAATATTTGTGACTTCTTTGATCTTGGTTTCTATTATCTTCTGTAGCTGATAGCTGCTGGCTGCTGTTTAATTTAGTTTGGCCAATTTTCTGTCAGGCCATTTGGCTTTGGGCTAGTTTAGAATGTCCAGTTTTGGGTCTGTGATCACTTGACCACAATAAGGAACAATCTCTTCACTTCGAGATTGTGCTATTTTTGAGTACCCTTGAGAGCTGTGAATGCTGTGTTCTTGCACATATTCAAGACTGAGATCGAAGATTGTTCAACCCTAATGGAATTAAAGATATGCAAAGTGGCAGTTAAGTGGGGTTGATATAAAAGTTCACTCATGACCTTATTGATAACAGTAGTTATACGGTCCATTCCTGCTCCTATTTCTTATATTCTTATAACATATTGGCCTTGAATTCTACTTTCCAGTTTAAAATCAAGATTAGAGTGGTACTAGAAAAGAGGGCCAGGTCAGGCAGCATCCGAGGAGCAGGAAAATTGATGTTTTGGGCAAAGGCCTTCATCAGGAATTCCTGCTCCTCAGATGCTGCCTGACCTGCTGTGCTTTTCCAATACCACTCTAATATTGACTCTAATCTCCAGCATCTGCAGTACCCACTTTTCAAAGGTCTATTGCACTTGAAAAAAAAATTCCACTTCTTCCTTATGTGGAAACAAATGCATCTCAGCTGCTATTCAGATGCTTGCATTGTCACCACACCCTTTTATGAAGCCAAAGAGTACCATTAACCATCAGCAAACATCATCTAATTCTTTGCAGTATTTTAATATTGTTGAGGCTGTGGTAATGGTCGTAATCCAGAAGTCTAGGATAATAGTAATGTCCTGGAGCAAAGAGTTCAAATTCCATAATGACAAGCACAGAAATTTGAATTCAACAGACTGTGAAGCTAAAAGCTACTCTAATGGAGACCATGTTGCCTTTGTCAATTGTTATTAAAAACCCATTGCTACACTAAAGTGCTTTTTAAAGGAAGGACAGCTGCTGTCCTTGGTTCATAGGTGACTTCATACCCACAGCAATGTGGCTGACTGCCCTCTATGATGGCCTTGAGAGCCAATCAATTCAAACACAATTAGGAATAGGTAACAAACATTGGTCTTGCCAGTGATGCCCACATTTCATACAAGAATAAAATAGCTTTAATGGCTTCTGTTTCAACACTGAAAGCAGCTACATTCAAAGGTCACACGGCTATAGTGAATCACAATCTGTAATGTACCCTCTTGTAGTACGGTGGCAGTGTCCCTGTCCATGGACTGGGAGGCTTGGGTTCAAGTCCCACCTATTCCAGCGGTGTGTAATAACAACTCTGATCATGTTGATTAGATAAACTAGGCACAATGTATAAATGCTCTTCCTCAATCAAATCTCTCTTCAATCCCAAGGCCTCAATTCCCACCATGTGATCTATGGTTCCAGTTGTCTGACTTCTGCACTTCAAATTCAACATTTCATCCCTGCAACACATCCAATGACAGCCTGCGGTGTCCCACTGCACCCCACCCTAACCTCACCTTGATGCCTCTGATCTTGTAAACTCATATCCCCCAACTCCTTCCCTGCCTGTCTCCGGCAGCTGACCCACATGCTAGAATTGGAGGTTTAAACTACTGAAAGACCCTATCTCTCCTCAGCTCCTCAGGGCAGATTTTCTTCCTGCTGTGGTCTTTGCTAACTGGCCCTCTGCCCAATTAAAGGTCCAGCCTGTAGATCACTGGACCCCCAACTGGGAAATGTGAAGTTTAGAACTCAGAAGTTTGATATTCCAAATTTCGTGATGGGAATTAAGCCCTTGGATGTGGGAGTGTGGGTAACTCGGTGTGTTCAGAGAATTTGTGCACTGTATCTTGCCATAGTCATGTGATCTTGTACTTGTTTTCAGTTTAGCAAGAGAAGTCATCAAAGCCTCTACATGGAAGAGGGGAGAAGGTATTACGATATGGGTAAACCCTTCTGCTAATTTAAACCAGACTCACAGAAAAGCTCACCTCGTGCCATAATCTGGAAAATTTCAAGTGGCGAAGAACTATCCCAACTATCACTATGTAAAGAAAAAAGAAACAATTTTATTCTTGAAGTCCAAAAGAGGACATTAGACAACAACTATTTACAACTACTTTCTCTTCAATCTATCTTTTACTTCCCACTCTACAATACTAATCCGATAAAAACCCCGATTAAGATTTACAAAAATAAAATCACGTTTCTAAACCAGTCAGCTGTGACGATTCTCCTTTGTAGATTTTCCCTGGGTCATCTTTTCTTCGGTCGTCTGCTGCACAAAATGTCTTATGGACAGGTACCTTTTAGAGAACTATTCTGCTAGCAGTCAGTCAGTGCTTGGCTGCTCTTTGATATTCTCCACAACTGTTCATAATACCTGATTTTATATACATCAAAAAATCAGACCGTCTTATTTGTTTGATGTCATCAAAACATTAAAATTCACATTCAATTGGATTCTGTTATCTTGGGACATAATTTAAACTGATTGGCTGAATTCAGTTTTGTTGTGTACCATGGCAATGCAGCTCCAGCTATTTGTTTCACAAGCAAATGTCACATTTTCAAATTGTTCAGCAAACTCTGTGCTTTCAGTTAGTCCTTGCCAGCTTTCACTCTTCCTTAAAGGTACAGTACACACCTACACCTTCATAACAAAGGTCATTGGAGAGAGATCAATCATAGAAACATCACTGACAAGCAGGGACGAGAATCCAGAATTGCAGGTTTCCCATAACATAGGCAGGCCTGACTTGAAGTTAAAGCTCCCCCTTGTGTATTTTCCTTAGCATTTGCCTGATGAGAGAGGTAACAATCAGTAAAATATATAAACAATGACCAAGAGTAGATCACTCTGTCTTTGAAGCCAACTCTGACACTCAACAAGATCATGGCCATTCCAGTTTTAACCTTAACTCTACATTCCCGCATATCCCGCTAATCTTCTTCTCTTTGGTAATCAAGAATCTATCTATCTCTATCTTAAACAATATGTAAAGATTTAAAAAGCAGCAATATTCAGAAATCAGACGACTAGTTGAACTGGGGCTCCATTTTGCAGGTGAATCAGACCAGTATGTTTGTGATTTTTGAGATGATTTGTAACTCAGGTTGAGGTTTAGATTGCAAGTTTGCTTGCTGAGCTGGTAGGTTTGTTCTCAGACGTTTCGTCACCATTTCATCATGACTCATTTGGATAGCAGTAACAGTATAGGTCAGAGTCAGTGTGGATTTGCAAAGGGGAAGTCATGCTTGACTAATCTTCTGGAATTTTTTGAGGATGTAACTATGAACATGGACAAGGGACAGCCAGTGGATGTTGTGCTGACCTTTTATCCTGCTCTAAGATCAGACTAACCTAGATACCCTTCATCTTACTATCATCCAAGTGCCTATCTAAGAGTTGCTAAAATGTCCCTAATGTATCTGGCTCTACTGCCACTGCTGGCAGTGCATTACATGCACCCACCACTCTCATGTAAAGAACCTACCTCTGACATTTCCCCTAAATCTTCCTCAATCGCCTTAAAATTACACCCCTTGTGATAGCAATTTTTGCCCTGGGAACAAGGCTCTGGCTATCCACTCTATCTATGCCTCTCATCATCTTATACACCTCCATCAAGTCACCTCTCATCCTCCTTTGCTCCAACGAGAAAAGCCCTAGCTGCTCAGTCTTTCTTCATAAGATATGCCTTCCAGTTCAGGCAGCATCCTGGTAAATCTCCTCTGCACCCTCTCTAAAGCTTCCACAACCTTCCTATAATGAGTTTACCAGAACTGAACACAATATTCCAAATGCGGTCTAACCAGGGCATTATAGAGCTGCAGCATAACCTCATGGTTCTTAAAATCAATCCTCCTGCTAATGAAAGCCAACACTCCATACGCCTTCTTAACAACCCTATCAACTTGGGTGGCAACTTTGAGACATCTATGGACATGGACCCCAAGACCTCTGTTCCTCCACACTGCCAAGAATTCTGCCTTTAACCATGTAATCTCCATACAACTTCGACCTTCCAAAATGAATCACTTCACACTTTTCCAGGTTGTACTCCATCTGCCACTTATCAACCCAGTTCTGCATCCTGTCAATGTCCATTTGCAATCTACAACAGCCCTCCACACCATCCACAACTCCACCAACATTCATGTCTCCGACAAACTTACTTGGTTGCTAAAGGCTAGGCTTTCCATGTTGTGATCTGTATGGACTGGCATTGGGAATCTAGATTGTGTGACATGGTACAAATTCAAAGTAAAACATGGGAAAGTTTCTCATTAAATGAATTATTTAGTCAATGAATTCCCAGACAATGTTGCTACTTTGAGCTAGGTATTGTCATATCACCATTGTGCTGTCGTTTGATGTCTTTTGGAAGGCATTAAGCCTCCCGCTTGTAACCTCACTGCATTTCTCTCTGATTCTCTGTTCTATATATGTCACCTTTTGGAAAGCATATCTTGAGCATTGGGTAAAGAGAGAAAAACTGTTATGTTTACTGTAACTGTCAAAACCAGCATGAGTTGTTCCCTTCTTTATTGCTCATTGCCTTTTACCTTTTCAATGTGCAAAATTGTTAATTCTGTCACAGTGGGCTTGAGCAGACATAGTTGGTATGCATTATACAGTGTGTGTACGTTCGCTTGTGCCCGTAGAGTGCACCCTGATTTCGGAAGTTTTTTAACCTGTGATGCAGTATGCTTATAGTTTCAATTTCACCATTGACGTTTCAGGTAAAAGAGTAATTTCAGGAAGCAGATTTCAATTGGATGACAAAATCTGAAAAATAGTTATCATCATGTATTATGTAAATAAACTATCAGAACCTTTCAATTAAAGTATATAATTTGTAAAAGGCTCTCACCTACCATTATTCCATGTACGCATCAGTCAAACCAGTAATTACAGTTTGTAAATAATTCTCAGACACTCATTATTCTATGTATGAGCCATTTAAATCCTTTGATTAAATTCCAGCCTTGAATTCACTCATGAGTAACCAAGAACCTATCTGTAAGCACTCTGCCTTCTTCAATTAGATTTAGTTTCCAATTCACATCTAGATGTTTGTTATTTCATGTATAAACCATCCGAGTTCATGAATCACATTCTATCCTACAAATCACTGTTTGATATCCATCCATATTCTACGAATTAGATTTACACCTATAACTTGTTCACACTGGATCATTTAAACCTAATGCTGAAATTCTTTCCTGAAATTCACTCATTATTACTGTTATTAAATTATTTATTTGGTGGATTTTTGATGCTGGTTGATGCTGAAGTTAAAAATTTGTAAATCTGACGTCATCGCAGCTTTCTGTGCAGCTTCCTCTGTTGAGCCGGTTCGGCTGCTTTTTTTTTAGTTCATCATGTTCTGGTGACAAAATTGAACTTGACTGTTTGTGGGGTGTTGACATGACAACGCTTCTGTGATGTCAGAAAGGATTTGACTGCAGTCATTTCAAAGAGGTTAGCAAATTGAAATTATTACCAGAACACCCACTTTTCTGGGACTGCCTTCTATCTACCTCAGTCTGGGTTTCGCATTTACATCCCAATGAACCCCCTTGCCAACTTGTGTTG
Organism: Chiloscyllium punctatum; assembly: GCF_047496795.1. Classification (NCBI taxonomy): domain Eukaryota; kingdom Metazoa; phylum Chordata; class Chondrichthyes; order Orectolobiformes; family Hemiscylliidae; genus Chiloscyllium; species Chiloscyllium punctatum. Next base: position 28,481,766 of record NC_092780.1, on the reverse strand, counting down.
AGTCTCAAATTAGCAGAGATGTTAAACAGCAGATTGGATGAGTTAAGCAAAATCTTTGCTGTTTGACACTGCCTTCTTGTGCGGGGTTTAGGGAGCTGTTGCTTCACTTTTTCACTGTTAATCTTGACTTCAGCCCTCTTGCTCGGACCTTCGGGCAATACACAACTTGGTTTTTCTCTATTTACATAACAATAAAGACAAGTTGTTGGTTTAAAGATAGATTTACCAATTTCATCCTAGTTAGCCAGTTTATTTTGTCTTTAGATTCTTCCAGCCATTGATTCTATTTCCTTTTAGTGCAGAATTATTCTCACATTTCAGAACCTGAAGAGAGATTTGCCACTAGATATTTAGAAGAGATGACAATATACTGATTATTTGCTAGGATAGTTGATCAGAGATCCAGACAAATAATCTAGGAACATGATTTTAAATCCCAACAAAGAGTGCATAATAATGTAAATCAGTTTATTAAATAAATCAGCATAAAAATCTGCTATCAGGAATGGTAATATTAGTGAATTGCCATATAAATCCATTTTATTCATTAATGTGATTGGCAGTAGTCAAACATCTTCTGGTCACATCCCCACCAACCCTCTGGAATGTCTGTGCTTAACTAATTGTGGTAAAGTTGAACACCCTCAATTTTAGTACTCTGTTGATTGACAATTGTGCCTTCACTGTCTAGGCCCTAAACTGTGGAATTCCCTCCATAAATCTCTTGGTCTCCTTACTTCTTTAAGGTATCCCTCAAAACCTATCTTTTTTGACCAACATTTTGCCTATCCTCAAATCCCATAATGGGGATAGATGTCAAATTTGCTTTATATTGCTCCTGTGAGACACTTAATATTTCATTACATGAAAGGCCCTTTATAAATGCAAGTTATTGATCAGGAAACTCTTCAGTCACTATCTGATCTGCCTTATTTGCAGAAATGTAATCCACTCAGTTTTCAGGAAGGTAATTCACTTGCATCTTCATAGAAAGAGCACAATGGTTAATGTGCCGACACTGTCAACAATCATGAAGCCAATTGGCATGTTGTCTTCTATTGCAAGGATTTTGGAGTACAAGAATACAGGGTGCAGAAAAGATTTACAAGGAGTTTGCCGGGACTGGAGGGAGGGGCTGAATAGGTAAGGGCTTTTCTCCTTGGAACCTCAGAGGCTGTGGGGTGACCTTATACAGGTTTATAAAATCATGAAGGACATGGATTGGGTGAGTAGACAAGGTTTTTTCCCTGGGGTGGGGGAGTCCAAAACTAGAGGGCATAGGTTTAAGGTGAGAAGGGAAAGATTTTCAAAAGGAAGGGGTAATTTCTTCATGCAGAGGGTGGTGTATGTATGGAATGAGCTGCCAGAGGAAATGGTAGAGGCTGGTACAGTTACAAAATTTAAAAAGCACCCGGATGGGTAAATGAACAGGAAGGGGATTTAGATGGATATGGGCAAAGTGCTGGCAAATGGGACTAGGTCAGATAGGGATGTCTGGTCAGACAGGATGAGCTGGACCAAAGGGACTGTTTCCGTGCTGTGTAACTCTGACTCTATGACTCTATAATAGGAAAATGCTACTACAATTATACAACACCAGGTGATAGTCCAACAGGTTTATTTAGAAGCACTAGTTTTCGAGGCACTGCCTCTTCCTGTTGGACTGTAACCTGGTGTTGTGTGATTTTTAACTTTGTCCACCCCAGTCCAACATTAGCACTTCCAAATCATGAGGACAATTATGGAATGGTTTGGAGAGACCACCTCTGGCGTACTGAACATAGTTTTGGTTTCCATATCTAGGGAATATATACTTGCCTTGGAAGTGATTATATGAAGGTTTGTTGGATTGATTTCTGGGACAAAGGGTTATGAGCCTGAGTAAATTTGGCCTAAACTCTCTCGACTTTAGAAGAATGAGCGATGGTCTCATTTGAAATATACAAGATTCTGGAAGGTAGTGACAGAGCAGCCACTGAGAGAGGTTGTTCCCTGGGCTTGGAAATCTAGAACTCAGGATCACAGTCTCAGGATAATATATCATTTAAGACTGAGAGGTAATGTTATGATCTTTTGGAATTTGCTACCTAGAGGCTTTTGGATGTTTCATTACTGTTGAAGACCTGAAGCAGACAAATTTTTGGTCTCAGGAGAAAGTGAGGACTGTAGGTATTGGAGATCTGAGCCAAAGAGTGTGGTGCTGGACAAGCACAGCCGGTCAGGCAACATCCAAGGAGCACGAGAATCGACATTTCAAGCATAGGTCCTTGAAATGAGGTTTGTGGCCCAAGGGGGATAAGAGATAAATGGGAGGGGGGAAGGTAGCTGAGAATGTGATAGGTAGATGAAGGTAGGGTGAAGATGATAGGTCAGAGAGGAGGGTGGAGAGGATAGATGGGAAGGAAGATGGGCAGGTAGGACAGTTCAAGAGGGCGGTGCGGTGTTGGAAGGTTGGATCTGGGATAAGGTGAAGGAAGGGGAAATGAGGAAACTGGTGAAATCCACATTGATCCCATGTGGTTGGAGGGTCCCAATGTGGAAGATGAGGCATTCTTCCTCTCGGCATCAGGTGGTTAGGGTTTGGTGGTGGAGGAGGCCCAGGACTTCCATGTCCTTGGCGGAGTGGGAGGGGGAGTTAAAGTGTTCGACCACAGGGCAGAGGGGTTGTTTAGTGCGTGTGTCCCAGAGATGTTCTCTGAAACATTCAACAAGTTGACGTCACGTCTCCCCAAGTTGGGAATTGAGGAATCTGGTGAGCAGGCAGGAAATGAGAGTGACAGCAGTTTTAAGGCCACGTGCTCTTTTCCTGATGTCTATTTCTTAGCTTGCCAAGGGTAGTTGGAGAGTCAAGAGAGGAAATACATGCCAGCAACACTCATGTCCTGTGAATGAATGGAAAATAAATTTATTAGACTTTAACTACTAAATGAAGTTACAGAACAGTGAATAACAAAAACAAACTTAACACATTTCCACAGGAGTGGAAATTCATTTTTAAATTATTTCTCATGTAGTTTTCAAAATAAGTATTTATTTATCATGTGCTTTAATAACTGCGTCAATCTTGTTATGTAGTGGTTCTTTTAGCTCCTTTCTCATCAACTGTGGAAGTTATCAATGTTAACTTTTTTTTTGGAAAACACATTAGGCTATTTTTGAAGGCTCCTGGTTAAACATTGATTAGAAAAATCCAGGCGAGTAAATGAGTTCTATGCAGTAACCAGGGCATCACTAATGCATATATAATAAATTCATTAGTACTTGCCAATCAAAAAGTATTTGAACAAGTCAGGCCTTGGGCTTATGTTTAAACTGAGACCTCAAGTCAACATTCTGGAGGTCCAATTAAGCAGTTTTCAAAACAGCACTTCAATTTAGACCATGGTGTGAGATCTGTAAGTGTATTTTTCTTAAATAGAAAGACATTAAAATAGAAAGAAGATGACAATAAAAAGTGAACTTTGAGTGCTGAGGTAATGATGCTTGTTTGAAGAGATAGCATGGTAATGATGGGCCAAATGTTTTCCTTCTGCACCATTACAATTCTGTGATTGTGGGATTTTAAAACATTAGTAATCACCCCTTTCATCAAAATCAAACCTGAAACTGTTAAAATGTTTTTTTTTAAATTACATAAGCCCCCTTCAATATAAATGGGGAAGGAATCGATAATGAATTACAATTCAGGGTAGTCGAATCTGGGTATTAATTACAAAGGTAACACAGAGTAATCCTCAAACAATTGCAAATGTTATTGGTTGGATTGATTAAGAAAAGATGGCTTTATTATCACTTCTTACTACATAAGGTAACAGGCTTTTCAACTCATAACCTGTTTGATAATAAGCTCTAAATTCCCCCAAAACTAATAACTTGGTAGGGATTTATCAAATGTAGAGATTTGCATTGAATTGACGAGGAGTAGGAGAGATTTGTAGTGAATTGATGTCAGGTGCAGAGATTTGTTCAGTGGTTTTCCTTGGCAGGTGATGCATTTTCATTCCTAATTATAATTGTAACTGTTAAAGAGAAGGGGAATTACATCTCAGCAGGTGATTGATCTGGAGATGTGTAAAGGATCTTGATGCAAAGTTTATCTCTTGCCATTGGTGCACTGTGATTGCACTGACATAAAATGATTACATGTGTTTACTAACACTGCAATAGCAGTACAGCTTAGTAGGTAGCAAAACCAAATGATTTGAGACCACCAACTCCCACTTCTGGGGACTATCTCACCTCAGTTTGCAACAACAAGTACTGTTTGTGCAAAACCACATTTTGATGTGTCCAGCTATTTTTAATGTAGTTTTTCTTTTGAGCAATTTGGGAAAAAAAAATCAGTGCTCTTTCTGAGCACCACGATGGAAGGAATAGAGGAAATAGGAGCAGGAGTAGATCATTCATCCCATCAAGCCTGATCTGTCACTCAATTAAATCACAGCTGATCTGCTATCTCAGTGTCATTTGCCTGCGCTGTTCCATATGCCTGGATATAGAGTCATAGAGTCATAGAGATGTACAGCATGGAAACAGACCCTTTGGTCCAACCTGTCCATGTCGACCAGATATCCCAACCCAATCTAGTTCCACCTGCCAGCACCCAGCCCATATCCCTCCAAACCCTTCCTATTCATATACCCATCCAAATGCCTCTTAAATGTTGCCATTGTACCAGCCTCCACACTTCCTCTGGCAGCTCATTCCATACTCGCACCACCCTCTGCATGAAAATGTTGCCCCTTAAGTCTCTTTTATATCTTTCCCCTCTCACCCTAAACCTATGCCCTCTAGTTCTGGACTCCCTGACTCCAGGGAAAAGACTTTGTCTATTTATCCTATCCATGCTCCTCATAATTTTGTAAACCTCTATAAGGTCACCCCTCAGCCTCCGACGCTCCAGGGAAAACAGCCCCAGCCTGTTCAGCCTTTTGTACTTCAATATTTTTCCAGTCACACTGACATTTGAAATGTTTTTCTCCCATTCATAGTGAAGTTGTATAATCGCTGGACTAGTAATCCAGGGATCTATGTTCAAATCCCACCGCAACTCAAATCAAAAGTCGAATGATGACCAAGAATTGCTTGTCGTAAAACCATATCTGGTTCACTAATGTCCCACAGGAAGTGAAAACTGCAATCCTTACATGTGATTCCAACCCACAGCAATGGGTCAATGACACACAACGATGAACTGCTCTCTGAAATGATCTAACACGCCCCTCAGTTTAAGGGCAGCTAAGGCGTAACAAATGCTGGCTTAGATAACGATGCCATGAATAAATAAAAAGAAGCTCTGTACATATATATGTCAAATGCATGGAGCTCTTTTTGCCACTGAACTAAAGAGCAACGGCATTTAGGTTATTACTAAAGACACTGCATATCAGACATTGGCTAGGGAGACAAGTCGTAGTCTTGGAATTTGCATTTAATATCATGTCCATCATGGCCTTGGGTTGTCTCAAAGTACTTTACAGCCAGTTCATTACTTCGGAATAAGGTTCACAGTTGTTTCAAAATGGCACCTCTTTTGCACATGGGTCTCACACATGACTTAATAGTTGATGAATTTATGGTGGTGCTGGTTAAATGACAAATATTGGCCAGGACACAATGAGAATGCTCCTGTCTTGCTTGACCTGTATGTGGGATCAATTCTAATTGCTTGAGCAAGGTAGACAGTCTGTTTTTCTTTCAATTGGGAATTAAACAAAATATTAAGCAGTATTATCAGAAAATGGAAGCCCAGATTGGTTGTAAAAATCAAAAAGATCACAATTCCATTCATAGGCAAACTAGATGTAAGCACAATTGTGCTGGTAGTAATTCATGATGATGATAAGAACTAATAACAGTGAGGAAGATGAATTGTTACCGTTTAGATAATCTTTTCTTTAAATCCAGAAATGTGAATTTATTACACATAAACTTGCCAACATATGTTTCTTGGGGCCTTATTGAAATTTATGGCAGTTAGAGTCAAAGCATCAATATACCTTCTACGAGCAATTTGGGACCTTTGTTAGGAGAGCAAACGACTGATTTCCTTAAGTACTGAAGAATCCTTTTGTGGGTCCTGATATTTAGGGGCATAGTGCTGAATGAACAGGGATCTGTTTAGAACATAGAACATAGAACAATACAGTGCAGTACAGGAGCTTTGGCCCTCGATGTTGCGCCGATCCAAGCCCACCTAACCTACACTAACCCACTATCCTCCATATGCCTATCCAATGCCCGTTTAAATGCCCATAAAGAGGGAGAGTCCACCACTGCTACTGGCAGGGCATTCCATGAACTCACGACTCGCTGAGTAAAGAATCTACCCCTAACATCTGTCCTATACCTACCACCCCTTAATTTAAAGCTATGCCCCCTCGTAATAGCTGACTCCATACGTGGAAAAAGGTTCTCATGGTCAACCCTATCTAAACTCCTAATCATCTTGTACACCTCTATCAAGTCACCCCCAAACCTTCTTTTCTCCAATGAAAACAGCCCCAAGTGCCTCAGCCTTTCCTCATACGATCTTCCTACCATACCAGGCAACATCCTGGTAAACCTCTTCTGCACCCGTTCCAGTGCCTCCACATCCTTCCTATAGTATGGCGACCAAAACTGCACGCAATACTCCAGATGCGGCCGCACCAGAGTCTTATACAACTGCAAAATGACCTCAGGACTCCGGAACTTAATTCCTCTACCAATAAAAGCCAATACGCTATATGCCTTCTTTACCGCACTATTTACCTGGGTGGCAACTTTCAGAAATCTGTGTACATGGACACCAAGATCCCTCTGCTCATCCACACTACCAAGTATCCAACCATTAGCCCAGTACCCCATCTTTTTGTTACTCATACCAAAGTGAATCACTTCACACTTACCTACATTGAACTCCATTTGCCACCTTTCTGCCCAGCTCTGTAGCTTATCTATATCCCGCTGTAACCTGCCACATCTTTCCTCACTGTCAACAACTCCACCGACTTTCGTATCATCCGCAAACTTGCTCACCCAACCTTCTAGCCCCTCCTCCAGGTCAATTTAGCAATTGATGAACCCAGAAGAATGATGTACCTCCCATGCACCTTTTTGGTGTCAGCATTTGGGAATGTTCCAGAAAGGGAAGCAACAGTAAAATTCAGCTTTTATACCTCAGAATGGAACCCCAGTATATTCATTTCCAAGAGCTGCTTCATTAATTTGCCCTGGTGGGGGGAGGGATTGCAGGTTGAGCAGACCATTAAATCACTGGGATGGGTCTGCGGGAGGAAGCAGATTATCTATGTAAAATGGTTGGTTAGTATAAACTGGAAGTTTTCCTGTGTCTCAAACAGTGCTGTCCTCACCGCTTGTCAGCTGCCAAGTTCTGTGAGGCCTGGGGAAAAATGTCAACCAGTGTTGGAGCTGGAACACAGATAAAATCGTAGGCAAACAGGCCTGCAAAATTCTAAAATAAAACCACTGAAAACCTGAAACAAGAACAGAAATTGCTGGAGAAACTCAGTAGGTCAGGCAGCTTCTATGGAGAGTAAGCAGAGTTAACATTTTGACTCCAATGATGCTTCTTTAGAACTGTTAGAACCTCGGAAAAGGAAAGGTAGCAGGACCATAAGCTACCATTTCCGCCATCTTTACTGGGATGATATTCCCCTCCCCTCCCTTGTCAGCATTCTGCAGGGACCATTCCCTCCAGGATATCCTCATCCACTCCTCCTCCACTCCACAGTCCCACAGCACTTTCCTTTGCAATTTGCTGATGGTGAAACACCTATCCATTTATTTCCTCCCTCTTCACTATTAAAGGCCCATGTGAAGAAATACTTTATCTGGACTTTCTCGTTTATTGTATTGGGTGCTCACAATGTGGGGAGGCAAAACACAGACTGGATGACTGCTTTGTGGAATACTTATGTTCTGTCTGCGCAAATGACCCTGAGCTTCTGGTTGCCTTCCATTTTAATGCTATGTTCCTTGGTCAATATCTCTGTCTTGGGCTTGCTGCAGTACTCCAGTGAAGCTCAGCACAAGCTGGAAGAACAACATTCATTTTCTGCTTAGGAACTCAATATTGAGTTCAATAATTTTAGAGGCTGAGCACCTTCTCCCATGTCTTTTAACCATCCTCACACTCCAGGCCCTATGATTAGCAGCTTTTGTTACTCCCTGGCTTACCATCATGCATCCCTTTGTCTGCCCAAATGCCATTTTCTCTCTGTGTGGGCTCCATTTCTGTCTACCTCCTCACTGCTCCCCCCATCTTCAGCACATATACATTGTTTTCATGGCTACTGTCACTTCTGAAGAAGGGTCACTGGACTTGAGACATTAACTTTGCTTTCTTTCCACAGATGCTGCTATAGCTGCTGAGTTTCTACAGCAGTTCCTGCAAAATACTGAAGTATTCATGTATCTGTAAAGGCAAGGACTGAGTAGGGATAATCAACATGACTTTGTGCATGGGAAATCATGTCTCATTAACTCGGTTAAGTTTTATGAAGAAGTAACAAAGAGGATTTATGAGGGCAGAGCAGTGGACGTGACCTATTGGGTCTTCAGAAAGGCATTCAATAAGACTCCTCATAGTAGACTGGTTAGCAAGGTTAGATCACATGTGATACTAGGAGAACTGGCCATTTGGATACAGAACTGGCTCGAACATAGAAGACAAAGTGGGGTGGTCGAGAGTTTTTTTTTCCAGACAGGAGGCCTGTGAATGTGGTGTGCCACAAGATTGGTGCTGGGTCCACTTCTTTTTGTCATTTATATAAATGATTTGGAAGTGAACATAAAAGGTATGGTTAGTAAGTTTGCAGATGACACCAGAATTGGAGGTATAGAGGACAGCAGAGAAGGTAAGCTCAGAGTAAAAGGGGACTTTGATCAGATGAGCCAATGGGCCGAGGAGTGGCAGATGGAGTTTAATTTAGATCAATTTGAGGTGTTGCATTTTGGAAAAGTAAATGGGGCAAGACTTATACACTTAAGGGTAAGGTCCTGGGGAGTGTTGCTGAACAAAGAAACCTTGGAGTGCAGGCTCATAGGTCCTTGAAAGTGGAGTTGAAGGTAGAGAGGATAGTGAAGAAGGCATTTGGCGTGCTTGCCCTTATTGGGCAATGCATTGAGTATAGGTGACGGGAGGTCATGCTGCAACTGTACAGGACATTGTTCAGGTCACTTTTGGAATACTGTGTGCAATTCTAGTCTCCCTGCTATAGGAAGGATATTGTGAAACTTAAAAGGGTTCAGAGAAGATTTACAAGGATGTTGCTGAGATTGGAAGAGTTTGAGCTATAGGGAAAAGCTGAGTAGGCTGGGGCTCTTTTCCCTAGAGAGTTGGAGGCTGAGGGGTGATCTTATAGAGGTTTATAAAATCATGAGGGGCATGGATAGGATAAATAGACAAAGTCTTTTCCCTGGTTTGGAGGAGTCCAAATTAGAGGGTGTTGATTTAAGTTGAGAGGGGATACATTTAAAAGGGACCTAAGGGGCATTTTCATGCAGAGGATGGTGCATGTATGGAATGAACTGCCAGAGGAAGTGGTGGATGCTGGTACAATTGCAACATTTAAATGGCATCTGGATTGGTATGTGAATGAGAAGAGTTTAGAGGGATATGGGCCAAATGCTGCCAAATGGAACTAGATTAATTTAGGGAATCTGGTTGGCATGGATGAGTTAGACTGAAGACTCTGTTTCCATGCTATGGGACTTTATACAACAAAGCTTCCCATATTTTGAGCATCAATAATACTGGAAGCATATAATAGAATAGCTATGAATCCATGCCAAAGTTTGTACAGAAAGCAAAATCAGAAGAGGGAAAGAAAGATGGGATTAAATTGTTCCAAGTTGGCTATCTTGAATCAGGTTTTCAGTACATGAGCTACACTATTGTAAGTTTCAATGTTCTTGTCTACAGTTCACTGCTCTGATCATTAATTACTGACAGACTCCAACTTGGTGGTAAAAAAGCTGATTTTGTATGCAGGTGGAAGTACCATAAGCCTTCTGAAATTTCCTTAGTAGAATTATTGGTGTATATCCTTTGGTTGATGAGGAAAAGACAATATACTTTCTGTGTTTTTTTGTCCTGACAAATTTAGTTGAGAATTGTTTCATGCTATGAACAATAAATTGCATGTAGTGTTCTCGTCAACAATTTCTTGATTCTTTTTATCCTGAGTTTGCCATACATTTAGTGCAGTTGTCCTTTGGGAGGATTTTAAATGCTTCTGATTTGTATGAATAGATAGGCATTTATATTCCTTGCTTTTGATCTGCATCTCAGCACTGCCTACATCAAACTCTGATACTGAGCATCATTCTGAACAACAGGCTGGCTTACTCTACCTCAGATATACATAGCCTTTTCTCAATTACTTCAACAATCTGTACCAGAAGAAAAAAATGTTTACATTTTATTCATGGAAATAATTTTACAAACATGGGTGTAGCAATTTTGCAAATGAACAGACCTGGCAATATTTTTCACCCCACACTGAGCAGAATAACTGTATAACTGTAAAATGAATACATAAAAAAGTTGCACCTTTTACCTCAATATTATGCAATCCTCCTCAATGTCCCTTTAGATTCATCATTATTTCACTTATATCAATATTCTTCATTTTCCCACAATAGCTTCCCACTATTCAGTGTGCTGTAAAATCCTCACATATTACTTCATCAATGACCTTCCTTCCATTGTAAGATCGGAAGTGGAGATGTTCACTGATGATAGCATAATGGTCCATACCATTCAGAACTTCTCAGAAAGTGAAGCAGTCCAAGTCCGTACGTTGCACCATCTGAACAACATCCAGGCTTGTGTTGATATGCAGCAAGCAACATTTGCACCCAAACAATTCCAAGTAATGGACCATCTCCAACAAGGTTAAATTTAACCACCTTCCCTTGGTATTCAATTGCATTATTATTGCTGAAACCTCCAACATCGACATTCTGGTGTTACTATTCAACAAAAACTGAAGCGGGCCAGCCATATAAATACTGTGGCTACAAGAGCAGGTGAGAGACTGGGAATTCTGCAGCAAGTATCTTTCCTCCTGGCTCTTCAAAGTCTATTCTTTTACAGGTTACAATTCAGGAATATGATGAGTGAATACAGCTTCAGCAACATTCAAGAAGTTTAACATCATCCAGGACAAAGCAACTGACAATTGGCAACCCATCCAGTCTTAAAAGTTCACTCCATTCACATCAATGTATAGTTACAGCAGTGTGTAAAGTTTTTACGATTCACTGCAGAATTTGGCCAAACCTTCTTTGACAGTAAGTGCCAAACCTGTGATCTCTGTCATGTAGAAAAATAAAGGTAGGCCAGCTGCAACTTCCCATCTAAGTCACACACCATTCTGAATTGAAATTATATTCCCTTTCCTTCAACGCTTTTGAGTTGAGAACCTGGAACTCCCTTCCTAACAGCATGCAACAGCAATGGTTCAAGAAAACTATTTATTACCATCAACTTCAGGACAATTAAGAACAGACAATAAACACGAGTCCTTCAACTAATGCTCATGTTCAGTAAGAGAATAAAAAAAACTTATTTCACATGATTGTAGACTTGGGTTTCTGATGAAATCTGTGTTCCTACTGAATTGTTTAGCATCTTTGGAGACCTTTAGCATCCTCTGTGATGCACACATACCGTACGGACTCACGAATGTGCACTTATTTGAGAATACTTCCTGATTTCTTTCCAGTTAACAGAAAAACTGAGCATGTGATGTGCAGTAGGGTGGTGGGAGGAGGCTGGATATTATGACTCACTTTATCATACAATTCAGCCTAGTTAATTGTCAATACCCTCAGCTTCTTGTTGGAAATATATAGATAAAATCTGACATATTGGGATTTGATTCACAATATCAGTTCATCAAGAGAATGCTGCATTCTCACAGAATCATTGTTGGGCAGGTCTGTGTCTTTCAATCTCTGTATGACAATCAGCATGCATCAAAATCATTTGGGAATGGGCCTCTCCAAATACTGCATCTTTGCTGAGGCCAGAAGAGATCAATCTGTGAGAGAGGCAAGATCTGCCGCTTAGGTTCCTTTTGGTGTTGCTGCCTGTTCCCAAGGGTCTCATCATCATGATGAGACATCTTTTGATTTTATGCCCACACCCAAGATTTTGGCTTCAAGGCAGACAGGTTGCGAAGAAGGTGGATCTGGGGATTCTTTATGATACTGCTTACTTTGAAGATGTAACAAGCAAAGTGAATAATGGGGTTGCTGTTGATGTAATTTATCTGGACTTCTGGAAGGCGTTTGATAAGATTAGCTAACGAGGTTGGATCATATGGCATTGGGGTAACTTATTAGTCTGGATAGATGACTGGTTGATCGACAGAAGATAGAGATTTGGGATAATCTTTTTTCTGGATGGCAAGATGTAACTGGTGGGTTTGGTCCTTGGACCCCAGCTGTTTACAATCTACATTTACGATTTGGACCACAGGGATAGAAGGCTCTATAGCCAAATTTATAGATTACACAAAAATAGGTGTGACGGTAAATTGCAATGAGGAAATAAGAACCTTACAAATGGATATAGATAGGTTAGGAGAGTGGGCCAAAATATGGCAGATGGAGTTTAACGTAGATAAGTGTGAGATCATGCACTTGGGTTGGAAGAAAGGGAAGACGATCTATTATCTTAATGGAGAGAGACTTCAGGCTACTCTGGTGCAGAGGGATCTAGGTGTACTTGTTTATGAGTAACAGAAAACTAGCAAGCAAGTACAGCAGATAATAAAGAAAAGGAATGGATTGTTGGCTTTTATAGCTAAAGGAATAGAATAAAATGGCAAGGAAGTATTGTTGTAGCTATACAAGGTGTTGGTGAGTCTGCACCTGGAGTATTGTGCACAGTTTTGGTCTCCTTATTTGAGGAAAGAGGTAGTGGTATTGGAGGCAGGTCAGAAAGGGTTCACTAGACTGATCCCAGAGATGAGGGGTTTATTGTATGAAAGAGAAATCTAACAGTTTAGGCCTGTACTCTCTGGAATTTGGAAGAATAAGGGGAGGTCAAATTGATGCATTCAAGATGATAAAAGGTATGGATAAAATAGACATGGAGTGGATGCTTCCTCTTGTGAGGCAATCTATGATGAGAGGTCATAGTCTTAGGATAAAAGGTAGCAAATTTAAAACATTGTTGAGGAGAAATTACTTCTCCCAAAGAGTTGTGAATCTGTGGAATTCACTACCGCAAATTTAAGAGGAGTTAGACATTTTTAATTGGTAATGGGCTGAAGGGATATGGAGAGAAGGCAGGAAAATGGGGGTGAGGAACATATCAGCCATGATCGATGGCAGAGCAGACTCAATAGGCCAAATGGCCTAATTCTGCTCCTATATCTTATGATCTTAAGATCTTATGACTTTATGATCTCATGCTTCTTATAAATTAAGACACAATATGACAATATATGGAAATTAGAGATATAGCAGGTTTGACATTGCCATGACATTATTGAAAATAATAGAACTCTACCATCTATAATTCAACTCCGCATGCTGCTATGCACATTGTTCTAAGTTCTTCACTTCTTCCTTAACTCTGCCCATACTGTGCTTTTTATGTCCAGTGAGGAGCAGTTTAGTGACATCTTTGCAAGGTTGCACTAGGGTCTTAAAGGCCTTACACATTAGTACACATTGGTCCACAGGTAATGTCACTATTTTCCTCTGTCATCAGCTTGTGTCAGGGGACAAACCTTGTTATTCCAATTGTTCAGGAGAGTAATAAGAATTCCGTAGTGTTATTAAAAAATGAAAATAGCTTAGTGTTCTTCCTATTCTCTGGCCAAAGATCTTTCAAATTTTAATAAAATTGGTCAATTCATCATGTTGCTTTTTGCAGGAACTTGCTGCCATCGAATTGGTTGTGGCATTAACTAAGTCGCATCCATTGCATTTAAAAGTCATTCATTGCTCTAAGATATTTTCTAATATAGTAATGTGCCATAAAAATACATGTGATATTAGAACGACGTGAGCTGTGACATCAGCAGGCAGATTTATAAGTCTTTGGCTTTCAGATTACACTGTTCATTAGAATTATGTTAAAATATGTGTGGCAGATGCTGGAGGGAATTCTGTGACACAGTTCAGTTGTTATCATTGAGATTGTAGTTACTATCTTCTATTGTCAGGAAAGTTAGACATTTCAGCATCAAAGTCTGCTCTTCAGTGGAGTGTAACCCTTTCAGGCAAAGAGAGTGCCCAGGGAAAACTTCACAAGTCAATCCCTTTTATATCAATCCCTCATTATTCTGGATAGTGACCACAATAAAAAGGTGTGTGGTACAAACAAGGACCTAATGGGAATCCAGTGATAGACTGATCATGCATTTTGAGTTTGAGGGAAACAAGAACTTCTCATCGTGTAGCTTCATTATAGCCTATGCTTACTACTAACTGGGATGACCTGTGTAATTTCCTTGGGTACAGTATTGCTGTTTGCTCTGCAAACAATGGACCAACAAAGCTGTAATTTCTAGCATCTACTCCAACTTTTCTGACAGTAAAACATTACAACTGCATTTTATGTAGAAGCAACTAACCTATGCGTAACTATATTCTATCCAGCATCTCAAGCTAAAGTGTGATGATGCTGTGGCTTTAAGAGGCGTATTTTGTTCTGGTTTCTTTTAAGAGAAGTTTTAAGGCAAAAGGTGCTGAGTTGGCTAGAAGGTCCATAACATAAAAGTTGGGTTTGGGTTTTTTTAAACATTGGAACAATAGAAGCAGCCTGGAAGGGTGTGGCCATTTCTCAAAGACCAGGATCTCTAAGTTTTAGTTTTTTAGCTTTGAGATTCAGCATTAGTTACAATTGAAGTCTCAATAGGGTTGGATGATGCAGCAAATTGCTGCTATTCTCTCTGAGTTTTTGTTTGATACTTTTTCTCTCTGCTGTTGGATTGCATGTGAGACAATCTGTTTCTGACTTTGCCATTTTGCCAAGGTGTTTATTTATGGGATGTTACTCTATTTAAACAATTAATTGGTAATAGTTACTGTACCTATTATTCTGTTAAATTTTCCAACACAGTTAAGTATTCTAAGTTCTTTCTTTTATTGTATTTTAACTACAGTGTTTGAATAAATTGTTTTGCTTAATTTGTTTGATTAGTCAATTTGGATCTGGAACAGAGCATTTTACCTTTACCTTTAAAATAAGAAAAAGTTCTGATCCCCCTCCTTAAAATATTTCGAGGGTGCTGGTCTGGTTCATAACTATACACACGTATGAGCCTCATGCATATAATATTTGTCCATCAGTTAGTTGTAATAAATGTCTGTTGAGTTTTTCAGTGTTACAGGAAATACCATAAGCATTGCCAGATTAGATAAACCACCCTTTTGGAGGCAAACTGACATCACAGTATAGCTCCTGCGATCTGACTATGAGGATCAAATGGCACCAAGAGAATTTAAAATCCTCATGTGGCTAGTCAATATCACTGAATTATCTTCAAGGAATATCTCATACACATTGCAGCACTAATTTCACATATCATACACACCATTCTTCCATCCACCCGACAGTTACCATGCAGCAGCTCCTATTCAGATACTCCACTTCACTTTGCATTAGTATAATTCAGCTGCTTCACTACCCGCCCGTCAAAGCAGAATCTCTGAAGAGAGTGGATGTGGACTGGGAGGTCAACTCTGAGAGTGTTGTGTTATGTCTCCCAATTAGTACGTCAATACACTTGTAAGAGATATGCTCATGATACTATCACTGCATCATATCCTATGACCTGAGTATGTGAAAATGTCATAACCATCTTACCTTAAATCTTTTAAAGCATGACCCTTTGTTATTAACAAGTAATTTAATATTTAACCAGACAAGTATGTGCCTGAGGCATATGATCTGTGTACAAAATAGGTGGTTATAATAAATGTCTGTTGACTTCTTCAATACCATGACATCCAAGCCCAATTTCTTATGTTACAAAGGATATCTCATGCTCATTGCAGCACCAAATCCACATGCACTTCAGTCCTCTGTCACTTACTGTTTAGTAATCTCTAGAACCTGATGCATAAGGTTTGACATGAGAGACACCAGAAATGGCCGCTGGCATCACTGGTCCAAAATTATGTTTTTTAAGGCTTCTGTAGCGTTTATACCAATGTTACCCTGGAGCTTGATTTTATAGCCAACACATTTCTGAGTTTTATCAAGGAAATGTGGGCTCAATTCTTTCTGAAACAAGGCATCTTGCAGGCTGCTTTGTGGATTACACATTTTGCTGCACTTTTTAGGTTGAATCTGTTTACGCCTGTAAATCATTGGAAGGGAGACCATAAGACAAGGTAACCAGGACTTTGGTGAACAATTATATATTTCCTTAACAAACATGATTGTCAAAGAACTAGAGGAACAATAGTAATTGGAAATGAACTATATGATAAACAATTTTTTGCTTGATAGTACAGAACTTAAAAATTGCCAAAAAGAGACATGATGTTGAAATCTTTGTCTTTCTCTCATCAGGACTGAAATGTGAGAAAACTCACTTTATAAAGGCAAAATGAATACATCCATTTTTCACTTACCTCACATGGAAGCAGCCAATCCCTGCTGCACCTCATGACAACATCTTAATCAATTGGAATTCACTTGCCTGGTTGGAATTTAATCACTTAACTAAGACTGTTGCAAGTTCTTGTCACATCTCCCTGTCAACCATTACCAATCGACATCTTCTTCTCATTGTGTATGAATTGTTCTTTACTTTCCAAAGTTGGTTTTCATGCATATCAGTCCTGATGAGTGCAGGATAAACATCTTCCAATTTATGTCTTGTTTTAGAAATGTTAAAATTGCAACATTAGAAAAATCTGGATGAGGAGAGATGTTTAAAAAATACAAACTGAATAAAATAATAATTCAAAATGTTAAACTATTCATTATCTTGGCTTCACTCAGCGTTTGGCATGCATTATTAACTCACATGGTATTTTAAATGGAAGATTTGTGTCCTAAATTTCTGAACTATTCAGTATGTTCTGAAAACTAAAAGTTCTGGGTGATGAGCCCTTTGTGTGTAGCAAATGGTGAAGAGGCAGTAATTGATAAACAAGTCATGGAGTTCATATCTTTCCTGAACTTGCAGGATGGTTTCTATGTTATAATGGCATACATTGTTAAATTGTTAATTTTTTTGGAAGAGTTTAGCTTTTATTTAATTTTGAAGTTGAAACTCAGTGTTAGTAATGATAGTGAGGAAAGCATTTCTACCACAGCAATATATTGGTGCTCAGAGAAGCTTTGCAGCTCTCCTAATGTTCAGAAATAGACTATTTCTATACACAGATGCACCCAGGTCAACCTTATCAGTGACAATTATGATCTCCAGAATCTGCATACCAAAAGAACCGAATTTACTGAAGTCCCCAAAATAAAGAAACTATCAACAAAATTTCATTCTTTTGCTTTTACTTTAACATGATTCTGAATTACCATGAATTAAATTTGAATTAACAGGCAAATCATATTCAACGCTACCTGTAATTTATGCAAGGAATAGCAAACATAAAGACTATTTTACAGCATTCATAAGCATTCATCCCACCTGCATAAACTTAGTTTCAAACACACAACTCTTATGAACAGTTTGAGCCCATTTCTTTCAAGCAATTAGCTGAGTCTGCAGGCAGTGGCCATCAGTGTTTCACTTTTGTAATCTTCCTTCTACGGCATATTTCTTCCCAGAATATTGTCAATATACAGTTTCTGTTGGTCATACAGCATGGACCTGGGAATTCTTCTTTCCAGTTCATTGATTTCCTATTTGTATGTATGTGTCATACAGCCTCTGTATTTTAATTCTCTTCCTGATGGTATTGCTTACAGGTCAAGGATCACCATATCATATGGTTCAGTATTTCCTAACGTCCAAAAGTTGCATTTGTTTCCTCTTACAAGCAGTAGAAACTCTTAGCAGTCATGGTAAAACATTTTAAAACAATTACAGATTCCCCAAACATTTAAAAGTAATTCCAAATTTTCCTTGCTGCTTCAGAGTCAAATTTATCAAGAACAATGCTCAATGGAAAATCCCATAATTATTAATAAGATGGAAGAAAATAGTTAATATTTAAAACTGTGGTTAAGTTTTGACTTGCCTTCAAAAGTACCATTGCTGAGTATTGTTGATGATTTAGTAATTCTAAATGATCACAAGTTCGTCTCAATTCTAATTTGAATATTATTATGTCTTCCTGTCATTGGCAATGTTAGATCTAAGATTATGAGATTTGCTCACTGCCTCCATTGAAGTGGTTGATCACCATCTGAATATTTAAGTTGACACTTTTAAAACAGCTTATGAGGTATGTGTAATTGTGATACTTGTCAATTATGTGCATAAGCCATTGATTGCATGGATCCTTTGTTAACAATTGTAACAACCTCCATAAGTGAACTTTAAGATGCCTTCCAAAAAAACCTGTTTTGATATTTGTTCAAAGATTAATTAGAGAGTGGCAGTGTTGTTTTGAAGAAAGTAGAATGACACACTGATAATCAAACTTGCTGATGAAAATTGGTAATAATTTCATGAGGCATATGGATAGCTTTTCAACAATCTATTTCCCTCTGCACTTAGTAAAACAAAGCTGAATAACCCATAATGGTTTTGCACATTAATTAATGTTTCAAAGCAACAGATAGTCTCTGTGGTTATACATCTGGCAATATTGAAAGGAATGATAGATTATTGCTGTGTAAAACGTTAGTCTCTTAAATGTATACAGATGCATCAATAATTATTAAGTTTGATTTCCTCTCCTCTGTGTGCAGGGAATGCATAATTATTTTGGCACAAAACAGAAAGATTAGATTAGATTACTTACAGAGTGGAAACAGGCCCTTCAGCCCAACAAGTCCACACCGCCCCGCCGAAGTCCAACCCACCCATACCCCTACATCTACCCCTTACCTAACACTACAGGCAAGTTAGCATGGCCAATTCACCTGACCTGCACATCTTTGGACTGTGGGAGGAAGCCGGAGCACCCGGAGGAAACCCATACAGATATGGGGAGAACATGCAAACTCCACACAGTCAGTCGCCTGAGGCGGGAATTGAACCCGGGTCTCTGGCGCTGTGAGGTAGCAGTGCTAACCACTGTGCCACCGTGCCACCCACCAAGGAAAAGAAAGAATTATACAGCTAAACAATGAATAGGGCTTTGCTAGGACTTTGGCATTATGGTCTATGGAAGTAGACCATGCTATTGAGGAGTGGACAGTTGCATTTCCTTCTGACTTATTTTCCTACTGGTTTCATGCCTATTTTCAGAGCCACCCAGAAGTTAATTCTTGCGTGCCATTCTTGCCAAGTTGGATTAGTGGTTCCTACAAACCCAGGAAACAAGGCTGGCAAAGCTTTCATGTTTTTCTTTTGAAGGTACTGGACATCATCCTGCAGTCTTGAGACTTCCTGCAGCTCTTTCTGGATTGCAGCCCAACTACCCTGCAAGTGTCAAATGTTACCATCACCTTGATCTGAGAGCAGCAGGCATTTACTTTCCACTTCTATTTCTAGGCACAAGTACCAGACAGCATCACTGCTCCTGAAGTAAGAATGAGAAAGACAAATAACTTGAACCTAAGAATAACTGAGGCGCGTCCTCGAGTTTCACCATATCTCAATTTCCCTAACCCATTTCGTTTTGTTAATTCTCTTTAATGGCCTATCACTTCTGCATTAATCATTGACACATTGGTAATAATTGTTTGGATTTTCTGAACACAGAAACAAATCTGTTGAAAAGGGTCCATCTGATCATTGAACTTCTAAGGAACATTTTCCACTTGCTAGTGTAATTATTTTACCAGTGTGGGTGAGATATGTTCCAGGTTGGTCAGAATTCCAGGTACATATACTTGGGACAAGAAGGACTTTCACAGTGTTACTTGAAACTGTAAAATGCAGGCAGTGCCTAGTTTCTAGACCACAGTGGAACATAGCATGTTTTGGGCAAACGTGGCTTTGGAGGTGGCACAAGAAAATATAGACACTGCTGTTGTTCCCTCTGTAGAAGCATCCTTATGACTGGGCTGCCTTGACTATCAGCAATGCACTCCATGGAAGTCTTGAAGAAGGGTTATGCCTGAAACGTCAACTCCCTTGCTCCTCGGATGCTGTCTGACCTGCTGAGTTTTTTCCAGCACCACACTTTATCAACTCTAACTTTCCAGCATCGGCAGTGCTCACTTTCTCCTAGCTCCGTGAGGAGAGAGCCAATTAGAGCAGCTAAGACCTTACTTGACCATTATTGGAAACTGCTGGCTTTGTACAGCCACCTCTCTGAGGCCAGAAACTAGAAGCTAGTTATTTAAAAATGACAGAACTGGTGTGATCTCATTTAATATAATTATCCTAGTATCGAACTCCAGTTTGTACCAGTTTCCAATTTCTACTGGTTTTCACTTGCTCCTCTTTCTCCTAAAGGTGACCTCCTGCCTGCAGACCAAGAAACCACCAGAACACCCTCTCAATCCCCTAATTATGAAACCGTCCGGATGTAAGGGCCCCAACCAGTAGTCATAACCAATCCTATGGAGAAATTTCCATGTGAGCCTTCATTATTTTTAAAGTTTTCATTATTCTTTCAAGAATGCCTCCATTTTGGTGTACCTGTCTCAACAGTGCACACCATGACTTAGTGTGGCTGTGGCTGACCAGTGTAATGGACCTTCTGTGGGCCTCTTACCTTGAGAACACACACATTATCCGCAAATTGGATGTGAATTTCATATCTTAAATCATTGATAGGGGAGTGGGTTGGGTCCACTACGGAAGTGAGCCCAAGGCCTGTTAGCCAAGAGGATTCTGCTCCTCTGGTTTTAAATGATTTAAATACCAGTAGCAGCATATTAATTTCTTTTGTGTGGCTATTTCCATCAAGCAGCAGTACGATTGTGACTAGATACAGCCCAGTTCTGTTGCAGATGGCACAATGAGTAACTAGATCTATTAATTAAGTCATCTAATTATAGATGCAACATGAGACAGCACCAATTCATTAGTATTGCTATTCATGCTTATCAAAAGTCTTTTTTTTATTTTTGAACATAACATCTTTTTTTTTCAAGCAGCCTGCCACCAGTTTATTCAAAAGAACCTTGTACTTGTAATAGAGTCACAGAGATGTACAACATGGAAACAGACCCTTTGGTCCAACTTGTCCATGACATCCTAAATAAATCTAATCCCATTTGCCAGCATTTGGCCCATACACCTCTAAACCCTTCCTGTTCATATACCCATCCAAATGTTTTTCAAGCGTTGTAACTGTACCAGCCTATACCACTTCCACCGGCAACCCACTCCATATCCATACTACCCTTCATACCTGCCCCTGAGGACCTCTTTAATTTTCTCCAATCTCACCTTAAATCCTATGCCCTCCACTTGTGGACTCCCCCACCCTTTGGGAAGGACCTCATCTATTCACCCTATCCACACTCCTCCCATGTCTTCACAAACCTCTATAAGATCACCCCTCAGCCTGTGACACTCCAGGGAAAATAGCCCCAAGCCTATATAACCTCTTCCCCTAGCTCAAACCCTCCAACTTCCTCAAATCCATTGTTTATCACTATCTTTCCACTGTGTCATAATCCTAGAACTTGCTGTATAACACCAGCCTGGTGGTATCATTCCAACAAGCAGGTCAGTATGGTGGTTCATCACCATCCATAGCATACAAGTAGAGCGGTTAAGTGTTGGAAAATGGGATTAGAATAAATTGATGTTTGATGACATGTGCAGACGTGATGTTCAGAGTGGCCTCTTTCTGTGCTATAAAATTCAATATAATACACAAGGAATCAAAAGGTCTTCTATCTGTAAAACACCTGTGAGAAGAGAATGGACAAACCTGGTTTGTTTTTATCTTAAATGTTTTACTTTCTGCTCTTGTACAAATATGGGTTTATCACTGCACTCTCCTTTATCTTTCCATGCCCTTGAGATCAATGTTCCTCTGCTTGTGGCATCTCTAGTTTTAGCTGTTCAATGATTGTATGACAATGTTTTGAGGTGTCTGGTGTTTTGAGTCTGGAATTCGTCTTTGAAACATTGCATGTCACTTTTTCCTACGAAACTGTCTCTTCAACCAAGCCTTTTATTATCTGAATTGAAATCTCCTTGTTTGGCTCAGTGTGAACATTATTTAATGATGAGTCTTTTGTTTAGCAAACTTCCAAGGCACACGACACAACAGCAATTCTTCACTTAAAACTCTTCATAAAAACTGGCAGACTGGTTGGTTACCGGGCAGTTTTTAATTCTAAGGTATAATTCTTTTCTCTTTAAGTTGGGTAACATTTTAAAAATGGTCTTTGGATTAGGTGATGGAAAAAGTTAAAACGTTATTTGGCAAAATAACAACATGACGGTATTGATTGAACAAAGATTTCGTTCAATGAAAAATTGGGTGGACTGCAGCCATTATCTTTTATTGTAGTGACAAATTCTGTTTGCTACTCATTGATGCTATCTTCTTCACTGGTCACCAACTGACATTGAACCAGATTGTTCATGGCTTTGTTGCCATATTTCACTCGAGCTGAAGTTTTGATATTCATAGATGATGCCAAATTACCAAGACTGTCTGCACTCAGTTCTTATTATCTGTGAGGGATAGGAGCACAGGCTTCTTGAGGATAACAAAAAACATGGATAGCACTCCTACGTAGCTCTCCTATGTACTGCAAAACTGACTGAGGCAGACTGGGTGAAACAATGGAAAATAAATTCTGGGCTAACATTGCAAGTATGTGAATCCTTGGGAAACAAATCTGCAGATGACAAGGACTGATTGTGCTTCCTTCTTTGTAATATTGCTTGTCTCCCACATTTCTCAGCCCTTTGTTTTATTTTTCATTCATGGAGTGTGTGGGGTGTCACTGGTGAGACTAGCATTTATTGTCTGTCCCGAATTTCCCAGCTGACAGTTGAGATTTAAATGCATTGTTGAGGGTTTGGAGTTACATGTAGGCCAGACCAGATTAGAATAACAGATTTCCTTTCCTAAAGAACATTATTGAACCAGGTAGGTTTATATAACAATCAACCAATGTTAGATTAACTATTGTTTTAATTTCAGATTTTATTAAATTTAAATTTCACCATCTGTCATGATGTAATTTGAATACATGTCCTCAGAACAAAAGCACGGGCTCTGAATTATTAATCCAGTGGCATTACCATTGCAGAACTATCTTCCCCCTACTGCTGAAAATCTCATAGGTACCTTTGCTATTTCCAGACTCAATTGTTCCAGTAATCTTCTGATCGATATTGCATTTTTCACTCTCCATAAACTTGAATTCATCCAACACTCTGTCACCAAAATTCTGACTCACATTAAGATTCAAACAGCCCTATACTTACTGCTCTACATTGGAACATAGTCTGGGGGACTCCTTTGTTGTAAAATTCTCATTCTTGTCTTCAAATGCTTTCATGACCTCACCTCTTCTTCTCTGTGTGAGCTTGCTTTACATTTTGTTTGAAGGCAGTGTTGCTACTTGCCCATTGAGATACTGGTCGAATATCTCAAGCTGTGGGTGGGTACCTGTACATGCACTGTCCATGAGGCTTTTTGCTCCTTATGACGAAGCGAGTTTCTTCAATTCCTTAGGTTCTGTAACACTCCTTTATTTACTCTGATGCATGTTTTGCCTTCAGCAGGATATTCTTTACCTCATGTGGGAAATGCTTGTCTTCAACCTTGTAACATAAGAAACCAGGAAGTGAATAACCTGATGTTTAAAGGTATAAAAGATATTTATTACAGCTCATAACATACACAATTATTACATTCACCAGACAATCTGTATCTGGGTTAATATTAAGATATCTGATTACAAAAATAACATCATTTTTGAAGTGGCCAAAGTTAAGATGGTGTCTAAGACTTTAGTGCTCTCAGGTTTCATGCTATACAGTGATGATATCCTGAGCATGTCTTTAAAAAGTATACTGCTGTACGAACTGTGAGACATAACACAACACACCTACATTGGAGATGACCAAATATAGCTCTCTGGTGTAGGGTCCAAGGCCATCTCTTCACATGCTCCTTCGAGATTGCTGTCTTCTCTTTTACTGATGTCAGAGTCATTCATCAGTTACATAACGCAACACTCTTCAGCCCTTTTACCTTCCAAAAACATTTGTATTTGCCTAATTTGTGCCTCTTGTATATTTTGAATTTGACTGGCTGTGTCTTGAGCTACCTAGGCCCTAAACACTGGAATTCTTTTCTTTAAAAATAAAGATGAAAATTTTAAATTTGAGGTATTGTTGTTCTGTGTGAAACAATTCCACAGAGGCTGGTATCCCGTCACCAACTTTTATTGACTTTTATTTACACGTGACAAGTCCTTGACCTTGATCCAGCTGCCTCAGAGTGAAAAGGATTCGGACACTACTGTTCTTTCTTTTCCTACATGTTTCATTTGGTTGATTTAATTAGGGTGTGTCTTATGTAATAATGGCTCTTTCAGTCACTAAGAGTTTCCTGGGGGAAGAAGTCACTTTAGGAGTTTTAAAGCAAGTGAGCAAGGCAAAGCTTTGGGAATTGGTAGACAAGCTGGAGTTGGGGTTGACTTTATCCAAGTGAAAAGTGGTTCTAATTGTAGCACTAGCTTCACATTTACGATTGCTAGAAATGCCATCAACATCTTTGGAAATGGCTAAAATTGAATTGTAAATAAAAGAGCCTGAACAATACTCCTGTTCTTACCTCTTAGCCAGGGCTCCCTGATTGGACCCTATTATAAGCTCTAGTCTAGGAACTCATACTCCATAAGGTCCACCTGGCTGGCCTCATTACAATTACTGCACTGTGAGCCAAGGCAGGTCAGTGGGTCAATGTAGAGCTAATGTAGTCCCACAGTATAGACTTGAGCATAAAATCTTAGCAGAACCTCCTGTACAGTACTGAGAATGTGCTGCACTGTTAGATGTGCCATCTTTGGGATGAACCTGTGAAGTAAGACTCTATCTTCTGTCTTTGGTGGACCTGAAAGAGAGCTGAAAAATGTGTTGCTGGAAAAGCGCAGCAGGTTAGGCAGCATCCAAGGAGCAGGAGAATCGACGTTTCGGGCATAAGCCTTTCTTCAGGAATCCTGAAGAAGGGCTTATGCCCGAAACGTTGATTCTCCTGCTCCTTGGATGCTGCCTGACCTGCTGCGCTTTTCCAGCAACACATTTTTCAGCTTTGATCTCCAGCATCTGCAGTCCTCACTTTCTCCTCAGACATGAAAGAGACCATGGCACTAGTTGAACGAGGCACAGGGCAGCTATTCAGGTCCATTTTTAGTCCTCAGTCATGTGGCTACCTTGTGGGAGCTTGGTGTGTACAATTGGTGGAACATTTTCGACAATACAACAGTAACAACCCATCAAAAAAGCTTTATAGACCGTGAAGCCTTGTATGAATTTTAATCTTTTTATAACTAAACATGTGGCTCAGTGTCAAATTTTGTGTGACAATATTCTTGTGGAGTTTATTGGACTGTGTCAGCTATGACATAGTTGGTAGCACTCTTCTTTCTGGGTTGAATGGTTGTGGGTTCAAGTCTTGCTCTAGAGGTGCAAAGTGATTATTTGCTTCTGGACAGGAAAAGGTCCAGAAAGTTGGAAATGGGGGTCTGTACTAAACTAAAGATTTACAATAAAACCCGAGTGAATCTCTGTCTGAATATCAGATGGCTACACATTACTGATGGAATGTTTCTAGTGCTGTGTTGTTTTTGGGTTTGCAATGCAGTACATAAAGCTCTTTACACAAAGACTTTTGTAGACTCACTGAATTCTTTGTTGCTAAGACATTTGTGGCTATGTTTATAGAAGGTGGAGCTTGCA
This sequence comes from Chiloscyllium punctatum, assembly GCF_047496795.1. Lineage (NCBI taxonomy): Eukaryota > Metazoa > Chordata > Chondrichthyes > Orectolobiformes > Hemiscylliidae > Chiloscyllium > Chiloscyllium punctatum. Next base: position 28,455,820 of record NC_092780.1, on the reverse strand, counting down.
CTATGATCTCGTATTGGACCTCCTTGTCAGTGGTGACTTATTTACAATCTACCTGATAATGGCCATTCTCCTCACCAAAGATCAACTGCCCTCTGGTGTTGGTGTGAAATATCCTCTGGATGGAAAACTCTAATTTTGGTCACCTCCTTGCCAAAACTAAACTGGTCAATGCAGACAGCCATGAAGAGGACAGCAGTGTTGTTTTTCACTCTGTATCAGATTTGCAAACTACTTTTTATCTCTTCAGTTCTGCAGTCAGGGACTCAGCCTGTCCTTCAATGAGGCTAAAATAAAACTTGTATATACACACACGCCCAAACAGCCAATTATTCCCCATCTTATATACAGCATATTTGTAGGAGACTCTTTGGATAATGTTGAACATTTCCCATACCTTAGCAGCCTCTACTCTCAAAAGACCATTATTAATGAAGTGATTAACATCTGATGTTGTGAAAGGTGCTATATAAATGCAAGTATTTTTCATTGTATAAAGACTTTTTTTATGAATGTTGTTTCAAGCCCTTATTCTCTTAGAAGACAAACAATTATTATATTCAAAACAAATCAATGGTATTATTCAGTACATACAGAAGATGTAATTCTCTCTGATTTAGCAGAAGGTCTCACAGGCAGTGCATAGGAAGTGAACTAATGGATTGTCTAGACCAGGAGCTGGATGAACATTTCAGCCTCTGCAGTCGCAGAGGCCCACAAATTACATGATTCTCACAGATCAAAATAATCCCAAGCAAACCTTTCATAAATAAACTCTAGAAAGACAAACTTGTTTTTTTTTGGTGGTGGATCTGCTGAAGATAATTTGTTCCCTTCAAAAAGAATTGCCTAATTATGCTAATTAATAGGAGGCAGTTGAAGTTCCTTTTGAAGTTTTACTGACCATGCAGTCATTAAAAATCCAGAACAATTTTACCGAAATAACCTTGTTATGCTTTTTTAAAAATATATCTAACTTTAAATATAAGGCAGTGCAACTTTCAGAATTTTGACCCAATAATTTAACAGTCAGAAGTGAGACATTGAGGTCTTTAAAAGAAATGGGGCAATATCACTACTGACAACAAAATTATAATGAGCTGGTATTAAAATGAAGTGGCATTAAAACTGCTTTCAGAATTGAATAGCATTTCAGGGAAGGAGGCAAAATGTTGGATAGATGCTCACAAACCATCCCTTTTTGCAATGGTCCCAGGAAAAAGCCAACATGTCCAAAGTTATAATGGAGTGTCTCAAGGAATGTACTTTATGAACTTCAATACTCTGGCACTCACACAACCTAAGAGCTCTTTCATTACATCACAACAGTACCATTCCTAACTTCAAGATGCAGCTTACACTTTCCCATGGACATCTCACTGCAAGTCAACATAAAACTGTGTACTTCTAGGTTTTGCAATTGAAACTGTGTGTCTTCAGTTTTCAGCACTTCTGCACTATTCTCTTGCTGAGGGTGGATTAAAGACCCAGTTCTGAAAGTCTGCCTTTATGAAGCAAAGTGGGGTAAAAATGTTCCTCTGACACAGCAGGGGATTGTGACTGGATGTCTAGCATCTACACACTGACTAAGAGTGAGGTCATGCCTTAGGTTTAGGAAAACTGTGTCTGATCATTGAAAAGTAACTTTTCTCATCTTTTCTCTCTATTGGGACAGTGGAATTCCTAAAGCATTGCCTATTCTAACAGAGTAGTGTCCTTGCATTAAGTGTAAACCTCCTTCAAGTAGGAAACAAAATGAGAAGTTTTGTATTTATGTAGAGTTTTAAGTACAAAATGAACAAACATCATGCTGTAAACTAAAAACGTCATGGATAGCTTTAAAAATAATTTCTTAAACTTGATTTGCCAAATATAATCATTTAAATTGAATTTCAGTAAAGATGCATTTTAGAAACAAGCAAAGGAGTTGCACGCTAGAATGCAAGCTGTCCTTATTATAAGGATTGTCAGAGAAATAAAGGAAAATCTTACATTTATATGACTGCTCTTATGAATATTTAAAATCACTTTTCAGTCAATTAAGTACATGTATTTTTATGCATAGTCACTGTTGCAATGCAGTAGCAATTTGCATATAGCAAATTCCCACAAAATGCAGTATGAAAAGGACCAGACGATCTTTTGTTTTAGGGTGTTTCCCAAAGATTAAATAATGGCCAGTTTAATCAGGGAGAACTCCATTACTGTTCTTGGAGATAGCACCAGTTAACCTTTATGTTCATCTGAAAGTAGGCAGAGAGAACATTTAATCCTAAATCCCAACTTTGACTGGCTAGATGCCAAAAATCCTTGTACTTGTGCAATTGTCTACATTGTCTGCTAGCGCATAGCCAGTGTTTGGCACCACTGGCCTCATTGGTATGCATCCACCAGCTGATATGAGTGTTCATTTGCACCTAATCCATCTAGTGTGCCACTGGCCCAAGCCCTCACTTCTTCTAACCTGCTGTCTCTTTCATGGGCCCTTCCTATTCTTTTCTCGGTCTCCTAACTCTCACTTAGAGTCATAGAATCGTACAACATGGGAACCAATGATTCGGTCCAAGCAGTCCATGCCGACCATGTTCCAAAACTAAACTAATCCCATTTACCTGTGTTCGGCCCATATCTCTCCAGACCTTTCCTATTCATTACCTATCCAAGTGCATCTAATTGGCAAGCTCACCCTGAATCACATGTGATCTAACTTTATTGGTTAGGCTACCAGGCAGCACCTTGTCAAAGGCTTTACTCAAGTCCAAGTAAATAAGATCAACCACTCTGCCCTCATCGATCTTTTTGGTTACTTCATTTTAAAAACTCAATCAAGTTTGTGAGGCATAACCTCCAAAAACTTACCCACCACCGATGGGTATATAGTTTCCAGGTTTCTCCTTACAATCTTTCTTAAACAATGGCACAACTTTAGCCAGCCTCCAGTCCTCTGGAACTTCATCCATGTTTGTAGATGACACAAATATTTCTGCTAAGGGCCCCGTATTTTCCTCTCTAACTTCACCTAGTGTCCTGGGATATACTTGATCAGGTCCTGGAGATTTCCCTGCCTTTGTGTTTTCTAAAAACTCCCAACAATTCCTCTTCTGTAATGTGAACTGTTTTCACAATATCAATATTTGTTTCCCTGAGTTCTCTACCCTCTACTTCTTTCTCAACACTAAAGACTGACAAAAAATATTCATTTAATATATCCCCCCACTCCTGAGATTCATCGCAAAGATGACCTTGTTCATCTTCAAGGGGTCCTACTCTCTCTGTAGTTGCTGTGTTGCTCTTAATATATTTGTAGAAACTTCTTGGATCATCTTGAACCTTATCTGCCAAGGCTGTCTCATATCCCTTCTTCTCCCTCCTGATTTCCATCTTAAGAATGCCCCTACGTGCTTTATACCCTTCAAGAGAATCATTTAATTCCAATTGTCTCTATCTAATATTTGATTCTTATTTATTCTTGACTAGAACCTCAGTATCTTTATTCATCCATTGTTCCCTAATTTTATCAGCCTTGTCTTTCACTCTAATGAGAACATAATGTCTCTGAAATATGACAAAGACTTCCCACTTGTCAGTCAGACCTTTACCTGTGAACAATCTACTTCAATCAACTTTTGAAAGTTCTTTTGTCATACCCTTAAAATTTGCCTTACTCCCATTAAGAACTTAATGAAAGACATGCTTTTCCATAACTATTTTAAAACTAATAGTATTATGATCACTCGACCCAAAGTGTTCCCCTAATAACAGTTCAGTCACTTGTCCTGCTTTATTTCTCAAGAGAAAGTCAAGTTTTGTTCCTTCTCTAGTTGGAACATTTACATACTGATAAAGAAAATTTTCTTGAACACATTTAGTAAATTCTTCACCATTCAAACCTTTGATGCTCCCAGTCAATGTGTGGAAAATTAAAATCCCCTACTATTACAACTTTATTATTCATACATATATTTGAGATTTCTCCACATATTTGCTCTGTGCCCCTGATAGGACAGTTCCCTGTAATAATTATTCCTTAAATTTTGACAAACCAAATTTAAAATAAGATTCATTCTTCATGCCCAAGATCTGACTACCAGTTCTATTATCCTCTGAGAGACTATCTCTTCCATTGGTACCCAAAATGGAATATTTGTTTGAGAGCAGAGTTGCCACAAGAGATTTCTTAACTACCTTCTTACCTCTCCTAACAGTCAACCATCTGTCTGACTAATCCTGATGTGTATTCACTTCTCTAAATCTATTAATCATCACACTCAGTGTCTTTGAATGCCCTCAGTGACATTAAGCCTAAAAAGCTCTCCAAAGTAACACTTTAGATATAAAAGTGAACTGTCTTTCCTTACCGACAGACTTAATATTAAGCATGCAAAAAAAGAAAAGAAAAGAAACATTTAAATATTAAAAGGAGATCAAACACATAGCAGAACAAATGAAAAAAAGACTCCTCCTCAAATAATCCAACGTTTAGCTTTTAATCTCTAGCTAAAAAGCAAAAAATAACTCTCTTCAGAGCCATGCATGTGTAGATCTTTCCACAAGCTCTGAATAGAAGCAATCCCTCCTTCTTTGTACATTATTTTTATGTAACCCTTTTTTGTCTAAAGTAAAACAAATTGCTCGGCAGATCTCACAAGCATAAACTCAGTTAGTAAATAACTGTTGAAAGAAATAGTCTCTCCTTGCTAGCAGTTGTAAAAAAAAATTCTTTGCACTTCTTTTGTTTTCTTCTGTTTGTTTTAATTTTGTTTAGATGTAGATTTTTAGAAGTAAAGAAGGTTAAAACAGAGAAAGGGAAAAAAAATCTCTGTAGATTGATACTTGACAAACACGTGGAGGCCTCTCCCACCCAAACTCTGTTTAAAAAATACTCTACTTCTTTCCTTTTTTTGGAACCGCAAGAGTTCCAAAACAATTTAAAATAAAGACCTAATGATTCTGAAATGTAAAAGCCATAAGAATTATCCAAGAAAGCCTGCAACTCCAGAGCACCTGTAACATCCACACTACTCTCCATGCATCATTTTTGATCACTTGTTTCCTGTCTCCTCTCCCTTCCTATCTCTTGTTCACCACCCCATTGCCATGCCCTTATAATTCTCTCCTGTACTTCACACATTGGGTCAGATACTGAGAACCCTGCCCGATATATTGCCCTATTGAATGCTTCTGTGAAAGACTGGAAACAGAGTAATGCAGCCCATTTCCTTCCTTGGAAATAATATTGGCTAAATAATTGTTTTTAGAGAATTGCATTGTGTTCAATTTCCATTTTGAGGAGTAGTTCTTTTTACTGGCTGTGTTGAACTGTGCTTTATTTGATGCAGGTAATTGATGGAGCTCACTGGTAGTGATGTCACAGACACTGCAAATACATGGAAGGGGAGTGCGACATTTGTAATCATAGCATTACCAAACACAACCTGCATTGCTTTCTGATGCAGAAGACAACAGTCCTGACAGTGCATACGTCCTCAATAATGGAGTGATGGGATAATAATGATGGGACAGTGTTCAATAGGTGGCAGCCTAGACTTTCATGATCCAATCTTTTTGAATCGAGTTAATAATATTCTAACCCTGAAGAGAACAGCAGCTGAGAGTTTTCTTGGAACACAGAACTGGGCCATTTGGCCCAGAAAGCTTGGTCCATCATTCAATAAGCTCAACTTCCTTATCTATTAAAAAAGCTCAAACTGAATCTTGAATACATTGAAAGACCCAACCTCTACTACCTTCTGGGAAAGAAAATTTCATACTGCAACCGATTTCAAGAGAAAAGAAAACTTTCTGCTCATTTCCATCCAAAAAGGGAGCCCTTTTATTCTTAATCTGTTCACCAGTTTTAGTCTCCCCGACAAGACTTTTTAATAGGACATGTACATGCACACAGAATGATCCATTTAAACATTCAATAAACTAGGAGGATATGAGGTCTGCAGATGCTGGAGATCAGAGTCGAGAGTGTGTTGCTGGAAAAGCACAGCAGGGCAGGCAGCATTCGAGGAGATAGAATCGACGTTTGGGGCTGAAGCCCGTCATCAGGAACTAGGTGAGTAACTACTTTTACACACATAATCAACACACACTTTCACATTAAAGGTTCTCTCCAAGATTTCTGATGACATATAACAACAGACAGTTTCTCCTCCTGCTTTCTTTATGAGCTAATGAAATCCCCATTGTTTCTTTATCAATCATGCTGTGTATGTCACAGAGCCAAAATGTCAATTCTTCAGTATGATTTCCCACAGCACAAAGAAAATAAAAGCTGAGATTGGGAAACTTGTGGTGAATTCAAATGGACACTACTTTCATTTCCAATCTTATACCACCAATTACATACGATGTACAACTTAAATTAGGGAAGGGTACCAAGGGATATGGAAAGGTTGGAGGCATACGGAGTTGGAAAACAGATCAGTCATATTCTAAATGAATGTCACAACAGGTTCAAATGGTCTACTCTTGTTTCTATGACAACACTGACTACTTCAAAAGTCATTAACTGGCTTTAAAGTACTTTCTGAATGTTTTGAGAATATGAAATGTAAAGTTCATTTACATCTTATGAGGTGAACTATGCATAAGGTTACTACTGCAACTAAAATGCAATCTATACAAAAGATTATATTAAATCGTGTGTGCGGTGTATAAAATTTTATATCAGAATGTGAAAGTAATTAGCGCTGCATTTTAAGGATTGTAGAATGTACTCCTTATCTATCAAGGCTTCATTTTATGACACTGATCTCTACCTTCAACTCTTTTCACAAGGTCATCCAATGAGTAAAATATTGTACTTATAATCACCTTCTTATGGCACAGTGGTAGTGTCCCTACTCCTGGACTGGGAGGCTTGGTTCAAGTCCAACCTGCTCCAGAGGTGTGTGATAGCAAACTGAACAGACTGATTAAAAATTCTCTTTTATCCCCAGTATTTCACAGGAACCTTGTAAAGCAATATTTAATACCATCTTCAACACTAAGGGAGATGGTCAAGTACTTGGTCAAAGAAGTCATTTTTAAGGAATGTTTTAAAGGGTTAGAAAGATAATCATGTTTAGGGAAGTGATTCCAGAGGTTTTGACCCACACAGCCAGAGGCTGTCCCATCAATGATTAAGCAGTTAGAATAAGCAATTCATAGCAGACCAATTAGATGGGTGCAGATACCTCTGAGTGTTTGAGACTAATGAAGTTTATAAAGTTGCGGAAGTTGAGTGGCATAGAGGGATTTGGGAACAGGAGTAGGAATACGTATTAGAATTGAAGAATTGCTAGTGTAGGCTGATGTACATACACCATTATGCTGAATGATTGAGACTTGGCATGAATGGGGACTTCGACAGCAGAGTTTAGATGACCTCAGGTTTAAGGAAAGTGGCACATGGAAGACCAGCTGGGAGTGTTTTCAAAAAGTCAAATCTAGAGATAACAAAAGCATGGATTTTCTGCATCAGATGAGTCAAGACAGGGGCAGAGTTGTTGGTGTTAGAGGTGGAAGTAAATGGTTTTAGAGGTGCTGCAGATATTTTGTTGGAGTATCATCTCAGTGTGGCATATGAATGTGAAGTTAGATCTAGCCTAATCTAGTCTCAGACAGGGATCACAAGGAGGATGCCAATTTATTCTTTAAAGATGTGATTTTTAAAATTTCCAATGGAATGGTGAAATAACTCCACAAAGGCTCTTATCCTGTCACCAAGTCACCCTTTATTTACACATGGCGAGTCCTTGACACTGATCCAGCTCTCTCAGAGCCAGCTCTCAGATTGAACAGAATATCTGACACTCCTGTTCTTATCTGTCAGTCAAGGTTCCCTGATTGGGGCTATTAACCTGGTCCAATCAGACAAATCAACAATATTCTATGAGGTCCACCTGGCTGACCTCATTACAATCACTACAGATGGTCTCACTGCAGATTGCCTTGAAACAAATCAAAATGCTTATAAATAAAAAGCTACATCGAGGTGAAGATGAGAGAATAAACAAATTACCCTCAGGAGGGAACGTGGTTATGAAACGAGAGACTTCCTGAAATCCAGATACCCATCAAAACTATTGCAGTTTTTGGAAAGCCTTAACATTGCAAGTACTGGACATTGATAGCATAGGCTGTCTTAGACACTCACACTCAAAATAACATCCATGTTAGAACTGGTCTTTCAAGGGATGTCTGAGGGCTTTTGGGCAATTAATGTCTCCACTTCACACTCATAAATCCTGGCACTCAGTTCCCCTGGAAACAACCCCAGGGAAGAGACAGCAAGGAACTGAGAACTTTAAAATAATTGCAACATTTGATACTGCTAACTACTTGCAAGAAACCAATGAAATAACGTTAGCCTCAGATCATAATTAGATTAGATTAGATTACTTACAGTGTGGAAACAGGCCCTTCGGCCCAACAAGTCCACACCGCCCCGCCGAAGCGTACCCACCCATACCCCTACATCTACATCGACCCCTTACTTAACACTACGGGCAATTTAGCATGGCCAATTCACCTGACCTGCACATCTTTGGACTGTGGGAGGAAACCGGAGCACCCGGAGGAAACCCACGCAGACACGGGGAGAATGTGCAAACTCCACACAGTCAGTCGCCTGAGGCGGGAATTGAACCCGGGTCTCTGGCACTGTGAGGCAGCAGTGCTAACCACTGTGCCACTGTGCCGCCCACTAATGTTATACCTCAAAGAAATCAAAGCACTCTGAACTGTGTTCCTTTGTACTGAAACTATCCTGGGTGTGTGCATGCGGAGATTGGGGTGAGTTCACAAGGTCATATGCATGATGTCATATCTTTGTTATTTTCCCTGGTTTAGCAAGTAATAAATTTGCTCTTTCTTAACTCAAGAAAATCTTGTGTTTGCCTCCTTGCTGCTGATAGTAAATATTATTTGACTACATTTATAATTGGAGAAGAGTATAGCCTTTGTTATGACCAGTTGAATAGGCCAAAGAGAGGAAAACCATCTCACCCCATCTGACCTGGTTGTAAACACAGTTGCCAGGGAGAAGGAGCGCTTCTGTGGATAGGAACAGATTTTGTCCTGGAGACAAGACAATGAACTTTCCAATACATAATTGGATGAAGTTTCTGCTCATCCCAGTGGATATTGGACATGGAATGTGCTTTTTAGCAACAGAGGAGAAGTTGAGAGAGGTTGTATTGAGGTGGAGCTGGGTGCTGCCAGCATTCATGTGAAAATGAATGCATCTTATCCCTGTTAACATGATCTTAATCCCTGTTGCTGAAGTCACCGCCTCTCTGACTTCAAACCTGTGCCTATCCCATTCTCTTTACTCATCACTGGCAGCAAGGTTATACCCGTGGCTGAGTGTGCAGCATTCTTTGTCCTGAATTCAGAAATTCGTCAGTTCAATCCTGTTCCAGAAACTTGGGCATAAGACACATGGCTGACACTCCATGGAGTACTGCATTGTTGGAGATGCTTCTTTTGAATAAGATTGCCTGGTGACCTGGTCTGACATTTGCCTGACCCTGCCATGAGACAAGCAGGTTAGATGAATTGGCCATGCTAAATTACCAGTAGTTGCCAGGGTGTGCTAGTGATGCAGATTAGCCATGTGAAATACAGGGTTACAGGGTCAGGGTGAGTCTGGGAAGGATGCTCTTCGGATGATCAGTGAGAACGCAACTGGCCGAATGGTCTGCTTTCACGATGAAGGAATTCTATGATTCTGTTAATAGGTCTGAATGAAATAGCTGTTAAATATTACAGGAATCTTAGAGTGTTTTGCTGAGAAGATGTTTACATAGACAGTGGTAGCAACATTTATGTTAACAGTGACTGTTAGTTTCCAAAGTCCCAGGAAGGTGTTGAGAATATCAACTTGTAAAATAGTTATGCTGAAACTACTCATTTAGTTTGAGATAAAAGTGCTTTGAACATGATATTTCTAGCTGGATAAAAAGCCCACGTGTTACAGTAGTCATGGAGGTAGGCTCTGAGAAGGAAGGGTTTTTAATATATCCCTGAACACGTCAAGCACAGCTAGTCTAGGATTTGAGAGAAAGCATGTTAAGGCCAAATGTCTCTAAGGTTCACTGCATAGAAGTTTGGGTGGGAACTTGCACTGTCTTTGTTAAGATCAAATCCATGAGAATTGGTTGATTAATTGGTTGATTTATTGTTGTCACATGTACCGAGATACAGTGAATTGGTTGTCTTGCATGCTATCCAGGCAGATTGTTCCATATAAACTGCATCAGGGTAGCACAACAGAGTGTAGAATACAGTGTTACAGCTGCAGGGAAGGTGCAGGGAAAGAGATCAGAATTAACATTTGAGAAATCCATTCAAAAGTCTGGTAACAGCAGGGAAGAAGGTGTCCTTGAACCTGTTTGTACATTTATTCAAACTTTCACGTGACTACAAGATTTGAGTAGCTTTAACTAAAGCGAGGAATTTTCAGAGAAGCACACATAGTGACAAACAGTTCTGGGGTTAAATGGTACCAGGCTGGCAAAAGAAAGGAAAGATTTCTTTTGTTATAGAATCCCTACAGTGTGGAAACAGGCCTTTTGGCCCAACAAGTCCACACCGACCCTCCGAAGAGTAACCCAACCAGATCCATTCCCCTGTCCTACACTTACCTCTGACTAATGTACCTAACCTATATATCCCTGAACACTATGGGCAATTTAGAACAGCCAATTCACCTGACCTGCACATCTTTGAATTGTGGGAGGAAACCGGAGCACCCGGAGGAAACCCACACAGACACGGGGAGAATATGGAAACGCCACACAGACAGTTGCCTAAGGCTGGAATCAAACCTAGGTCCCTGGTGCTGTGAGGCAGCAGTGCTAACCACTGAGCCACCAGGCTGCCCAAGGAAGGAACTCACAGGACCTCAGAACATCTTTGGACAAGATCTGGGAAAACTGAATATATATTTAAAGGACATTATAAAATATTCCAGTGGAGTGGTTTGTTTTGGTTGTGTTAGACGTAAAAGATGAACCTCTGGTCTGTCACTTATAAGCTGTTTGCAAATGTGATGTTCAGTCAAGAGTGCTTCTAATTTCTTCTTACAGTAATCAAAGAACATGAACATATTGTGGTGTCATCCTTTCAGCTATTAATTGCAAGTTTGAAACACTTTTCAAAAAATATTGAATGATCTCTTGAGAAATCATAACACGATGTTAGTGGAATCTTGCTGTGTGAAAATTGGCTGCTGAGTTTCTGACATTACAACAGGGACTGTGTTTTGACTCGAGCTTCAATGCCTGAAGTACACTGTGAAATCCTGTAGTCATGAATGCAAGTCTTTTTTATGCAATCAGCTGTCTAGGTTCCACTTTTTAAAGTTCCTTTGATAATGCCCTCCACGAGGCCCTGTAACTTCTGTTCTCAGGAGTGAATTATACCAAAGATTTTCTTTTAATATGTGCATTGGATATAATTTTGCTTTGCAGATGCATTGTATATGATTTTTGTTCTTTAAGAAATACAACATACAAGAGAATTATGTTATTAGAATATGATTGTGCTGGTACTCACTATAACAGTTTAAATAATCATGACTAGGAAGTGAATATAATTTTCCTAGTAAAGAGTGGGTTTATTTCAAAGTTATTTAGAGGAATTTTGTCTTATATTGATTACTTTTATAATGACAGGACCATGAGGGCTACTTGAAAAAAATTGACTTTTATAATGCAGGACTTGCTGTTTTAATGCTAAACTCCACCAAAGCGATAAATAATTCACAAATCAACATTTCACTGGTGTGAATGGAATGGAGCACCTTACAATACCTAGCCTTATTATTACTCATGCTTATGTTATTATACACTTCAGAAGAGGCAGCTACAGGAACATCATTAAGATGTCTTTCATAGAGGATCAGGAATGAGGAGTCGCATGAGGCTGGCAGTATCGAAGCTTGTAGAATAGCCTTAGCCATCTAAATGCATCATGCTTTGAGGCACAACTTACCATTCTGTCATGGCAGCCATAATATTAGATCTCAATACACTAATAACTAATGAGACCTGCCTTTTGTTTTGTTCCTTCCTGTTTGTGGTAGATCTTTGGCAGGACACAACACATATACTTCAAACTTTGAGGAAGAGACCAAGTGGTCCTGAATCAACCTTGGGCATGAAGCACAACATTGTTTCTAACTTGTAGCCATTTTACATTCAGTGTCTGCAGTGTCACACTTAACCTCACCATTTGTTATCAAAAATGCAATAATATCACAAACAGAGATAAAAGTGAAAAGAAATATGAAGGAAACTAAATGATTATCAGGTAAAAGTGGGAAGCAGTGCCCCAAACATTTGCAGCATTGTTTGTAGTGACACTCATGTGAAAATTAAAATAATACACACGCCTGAATGTGGAGGTTAATATTAGTAAACGTGTACTATTTATTGTGATTTGAGGTAGGCACTTGACGAAAAAGATAAATGTGAATTTACCTATTTTTGAAGTACTTACTGCCAGATTGAGTGCTGATGTGGAAATGATCTATTTAAACCAAATTTCCTAAGTCCATTCATTAACATAATTCCAGTGTTACACGAGGATGGAATCAAAGAGCAGATGAATGGGAAGAAGAGGTTTGCTCAGAACACAAATGTAATATGCTGGGAAATAATGTAAGGAGTGCAATCAATGGGGACCATGGGAGGATGAGCTCGGAAAATCTTTGCAGAGCCTCATGAAGTTCTTAATTTATAAGTTGTCTTTTCTGAGGTTGCAGGGAGAAAGCAGAAAGAAAAAATGCTAAAACGAAAGTAAAAGTAAAATTAGTTCAATAAAGGACCTCCTGTACTACTTGGTAGCTATTGAAGTGGAGATGGCACATGCCCCAGAATATGTGTCTTTCAATGCTACCGGCTCATAAGGAGAGCAAAGGCCTTTAGGAAACTGCAGTTGATTTGCTTGTCACTGTTCAGGTTTGCACTTTGCTGCATATATACAGCACCAAATCCACATTTTTGCTGACACAGACCTGGATAGACAGATCAAAGTTGACAGTTTTATATCAACTGTCTTAAACCCCGGAACTGTTGACAATGTTGTGTCAGTTCGACATATGAATGGTAATATTAAAGTAATCAAAATAAAATGGACTGACGTTTCTGCTGCCTATGGTCTGCCTTTGGAAAATATTTAGGGCAATAATTTAGAAAACTAAATAACACAAACCAGGAAATTCTAGACTGGAATGTTTGTCAATCTCATTGACACACTACCTATGCAGGCTAGCTTGCCTCTCAGCAGATGTTTGAAAGCAAGGTAACATTAGGCCAAATTGCAGGCATTCATAACATTACAAACAATTGTTTTACTCCCGGAATCAATCTGTCATCTCTATTATAGGTCCAGACTAACCTGCCAGCCAAACTACAAAATCATTTTCAATGGAGCAGCTGGCAAAAAGAATACATTTATTTTTGCCTGTGATTTCCTTTTGATAAACTATGATACAGTTTGGAATATGTAAATGTCCTGTACTCCAAGCAGGCATTTTAAATTCCAAAAGGAAAGACTTACATCAAGTATTACAGTTTGAACTTTTCCTTCAACAAATACTCAGGTCTCCATGACACTTTCCATCAAGCAACATCTTCACAGAAGCATTATAAATCAAAATATGATGAAATATATTTATAGGATGTTTTAAAGGAGTGAAACAAAGTAGGACTGGAGGGAGTTTGAGAGCTCTTGGCAACCAAGCAACTAAAGACATAATCACCAATTTTAGCGTGATTAAAACCTAGATGATCAAGTGGCCAAAATTAGATGAGTGCAGGTATCTTTGAGAGTTGTGGGACTGGAGGAGACAACAAAAATAAGGAAGGCTAAAGCAATGGAAGAAATTGAGAACAAGAATGGGAACTTTAAGATGTTGCTTGACTGGTAGCCAATGTCAGTCAATGAGCAAAGGATGATTATTGAATGGGACACACTTGGTAGGGAAGCAAAGATCATGTTAGCCTTAAAGAGGTAGAATGGAGGACACCAATCAGAAATTTATTGGAATGGTTGAGCTAATAGGTAACCAAGGCAATGGTGAGGGTGTTGGCAGCAGATGAGTTGAGTTGGTGCAAAGCCACCTATGACCACAGAGATGGAAGCAGGCAGCCTGAAATATTTATGTGCTCAGAAACTTGAAATCAAATATGATACTAAGATTGAGAGCAGACAGTTTCATTTCAGATGTCCCTGAGATGCAGGTAGTAGCAAGGAAACAGTATTTGACGTAGGGGCCACAAAAAATGGCTTCAACCTTCCCAATGTTTAAATTGGAGGACATTTCTGTGAGACTGCTCGTGGATACCCAGTAAGCATTCTGATCATTTCTCCACTGTTTTTAAGCTTAGAGAGGTGGTGATGAAGTTGAGACCGGGGTCAACAATGTACATGTGAAAGCAAATATTGTATCTTCTGACGATGTTGCCCAAGGCGTGTTGGCATGTAGGCATGTAGATAAGAAACAATAGGAGGCCATTATGATTATTGTGGACACCAAATGTAATGGTACAGAAGCAAGAAGACAGAACATGATTGGGGGGCGGGGTGTGGCTTCAAACACGGAGTTCAGGAGAAATCAGGCATCGATGCAGGAGATGTCTCAATGTTGGAGGACATTGGAGAGGACAGGAAGATGGGGCAGTTGGGGGACAAATGTTGAATGCAAAATTAAAAAAGAGAGTAATGTCTGAAGACAAAGAGATCTGTTGACAAACTCTTGTAACAAAATAAGTTATTAGGGAAGGTTAGGTGATCATTGTGGGAACAGGATTGAGGAACAAGATGTGGGTTGTATAGGCAAGACAGGTTGAAGCATGAGAAGAAATGAGAGAAAGTCACGAAAATAAGAATTTATGAGCTTGAGAGGGAGTTTGGCCTGACGGGCTGGTGGATGGGAGAGATGTGACTGAGCAGTTGATTTAATAGTCTTCATCTCAGTGACAAAGAAACACATAAGCTCTTTGCACATATTGCTAGAGGTCAGGGTGGAGAAGACAGGGGAAAGGAGCTTCAGAAGAATATTGGCAAATCAAGGTTTATCTTTGCACTCAGGAGGATCTGGAAATAGTGAGCATTCTTAACAGATGACAGCAAGATTTGATGGTGCGTTACATGGTTCAGAAGTTCTGCTGGTGGATGATTAAATCAGTTTCCACCATATCAATTCCATTCTGTGTTCCTTGAACATACAATAATCAAGATAGAAAATTCCAAGGGAATAGACAAGTGAAGAGAAAGTAAGAGTTTTCTTCCTGTGTAGTTTTGTTGAACAAAGAGACCTAGGGGTTCACATATATTTCTTTGAAAATTGCATCACAGGTAGACAGGATAGTTAAGATGGTGTTTAGCACACTTGTCTTCATTGCTCAGACCATTGAGTACAGAAATTGAGACATCATGTTGAGGTTGTACAGATCATTGGTAAGGCTACTTTTAGAGTGCTATATACAGTTCTGGTTGCCCTGCTATAGGATGGATATCATTAAATTGAACAAGATTTATAAAAGATTGACCAGGATGTTGCCTGAACTGGAGGGTTTGAGTTATAAGGAGAGACTAGATATGATGAGACATCTTTTACGGGAGCATAGGAGGTTGAGGGTTGACCTTATAGAAGTTTATGAAATCATGAGGGGCATAGTTGAGGTGAATAAAGGGTGGTTTGTATGTGGAATAAAGTACCAGAGGAAATTGAGGTACTGTTACAACATTGCTGTTGGATGCGAATCTTATCAGATCGAATGGATCGGTTGGAGAGACAGATAAAAGTGATGAGGAATTTGCAACGGCAACAGTATGTGATGGATGGCAGTTATTGGAAGAGGGGAAAGTCTCAAGTACAGTCACATAGATGGGTTAACTTCAGGAAGGGTGAGAGAGTTCGGCACCTAGAGCAGGAGTCTTTTGTGGATATACCCATTTCAAACAAGAATGCCGTTTTGGAAAATGTAGGGGGGTGAAGGATTCTCAGAGAAACGTAGCACGAACAGCCAAGTTTCTGGTATTGAGACTGGCTCTAATGCAACGAGGGTACGTCGGCTTCCAAGAGATCAATTGAGTTAGGGGATTCTGTAGTCAGAGGTACAGACAGACGTTTCTGTGGCCAGCAGAGAAAAAGCAGAATGGTGTGTTGTTTCCCTGGTGCCAGGATCAAGGATGTCTCAGAGAGGGTGCAGAATGTTCTCACGGGGGAGAGGGGCCAGCAGGAGGTTTTTGACCACATTGGAACCAACGACATTGGAAGGGAAAAGGTTGAGAGTCTGAAGGGAGATTACAGAGAGTTAGGCAGAAATTTAAAAAGGAGGTCCTCAAGGGTAGTACTATCTGGATGACTCCCAGTGCTACGAGCTAGTGAGGGCAGGAAAAGGAGGATAGAGCAGATGAATGCATGGCTGAGGGGCTGGTGTATGGGAGAAGGATTCACATTTTTGGATCATCGCAATCTCTTTTGGGGTAGAAGTGACCTGTACAAGAAGGACGGATTGCACCTAAATCAGAAGGGGACTAATATACTGGCAGGGAAATTTGCTAGAACTGTTTGGGAGGATTTAAACTAGTAAGGTGGGGGGGTGGCACCCAGGGAGATAGTGAGGAAAGAGATCGATCTGAGACGGGCACAGCTGAGAACAGACGTGAGTCAAACAGTCAGGGCAGGCAGGGACAAGGTAGGACTAATGAATTAAACTGCCTTTATTTCAATGCAAGGAGCCTAACAGGGAAGGCAGATGAACTCAGGGCATGGTTAGGAACCTGGGACTGGGATATCATAGCAATTACAGAAACATGGCTCAGGAATGGGCAGGACTGGCAGCTTAATGTTCCAGGATACAAATGCTCCAGGAAGGATAGAAAGGGAGGCAAGAGAGGAGGAGGGAGTGGCATTTTTGATAAGGGATAGCATTACAGCTGTGCTGAGGGAGGATATTCCTGGAAATACATCCAGGGACATTATTTGGGTGGAACTGAGAAATAAGAAAGGGATGATCACCTTATTGGGATTATATTATAGACCCCCCAATAGTTAGAGGGAAATTGAGAAACAAACTTGGTAAGGAGATCTCAGCTATCTGTAAGAATAATAGGGTAGTTATGGTAGGGGATTTTAACTTTCCAAACATTGACTGGGACTGCCATAGTGTTAAAGGTTTAGATGGAGAGGAATTTCTTAAGTGTGTACAAGACAATTTTCTGATTCAATATGCGGATGTACCTACTAGAGAAGGTGCAAAACTTGACCTACTCTTGGGAAATAAGGCAGGGCAGGTGACTGAGGTGTCAGTGGGGGAGCATTTTGGTGCCAGTGACCATAATTCTATTAGAATTAAAATAATGACTGAAAGGGATAGACCAGATCTAAAACTTGAAGTTCTAAATTGGAGAAAGGCCAATTTTGACGGTATTAGGCAAGAACTTTTGAAAGCTGATTGGAGGCAGATGTTCACAGGTAAAGGGATGGCTGGAAAATGGGAAGCCTTCAGAAATGAGATAACAAGAATCCAGAGAAAGTATATTCCTGTCAGGGTGAAAGGAAAGGCTGGTAGGTATAGGGAATGCTGGATGACTAAACATAAAGACTGAGGGTTTGGTTAAGAAAAAGAAGGAAGCATATGTCAGGTATAGACAGGATAGATCGAGTGACATCTCAGAAAAGTATAAAGGCAGTAGGAGTATACTTAAGAGGGAAATCAGGAGGGCAAAAAGGGGACTTAAGATAGCTTTGGCAAATAGAATTAAGGAGAATCCAAAGGGTTTTTACAAATATATTAAGGACAAAAGGGTAACTAGGGAGAAAATAGGGCCCCTCAAAGATCAGCAAGGCGGCCTTTGTGTGGAGCCGCAGAAAATGGGGGAGATACTAAATGAATATTTTGCATCAGTATTTAATGTGGAAAAGGATATGGAAGATATAGACTGTAGGGAAATAGATGGTGACATCTTGCAAAATGTCCATATTACAGAGGAGGAAGTGCTGGATGTCTTGAAATGGTTAAAAGTCGATAAATCCCCAGGACCTGATCAGGTGTACCCGAGAACTCTGTGGGAAGCTAGAGAAGTGATTGCTGGGTCTCTTGCTGAGATATTTGTATCATCGATAGTCACAGGTGAGGTGCCGGAAGACTGGAGGTTGGCAAACGTGGTGCCACTGTTTAAGAAGGGTGGTAAAGACAAGCCAGTTAACTATAGACTGGTGAGCCTGACCTCAGTGGTGGGCAAGTTATCGGAGGGAATCCTGAGGGACAGGATGTAGATGTATTTGGAAAGGCAAGGACTGTTGAGGGATAGTCAACATGGCTTTGTGACTGGGAAATCATGTCTCACAAACTTGATTGAGTTTTTTGAAGAAGTAACAAAGAAGATTGATGAGGGTAGAGCAGTAGATATGATCTATATGGACTTCAGTGAGGCGTTCAACAAGGTTCCCCATGGGAGATTGATTAGCAAGGTTAGATCTCATGGAATACAGGGAGAACTAGCCATTTGGATACAGAACTGGCTCAAAGGTAGAAGACAGAGGGTGATGGTGGAGGGTTGTTTTTCAGACTGGAGGCCTGTGAGCAGTGGAGTGCCACAAGGATCGGTGCTGGGCCCTCTAACTTTTGTCATTTACATAAATGGTTTGGATGCGAGCATAAGAGGTACAGTTAATAAGTTTGCAGATGACACTAAAATTGCAGGTGTAGTGGACAGTGAAGAGGGTTACCTCAGATTACAACAGGATCTTGACCAGATGGGCCAATGGGCTGAGAAGTGGCAGATAAATGCAAGGTGCTGCACTTTGGGAAAGCAAATCTTAGCAGGACTTATGTACTTAATGGTAAGGTCCTGGGGAGTGTTGCTGAACAAAGAGTCTTTGGAGTGCAGGTTCATAGCTCCTTGAAAGTGGAGTTGCAGGTGGATAGGATAGTGAAGAAGGCATTTGGTATGCTTTCCTTTATTGGTCAGAGTATTGAGTACAGGAGTTGGGAGGTCATGTTGTGGCTGTATAGGACATTGGTTAGGCCACTGATGGAATATTGCGTGCAATTCTGGTCTCCTTCCTATCGGAAAGATGTTGTGAAACTTGAAAGGATTCAGAAAAGGATGTTGCCAGGGTTGGAGGATCTGAGCTACAGGGAGAGGCTGAACAGGCTGGGGCTGTTTTCCCTCGAGTGTCAGAGGCTGAGGGGTGACCTTATAGAGGTTTACAAAATTATGAGGGGCTTGGATAGGATAAATAGACAAAGTCTTTTCCCTGGGGTCGGGGAGTCCAGAACTAGAGGGCATAGGTTTAGGGTGAGAGGGGAAAGATATAAAAGAGACTTAAGGGACAACTTTTTCACGCAGAGGGTATAGCTGCCAGACGATGTGGTGGAGGCTGGTACAATTGCAACGTTTAAGAGGCATTTAGATGGGTATATGAATAGGAAGGGTGCTGGCAGGTGGGACTAGATTGGGTTGGGATATCTGGTCGACATGGACAGGTTGGACTGAAGGGTCTATTTCCATGCTGTTCATCTCTATGACTCTATTTGAAAGACATTTGGATAGATACATGAATGGGAAAGGTTTAGACAGATATTGGCCAAACACAGGTAGATGAGATTAGTTTACTTTGGGAAACTTGGTCGGGCATTGATTTGTTGACCAACGAGTCTATTTCCCTATGACCCTGTGACTCTGTGGTGAATGGGAAATCAAAGATGAGGATGGAGTCGAGCAAAGCCGTAGTTGCAGAGATATTATGGCAAACAGAGACTCAAAGGCAAGACATTGGGGATTTGTGAAAAAGTTTCTTTTCCCCCAGGATTCCATACAGGAGAAGGGAGGATTGGGGAGGAAAAGGGTATAGTGTGGCTGTGATCATAGCTGAATGGCTAAATCTCTGATTAATTCAACAGGATAAGATAGACCAATGAGAAGGTGTTGGCAGCGGATATGTGTTGCAGGTTTACACGGAACGAAAGACTCAGAGAGGACAAAAGAGCAATGAACGCAGAGGAGAGACGAGATAATGGCAGATGATGGCAAGCAAGTAAGAAGCATAACCCATTGTTCTACTACTCTCCTATAAGCACCTGGGATAGTATTCTTAATGTGTCCAAACATCTACCCCCTCTTTCACAACACATTGTCTCTTTTATCTCCTGTGGAGTGGCATCAGCATGTCTCAATGGTCATGTGGTCATTTCAGCAAGATATCCCCCCCTTCCAACTCTGAGGAAGAGAGTTTGGATCTCTCAGAGGAAGTACCAGCCAGGTTGCCTCCAGCACCATACGGATCCTGACACCTCGATGAGAATATTTTATAAATAGAGTTGGGAGCATCTGTTGGTGAGTATATTAGTGCCACATCTTCGCAGATGGCCAAGGGAGAAGTGATTCAGGATGCTGCTTTTCAGTACATCTGGAGACCAGGCACTTGCTTTGCCTTAGGCAGGAGGCAACACCATACTGTTGGCAATTAACAACTTTGTAGAAGTGCACAAGCGGAGAGAGAAGCAGCAGATGAGTTTGTCTGGGGCACTTGGCCACCTGACTCAAAGTTTGCGAGACTGCACAAACATCATTGGGACCCTGCAGTTTCTGGCATGCCTCCATGGATAGACTGGTAGCTGCCATGGAGAACCAGGTCCAGCATACTCAGAGTCTGCTCAATGTACACACAGACTTGCACCCCATTGCTTTAGCCATTGGCACTTGGTATTAACAGCAAAGCAACAGGGGGATAAAGGATCTTGATCTCACTCCAGGTGCTCCTTTCTCACTTGGAGTCAGCGTGGTGTGTAAGGAGGAGGAACTACATAGAAGCCCAGCTGAAGTCTCCTTTCAAGATACTGGAGAGCTGGCCAGGACTTTCAGCTCCACCTTGCCTGCCACATTCAACCCTGTGGGAGTTTATGCTGAGGGGGCTAAACCAGATCTGGACAGGGCCTACTCTGCATTTCTGGAGGCAAATGCCCCCAGACTCACTAAACAAAATACTAAGGGCAGCAAGTCTACTGTAGGGCAGACTTCCTCCAATACAGCTGCAGAGTCATGGTCCGCATCTCGGTGTGGAAGAGAAAGGAAGAAGATGACCTTCTGACAGATCAGAGTAGGCACGGGTGGCACTTCATTGTAAGTACATTATCACAATTGTTAATAAATGTTCACTGTCCATCAGTTGTGTGAGTGAAAGTCTATTTAGCTGCAACTGCAAGATTGAAGGCACAGAGCTGAGCCAAAGTTTTACACCATGATTAATGGTGCAAGTTGTGAAGTGATCAACTTCTGCACCACATTCAGGCTAAGAGACCTTGGAAGGTGCTTGCTACTTTGGCAACTAGGGGCAATCTTGCCAAGTTGCAATTTTTTTTTGCCTCTGAATCTCCTGTTTATTATATTTATTAAACAAATTACAAAATCAGTTGACAACAAACAATTACATTTACAGCCGCATAAAAGAGACAGCAATTTTAGAAGAGAGAGGAGCAGCAAAGCCAGGCCCCAAACCCTACAGTTCAAACAGTTTACAGGGACATGAGGACAAACCTCAAATCCCAGTTTCACATAAAAATATAAAGAGACATCAACAAGCCAAGTTGCAATATCTGGCTTGTGCCTCGCAGCCATTGGTAGGAGAGAATCTGATGCTGCATGATGTGATTAGGTGTGCATGATGCCAGGATTTGAGCTCTACACTAAGTGCCTAAGATTCACATACACCATGTAATGCTTGCATATGTCTTTCTGCTCTACTGACTGGCTGCTTGTGTAATTCTGTCAACCTTTGAAGGACCTCACATCACTTGAAAGCGAACTCCCTCCCTTTGGAATGAAACACTAACTGCACCATTTTTGGTGTGGCCAGATCCTCCATTATACACTTTGCAACACAATGGAAGATCGCTTCTCGACCTTTTGGCTCGGAATATGTGTAGTTCCTGAGGACCAGAGGAAGAGATTCTGCTTGAGTGCTGCAGGTTCGACACAGTGGATGTGTGCTGGTGGGGGAGAAACCACGGGGATTGTGTTGCGAATCGTTGGAGCTGCTAGAGACCATCGCTGGATTGTGATTGGATGTTGGAGGATTGTTTGGTTGTGCTGACCTCTCTTGGTGGATCCTTATGCTGGCTTCAGCCTAATGCCAATTCAGGTACCAGCCAACCTCAGAGCTATGGCCTCAGCAGCCTCTTGCAGCCCTGGCCAGGGCATTCGCAACATAGTCAGGATGACTGTGAAGAAGGTGGAGGAGCACACACCAGTTGATCAGATGGTGTTTGTGAAGAAGATTTTGCTGGACTGCTGTGGGTTTGAAAAGGAAGGACGCTCTCTGGGCGGTCCGAAACCTGTTGATCTTCTAGCTGAAGGAGTTGACCCCGACCGAGTGTTGCAGACTGGCACATTCCAAGGTCCAAGACTACGTGTTGAGGGACGCGCTGAAGCTTGGGGCTGCTGCCGCCAAGGCGTGGTGGGGAAAGACCACTGTGTAAGATTGGCCTGCCTAAAGAAGAACAGGGGGCCCATGCGGAAGTTTTTTGGGCTCTGCTGATGCCTCAGCCAAATATATGTATAAGATTGAAAAAATGCACAGACCTGTATATGACAAGGATAAATTTGAATTTGTGTTTGTAAATGTTGACATATGTATGGCATGACCAAATGTACAGACCATCAAATCATTTTATGAATAAAGTATATTTTTGAAATAAAAAAAAGTGGAAGTGTACTGCCTGCAGGGTTTCCCTGTGGCAGGCTATTACGACCACCTAAGACCAGCAAGGTACCACAAAACAGCATGGGAACGGTGTCTGGAGGCACCCAGAATGGAAGAGGAGGGAACAAAGGAGGCAGAGGATTGGATTACTGTCAAAAGCAGGAAGAGGAAACCTCTCAAGGGCCCCAAAGCCACCCAGCGAAGGGGGAAACGACACCTACATGATGAGGATACAGGCAGCTCTTCCGACGGTGAGGACGGGCGCAAGGAGAGTCGTCACCAGAGGAAGAGACAGAGCGCCGTGGGGAGAAAAGGAGGGCAGCACTGCCCAAGCAGGAAAAGACGATCCCTCTGAGGGGATGGGTAAAGGCCTCCCCCCACCCGGTGAGAACCAAGAGGTACCCACCGGCCCACAGCTCCAGGTAACTGGGAGCAGCGGTCCTGTGACAGCCCCACTGTCAGATGGAGAACTGGACGGTGTGGACCCTGGGCCCGACCCGAAGACACCTGAGCGGGGAAGTGGCTCCAGCGTGGAGCCGGACAGCTACCTCAGCCCTGGGAGGGTCCAGCAGTTTGCTGTCACCACGGGGATGCCCACAGCTACCCCAGAGGGGCAAGACCAGCAGCAAATGGACACTGTTAACCTCGTAAACTGTTAAAATGGGGTTAAAAATTGCCAGCATCAAATCGGCTACGCAATGTGTTTCTACGATCGCCTTCCTGGCCAACGTTAAAGCCGACGCCCTGTTTCTGCAGGAGTGTGGGATACCGCACCTCAGCAGCAACATGAGATGGTCGAGCTTGTGGGCCCATGGGCCGTCAGTTTGGTCGGGGGGCAACGATAGCCGCGCCTCTGGCCTGGGTTTCCTGTTGTGAGGAGGTTAAGGAGGTGGTGGGCGGGCGCCTCCTCGTCACCGACGTCATGTACAGGAATGCTCCCCTGAGACTGATTAATGTGTACACCCCAGTGGGTAAGAGTGAACGGTTGGCCATCCTGCAGCAGCTTCCACTGTTGCTGGCTACGTCCAGGCTAGTCATTCTGGCTGGAGACTTCAACTGTATCATTGATGCAGATGGACGATCTGGTGGGGGGGGGGGACAGTAAACTGGACTCTACATCCAGAGCCCTGATGGACACGGTAAAAGATGCCAAGCTGCACGACATCTTCAGCACCCCTGCAGAAGGAGCGCAGCGTAGATACACCTGGTCACGGGCAGACGGGTCTATCTGCTCAAGGATAGATTACCTGTTTGTGTCCTGAACACTCTCGGTCAGATCCACCGACGTCAAGCCGGTGTCCTTCTCTGACCACTGCCTCCTGCTGGCCGACTGTCACCTACAGGACGAGCAGTGGGCTGGTAAGGGAACGTGGAAGCTGAACACAAAGCTGTTGACCCCGAGAAACATTGAGGAGCTCAAGACGGACTATGCAGGTTGGAGAACCATGAAGACCCTCTTTGAGTCCCCAGCGGACTGGTGGGAAACAGTAAAAGGGAACATCAAGAGGTTCTTCATCCTCAAAAGTGTTCAGGAGGTGAGAG
Source organism: Chiloscyllium punctatum (assembly GCF_047496795.1). Taxonomy (NCBI): domain Eukaryota; kingdom Metazoa; phylum Chordata; class Chondrichthyes; order Orectolobiformes; family Hemiscylliidae; genus Chiloscyllium; species Chiloscyllium punctatum. Next base: position 28,431,564 of record NC_092780.1, on the reverse strand, counting down.
AGAGGTGGGGAAAACTGTCCCAGCTCCAGGAAAGTATGCAGTACCTGCTCCTGCTGCAGACGATGGGGGTCGATGTCATGGAGGATCTCCAGGAGGTGAAGGGCCAGCAAGCCTCGCTCTTTGCCTCAGACGCTTCCAAGATAATCTTTCGGTCCAGGGTCCGCTCGGTGGAGCAGGACGAGACGTGCTCACGTTTCTTCTTCCAGAAGGTACACAAATAGAGCTCCGTGCTCAGCAGCCTGAAGGAAGAAGATGGCTCGATAACATCATCTCAGGCTGACGTCATGAGGATCAGTAAATCCTTCTATTCCAGTCTGTATGACATCTGTATGACACCGCGGCCTCCTAGTTGTTCCTGTCCTCTATCATGGAGGTCTTAGACGACAGAACACTGGAGAGGCTGGACCAGCCGCTATCTCTGGATGAACTGACCAAAGCCCTTGAGTCCTTCGAAAAGAATAAAACTCCCGGAAGTGACGGCTTACCGGTCGAGCTCTATTCTGCTCTGTGGGACTTGATCGGCCAGGACCTGCTGGAGGTGTATGTCAGTATGCTTCGGGCAGGTACCATGAGTGAATCCATGAGGAAAGGCATCATCACCCTCATCTACAAGCGGAAGGCGGAGAGGGAGGAACTCAAAAATTGGAGACCAATCTCACTGTTGAATGTGGATTACAAAATTCTGTCAAAGGTAATCGCCAACCGGGTCAGGTCTGCTCTGGAGTCGGTGATTCACTCTGACCAAACCTGTGCTGTGCCGAGCAGGAAGATTGCTGAGAGTCTCGCACTCCTCAGGGATACGATCGCCTACGTGCAGGACAGAGGGTTGGACACCTGCCTGATCAGCCTGGACCAGGAGAAAGCCTTTGACAGGATATCACACAGGTATATGAGAGATCTTCTCTCCAAAATGGGCTTTGGGGAAGGAATCTGCAATTGGATCAGACTGCTCTACACCAACATTGTCAGTGCAGTCTCAATCAATGGGTGGGAATCAGATAGCTTCCCAGTGGGATCTGGAGTCAGGCAGGGCTGCCCTCTCTCTCCTGCCTTGTTTGTGTGCTGCATAGAGCCATTTGCCGAGTCCATCAGGAAGGATGCGAGCCTGAGAGGGGTAACTATTCCTAGCAGCGGGGGCTTGTAGGTTAAGGCCTCCCTGTACATGGATGACATCGCCATTTTCTGCTCGGATCCGCTGTCCATGCGCAGACTCATGTGCATCTGTGACCAGTTCGAACGGGCCTCGGGGGCCAAGGTAAACCGAGGCAAGAGCGAGGCCATGCTCTTCGGGAACTGGGCCAACCAATCCTCAATCCCCTTCACCATCAGGACCGACCACCTGAAGGTGCTGGGTATTTGGTTCGGGGGGGCTGGGGTGTGCGCCAAGTCTTGGGAGGAGCGTATCAGCAAAGTGAGGCAGAAATTGGGCAGATGGAAGCTACGGTCACTCTCCATCACGGGAAAAAAACTTGGTCATCAGGTGTGAGGCACTGTCATTGCTGTTATACGTGGCACAGGTCTGGCCTATCCCCAGAACCTGTGCCGCTGCAGTCACCCGGGCCATCTTCCAGTTTATATGGAGGTCAAAGATGGACCAGGTCCGAAGGGACTCGCTGTACAAAGATCTGGGCAACGGGGGAAAAAATATGCCCAATGCCACCCTCAGCCTGATGGCCACCTTTGTGTGTGGCTGCATCAAGCTGTACGTGGATCCCCGGTACGCAAACACCAAGGGTCACTACGTACTGAGGTTCTACCTGTCCCTGGTGTTGCGAAGGATGGGCCTGGCCTTGCTGCCGCGGAATGCTCCGAGTAGTTGGACCGTTCCATATCACCTGTCCTTTGTGGAGAAGTTTATGAAGAAAAACACCTTTGACCACAAGTCCATCAGGAAGTGGTCAGCACGTAGTGTCCTTGAGACCCTTCGGGAAAAGGAGAGGGCGAATCCTATCGAGTGGTTCCCTGAGCAGACTGTCAGAGCCATTTGGCAGAATGCCTCATTGCCGGAACTTTCCAACAAGCACCAAGACATGGCTTGGCTGGTGGTGAGAAGGGCTCTGCCTGTGAGGTCCTTTATACACGCCTGGACTCTCAGCCGCACCGCACGCTGCCCTCGAAGCGGCTGCAGGGGGGCGGGGGGGGGTGGGGCAAGACTGTCACACACCTCCTTCTGGAATTTGCCTACGCAGAAGAAGTCTGGAGAGGAATGCAGTGGTGTTTGTCAAGGTTTGTGCCGAGCAGTGCCGTGATGAGGGACTCCGTGCTCTATGGGCTGTTCCCCGGGATGCACACCGAGACGAACATCAACTGTGCTTGGAGGATCATCAACTCGGTGAAGGACGCTCTCTGGGCGGTCCGAAACCTGTTGATCTTCCAGCTGAAGGAGTTGACCCTGACTGAGTGTTGCAGACTGGCACATTCCAAGGTCCAGGACTACGTGTTGAGGGATGCGCTGAAGCTTGGGGCAGCTGCCGCCAAGGCGCGGTGGGGAAAGACCACCGTGCAACGTCTGCCTGCCTAAAGAAGAACAGGGGGCCCGCGCAGTCATTTGGGCTCCTCTGACGCCTCAGCTAAAAATGTAATCGTACAGACCTGTAAATAAGAATCATTACTCTGTTTCGGTATACAAACAAATGGAATGTTTACATATGTATGGCATGTCCAACTGTACAGACCATCAAAATATTTTATGAATAAAGTATATTTTTGAAATAAAAGAAAAAGATGGAAGGAAGTGAGCAGTCACAGCTCACACAGTGAGTCTGAGGCTCAGCATGTAACATTTGGTGAACCCCCAGATGTACACATTCCCTTTATGGTAGCTCTCCCTGTCAAGCCTCTCAGTTATGAGGGTCCCATGTTCTGACCCAACTCATCTGTCTAAATCTTCATCTCCCCTGTTTATCCCACTCCCATATTGAGACAACATGACAGAAATGGTACTGGGCCTTTATCAAAGCCAGGGTGGTGTTGACTGCTATTGAACCCCTTTCCCTTCAGCACTCTATTGCCTCCCCCACTTATATATTGAGGTGCTCCTTCCTTACAATTGTTATTCCTTCTGCATCCCTACACACGAGCTTCAATCCCTTCAAATGAGTTCTGTCCCACAGCACTGGTTCCTGATATATGCCTTACCACCCCAATTTTGAATTTTAGCGGATAGAGCCCTCAGCACTAACTGCAGTTCACCCTCTTGACTGACTTCCTAGACCCTTGACTGATCTCAGTGCAGGTACCCATTGACTTCCCATGACTCCTGGACTGTTTGCACTGGGCTTGTAGGGCTGACCCTGACCCAATTCCTGGAGTGTAGTGGTGCGGACAGCCTGACTCTGACTACTCCAAGCGATCAACTGACTGTGCCCAAACCCTGGCCTGATATCAGAGACTATCCTTGACTTCCTGCACCTAGAACCCCTGACTGAAGCATCCCTCCTTTGACTAATCTGAGCACTGCTCCACCTACAGATGTGGTCCTCTGGCTGATTCATGTGCAGTATGTATGAGGCTGGCCCATGGTACAGGTGGAAGATTGATGTACAGCAACATGTTCACTCCCTCAGCTGATCACTGCTAATAAGCACGAGGAGCTGTCTGGCTTTGTATTTGCATTAAAATGCAAAACAAGACAGAAGTTATGTCTGGCTGAGGGACAAACTGGGGAAAGGCAAGACAGGCATGCAATGGGCATCAAAGTAAGGTCAAACTGTGAAACCAAGTGTGAGCCCTGAGGTGCATCCAATACATGAGAGAAGTGTTTGACCCCATGCATAATGTGTCCTGGTGGTATCAGTAAATGAAAGATGCCAGCACACTCCAAGGTACAGCATTGACATTTGGAACCATGCTGTGTATGCACATTGAAGATCCGCCATGATGATGCAGTGACACTAGTACATATCCAAAACCTTCATCCGGGAGGATGCTGGGTAAGGAGTATTGTGCATGCAGCCTCTGCCTCTGGTGATGCTGGTCCTGAGTATTCAAAATGGAGGCCCGGAGGAACAAGTGGCAAGCTAGAGTTGCCAGGTAACCCCTCTGACTTTCATCAGGAATTGTCACTGTCCAGTTCCTATTTGGTAAGTGGAAGGATGAGAAATTGCATAGTAATGAGGCAATATTCGGCAATAATGAGATATTAATGCATGAAATAAACCTTTCACCATCACTCATGAGAATTGCACCTTGCCAGTCAACGTTTGGTTGGACAATGGGATTTTTTGTTATTGATGTCTAAAAGCTATTCATTTGCAATCCCATCTGATTTTCCTAAGATTTTCATCACAGCCCACTAGGCTGGAAAGATTCCCCCTACTGTGTCTAGTGCTGTGTGCCTCAGTGTTCCGAGATGGTCTTGTCAGAGCAAGTGGTGGAAGATCTGAAGGCTTAATTAAAGGGAAAAATGAAAACTCCCAACTTCCTAGAACTTTATTCATTGCTAGGTACATGGGTCATGCTTTAGGAAAGGGCTTGCAAATTAGTTCAATTTAAGTAGTGTGTGTTTAAAATTGTTGAGAGTTCACACTGGGATTAGAATTCTTCTCGTATACACACTATAGCCACTGAAAGGAAGGGAAGTTCAGGTGCTAATGAGACAGGCTTTAAAGATATGAAGACAGCTGTTAATTTGTTATCTCCTGTCAGCATTCATATGTATAATATACATATCTTCATAGCAATTATTGTTGGAATAACCAAATCAGTTGAACTCAGCGTGGAACATCTGCTGAGAATAAATCCCTGAAAGGCGCAGATTGTTCCTTTCCTGGCCGGCTTACTGATAAATGAATGGGAAATGTCAATGGAACAGACCACTCATTTTATGATCGGAAGTAACATAAGAACTCTTCTTTATGGCAATTCGGTTGAGAAGGATAGCCAGGCTAGGGATGCAAAACTCGCTCATCTCAAGCTCATGGCCTGTCAGAAACGGAAAACTGACCCAGAAAAAATTAACATGGTCCAGTGATCATATTGATGTGCCTCAGTACCTTATGAACTTCTAATAAATATTCTAAAACTTGGATGCAAACTCTTAACAGAAACAGAAATTTCTGGAGAAGGTCAATAGTTCTGGCATTATCTGGAGAGAAAGCAGAATTAATTTTTTATTATCCCTTCTTCACGGTTACTGGACATGAAACATTAACACACTACTTTCTCTCCACAGATGCTACCAGACCTGCTGAGTTTCTTCAGTAATTTATGTTTTTATTTCAGAACATCAGCATCCACAGTTCTTTGTTTTATTTTCATGGTTAATAAATTCGGGGAGGGGAGGACTTCATGGTATTATTGCTGAATTGTTAATCCAGGGAGCCAAGTATGTTCTGGGTAGGTGGGTTTGATTCCAACCATATCACATGGTGGAATTGGACTGAAATAAAAATTCTGGAATTCAGAGTCTAATGATGGCATGAATCCATTATTGATTGTCAGAAAAAAAACCCATCTGGTTCAATAATGTCCTTTTGGGAAGGAAGCTTACGTGTGACTCCAGGAAAAAGTGAGGTCTGCAGATGCTGGAGGGTCAGCAAAATGTGATGCTGGAAAAGTGCAGCAGGTCAGGCAGCATCCAAGGAGCTGGAGAGTCAACGTTCAGGGCATAAGTACTTCATCAGGAATGTGCAGGGGGAAGGGGGCTACAGGATAAATAGGGGGGTGGGGGTAGGCTGGGGGAGGTAGGTGGGAGGTGATAGGTTGGAGGTGATTGTGATAGGTTGGTGGGAGGGTGGAGCAGATGTGTGCGAAGTAAGATGGACAGGTAGGTCAGGTGAAGAGAGCAGTGCTGAGTTAGTTGGTTGGATCTGGGATGAGGTTGGGGGAGTGGGGAGACTTGAAAATTGATTAACTCAGTGTTGATGCCGGTGTGGTTGGAGAGTTTTCTTCCTCTAGTTGGTCGGAGGCTTTGATTTGGCAGTGGCGGAAGCCCAGGATTTGCATGTCATTGGGGTAGTGTGAGGGGGAGTTGAAGTGGTTGGCCACAGGGTGATGTTGTCTCCTCTATATCGGGGAAACCAAGTGTCAACTTGTGGAGTGGGTCAGGGAACATCTCTGGTCTGCACGCACTAAACAACCCCACCGCTCTGTGGCTAACCATGTCAACTCCTCCACCCACTCCCCCAAGGACATACAAATCATGAACCTCCTTCACCTCCAAATCAAAGCCACTGCCAACTGGAGGAAGAACACCTCATCTTCCTCAAGACCCTGCAACCACACAGCATCAACATTGACTTCACTAATTTCCAAATGTCCCCTCCCTGTGAAGACCCTTCACTCTACAGATCCCTTCAAATCATCAACTTTTTCTAAGAAACCACAGGCTTGAAAGAGACTGAAATAATAATGAACTGTAATTGTATAATACCTTCATTTTTATTTGAGAGAGAATATATATTAAAGAGAATTGGTCAAAACAGTGAATGTAACTTTGCATTATTTTCAGTGTAATTGTGAGAGAAGAAATGATTTTCTGAGTTTTAAAACTCTCAAAGCCTAAGGCTGAAATTATTTTCAGGAATGGTAGAACAGAAAAACATACTGATCACTGACAGTAAAAAAAAATACATACATTCTCTGTGTTACAATTACTCTCACTATGTGTATTCATTTGCTGTCTGTAAAGGAACTGACCTCACCTCACTGGGGTATTTCCAGCAAACCAGACACAATTAACTGCTGAGGTAGGCAGAGCCTGGATTTCCTTTCACTGCCCTCGTCACTGCCATTTCCCTAGGTCTCCGTGTGAAAGTTGGCAGTAGATCAATGAGAATTCAATGGCAAACCTTTTTTTAACGGAGATGAAGGGCCCTGTCAGTGTCCTGTCCACCAGTTGATGCCAAGCCCAGTCTCTTGAAAACCTCAGTCTCATCCAATTTCTCTATTGGGTGCTTGTACAGTATTCTGTTTTTTTCCTTGTTTCTATCCCTTGCAAATCTATGAAAAAATTTATAGGGTGGTATGGTGGTTAGCACTGCTGCCTCACAATGCCAGGGTCCCAGGTTCGATTCCAGTCTTGGTCGACTGTCTGTGTGGAGTTTGCACATTCTCCTCATGTCTGTGTGGGTTTCCTCCGGGTGCTCTGGTTTCCTCCCACAGTCCAAAGATGTACAGAGCAAGTGAATTGGCCATGTTAAATTGCCCGTAGTGTTAGGTACACTAACTAGTCAGAGGGAAATAAGTCTGGCTGGGTTACTCTTCGGAGGGTCAGTGTGGACTGGTTGGGCTGATAGGCCTGTTTCCATACTGTAGGTAATCTAATCTCAAATAGAGTGACTGATCTCCCTCATCTTCTCTAGGCTTCATTCTACTACAGAAACATGGGCTGCATTGACTCATATAGCGTGTGCACAGCAGTGTCTGTACTTTATTGTTATAATGCTGACTGGGATTAACAACTTAAATAATTTCCTCCAGTTTATAAAAGAGAATTTAAAGTTCAGAAAGCAATTAAATATGATTATTGTACTTTATTCCGGGATATTTTATAAAGATCAACTTTGACTCTTTAAAAGATAGTAGAGCTAAAGCACAGTGGCTGAGAATCAGTCACATTAGGTTCTCTGATCCTTATCCTGTGATTGAAATTTGGGTCATTTCAGCCCATCATTCTGCACCAGTACTAGCCCAGCACCAGTTCCATCACATTTCCTTTCTTTTGCTAGTGTCCTTTAAAATATTTTCCTTTTTTCAAGCATCTATTCAACTCCTTGTGTGCTACATTTGCAATAGTGGGATATTTAGTTTGTTGCATACTGGGGATGTTTTAACAGCAGATTGTTCAGAAAAAAAATCACATTGCAGAAAATATAACAGTATGTAACTTTGTACATCTACCAGAGATTATTTCAGCCTCTCCTTCAAATGCTGTAACATTTTAACCAAGCAAAATAGCAAACCCGACAACTTGGAAACAATCCCCTTGACCTTTACAAATGAGCCTGCCTTGCATTGCGATCTGTGATAGATGAGAAAAATGCTTGTGCAGTTTCACAGCTCCTAAACCTACCCCTGCAGGGCAAAGTAAACAGTTTTTTTTGTGTGCCAGGAATGAGTGCAGGGAAAAGGAGAGGGAATCATGCAATGCATGAAAGAGTGCCTTATGCTAATAATATTCTCCAGCTTTATTTTTCTTGGCTACAATTTCTTCTCATATTTTTCATGCTTCAGGTACACAGCATGTCAGGGTAATAACAGTACTAGTGATGGGACTCCAAGCAGTGAGTTGCTGCATTTTGCTTGGTAATGATGCAGTTCCCCATCTCCAGGAACAATGATAAAGATCGCAGGTCCTGATGCTGATCCTGACCCGGGGCCCCAGCCTCGGGTCTCCAGCCTCTGGGCCCCCACCTCAGCATATCAGGTACCCCTAAAGGCTTCTACCTCCACTCTTGAACCTTGGGGCACTTCCGATATTCCACAACTTGTCCACCCTCCTCCCCAGGCACCACTCCAAGTCACAAACAATAAGATTTACCTCAACTCTGAGGGCTGCATTTGACAAGATGTCCGACTTCTTGTTTTCTGTTTGGTATTACTGTACAAATGATATTAGTTTCCACATTTAACAGATTTTAATCTCATTGTTTTAAATAGTCTGTTCAATCTGTAAACTGGCTTCCTACAGTTTTGTTTAATTTTCTCTGTGTCCACAGTCAGTTATGAATTTCAGAAAAGTATAATCAAACACTACAATTACTAACTCATTACGCAAACTTCTTGAGTGTTGTTGGAGCTGCACTCATCCAGGCAATTGAGGAGTATTCCATCACATTCCTGACTTGTGATTGTATGTAGTGGGCAGGCTTTGGGAATCAGGAGATGAGTTACTTGTTGCACTCAGAATGCAAGCTATGTTGAGCTCCAATGGATCCGAATGTTGTACATTGTTTTTCAAGTACTTGAGAAGGTGAATTAAATGTGTTTAAATACACAACACCTGCATCCGACAGCTATTTGGTTTTATTCCTTTGTGGGATGTGGGCATTACTGGTTGAGCAAGCATTTATTGCCTATTCCTAGTTGCTCTTGAGAAGGTGGCGGTCAGCTGTCTCCTTGAACCACTGCACTCCATGTGCTGTAAGTAGATCAACAGTGCTGTGAGGCAGGGAATTCCAGCATTGTTACCCAGCAGCTGTGAAGGAACAATGTTATATCTCCAAGTCAGAATTGTGAGTGGCTTGGAGGGGAACTTGCAGATGGTGCTATTTCAATATATCTGCAGTCCTTTTCCTTCAAGATGGAAGTGGCCATGAGTTTGGAAAATGCTGTTGAAGGAACTTTGGCAAAATTCAGCAGTATACCTTGCAGATAGTATACTGCCACTACTAAGCATTGGTGGTGGAGGGAACAGATGCTTGTGGATGTGGTGCAAATCAAGTGTGCTGTTTTGTCTTGGATGGTGTTAAACTTCTTGTTGGAGCTGCACTCATCCAGGCAATTGAGGACTATTCCAGGCAATTGAGGACTATTTGTATGGCTAGTCCAGTTCAGGTTCACGTCAATGGTAACTACCAGGATGTTGATATTGGGGGATTCAGTGAAGGCAATGCCATTAAATGTCAAGAGGTGGTGGTTAAATTGTCTCTTATTGGAAATGGTCATTGCCTGGCATTTGTGTGATGTGAATGTTGCTTGGATATTTCCCAGATCTTGCTGTGTTTGGACATGGACTGCTTCAATATCTGAGGAATTGTGAATGGTGCTGAACATTGTGCAATCATTGGTGAACATCCCCACTTCTGACGGAGGGAAGGCATTGATAAAGTTGCTGGGATGGTTGGATCCAGGACACTATCCTGAAGAACTCGTACAAAGATGTCTTAAAGCTGGGATGACTGATCTCCAACCACCTCACCCATCTTCCTGTGTGCCAGGTATGACTCCAGCCAGAGGAGAGATTGCCTTCCTGATTCCCATTGATTCCAGTTTGGCTCAGGCTCTTTGATACCACACTTAGCCAAATGTGACCTTGATGTCAAGGGTCTTATCCCACTCTTACTTCACAGCTGGAATTCAGCTCTTTTGTCCAAGTTTCAACCAAGGCTGTAATGAGGTCAGGTGTTGAGGGGTCCTGGCAGAACTCAACCCGGGCATCACTGAACAGATTATTGCTGAGCAGTCACTGTTTGATGGCACTGTTAATGAAATCTTCTATTACTTTACTGATTATTGAAAGTAGACTGATGGGACGGTAATTGGATTTGTCCTGCTTTTTGTGTGCAGGACAGACCTGGACAAATTTCCACATTGGTGGTTCCCCGTGTTATAGATGAACTGCAACAGCTTTGCTAGGGTGTGACAAATTCTGGACCGCAAGTCTTCAGAACTATTGCTGGAATATTGTCAAGGCTCATAGTCTTCACAGTTGCCAGTGCCTCCAACCATTTTTTTATATCACGTGAAGTGAATCATATTTGCTGAAGACTGGTATCTGTGATGCTGAGTATCAATAGTTGCTCAACTTTTTTAAAAATAAGGAAAATAGATACTATGAAAGGTTTCCTGTAGATTCTCCCTCAATATCCTGGTTGGTAAAAGGCCGGAGTATTACCAGTAACCCAGTAGAACTTTGCAACATTCCTGCTTCAGCGCCCACAGTGATATCTGCTGTGATAGATGCAATAGCAATAAATGTGAGTGTGTTTAAATACAATGGCAGACCAAATAGAATGCACATTCAGCACACAATAGGATTGATTTCCCTGCACTAGCACCTATAAGACTATAGAATGTAGAACTGAAGTAGGCCAATCAGCTGTGCCATTCCATGTGATCATGGCTGAACTGATCTTCAGCTCCACTTTCCTGCCATGTCATCATAACCCTCGATTCCCTTACTGATTAACAATCTTTCTTTTTAACTTTGAATATATGTAATGTCTGAGCCTCAACAGCTCTATTTGGTAAAGAATTCAACAGATTCAGACAACCCACTGACAGAAAATGTTCCTTCTCATCTCTGTCTTAAATGTGCAAATCCTAACTCTCAGGTTATGTCCTCTGGTCCTAGGCTCTCCCACAGTGGGGAACAATCTCTTTGCCTCTAGCCAATCAAGTCCTCAAAGAATCTTTCTTCGAAACTCCAATGAGTATAAGCCCAAACTATTCTTCTGCTCACCATAAGACAGTCTCTCCATATTCAGAATCAATCTACTCTGGACTGCCTCCAAACTGTTCATAAAATTCCAGGTGTGATCTAACTAGTATATTTATATACCTCCCTATTTTGAATGTCATTCTCTTTGAAATCAAGGCCAGCAGTCCAATTGCCTTTGCTGTTTCCTGCTGAAGCTGTAGGCTAACTTGCTGTGATTCATATTCAAAGATCGAGTCATTGTGAACTGATGTTTTGGGAAGACGACAATGCTGTGTGTCCATTCATATTGTGCTACTTCCAAAGATCTCTCTGTGCTTTTCAGAAGTGCCCAGTGCTCTGAAACATAAGGTAGTGTGGTAAAAAGAATGAGTTGTTTTGACTTAACATTGACCCAGGGTCTCATTTCCTGATACTGTTAGTATTAAAAGAATACACTGAGAAAAATTCAGCTCTTAGGAAACAGTTTGAAAGCTTGCTTGCAAAGATATATGGAGCTTTGCTGTCAGAATTTTGGCTCTTTTTTTTCTTGCAATATCAGTTTCTCCCTTACCATGTTCTCTCTGCAGGATGATGAACTAAGTTCAGGAGGATGCCAGATAGTCAGAGAGTGCCATAGAAGGAAACTTGCAATTAGGAAATACTGAGCCATGCAAGAATAGTCTCCCTGATGGTGTTCATAACAATAAAATTATTGGTGAGCAGTAGTTGCAGAGATTTCAATTCAGACTGGGACGTGATCAGGAAATTTTGCCATCAGTTAGGCAAGGATCTGAACAATATTGGAGAGCTAGTGATGTGCTTTCTGATGGCACTAAACCTTACAGCTTATAGAAGTTTTCAAGGGGTTTTGGGGACATAATCTATTTGAAAAGTATACTGTCTCTCAATGTATTCATTGACATGTTGTTTTCTTTGTGAATACCAAAGTTCAGCGACCCTGTGATTTTCACATCTATAGACTTAAAAGGCATTTTTTGGGGTGCAAAGTGATGTCACTGATTGTGGTGTTTAAGCTTACTTGCCTGTTCAAAATTGATTCAATAAAGAATTCAGAAGCCAGACCTATAGATAGGTCGAGCTATAGATAGAGCTAGCTTTACTTGCCTACTCGATTATAAAAATAATAACAAGCAGTACATTAAAAAGTAAATGTGATGTACACAAGTATAGATACAACCACAAAATCTTTGCCCAGATGTAAATCAATCTCTCAATTGTCATTGGTGTCAGGAACTGCTTGAGAGCTCAAAACATGCTTCGGGCTCACTGCCTTTATTCCTGATGAAGGGCTTTTGCCCGAAACGTCGATTTCGCTGCTCCTTGGATGCTGCCTGAACTGCTGTGCTCTTCCAGCACCACTAATACACCACCATTCGATCGTAGTGAGATGCTTGATCTGATTCATTTCTTGCTCCATCATTCAGTATGTTTGGTCTGGAACTATAGTTGTTTCATCCACGAGGAAGAAGGGACTTTAGATTTAGATTTTATTGTTAAGTGTATTCAAGTACAGAGGTACAACGAAAAGTGTCTTTTGTCGCCACACTCGGCACCATCTTGGGTACTTGGGTACAAAAACCTCAGGTAGTAAGTAGGACACGAAACAAAGTTTAAAAGTTAAGGACTACAGACCTTCTTAGAATAAGTAGAAGAATGAAGACATAAGGTTTACAAATTCAAGGTTTTTACAAGATGTTTAACTGACTGAGCAGATTTTGAAGCAGATATTTAAATGTCTCTGTTGTTTCCATTAAGTCTATGTAGTTTCTGCTGATACTTCTTGGAAAATACACCCCTAAGCCTTAACTTGACCTATTTTCAAAACATATGATGAATAAAGATGTCACATTCCTTTCTCATGGTGAGCCTTCTGATCCTTTAAAGAGTTATTCACCTTACATGCACAGAAAGATGTAATGCTCCATAAATGCTAAATGTGTGTGACCAGAAGAAGATTACACTGGTCAGTATCAGGTTTCCTGTCACTCCTTCAAGCTCAGACAGTTTATCATGATGCCAGTCTTTCAAAAGGTAGGAGGAGTGAAAACTAATATGGGATTGTGGCCATACGTAAGTTCCAGGTTTTATCACTTAATCATCAATCCCAAAACAGTCATCTCTTCTATAAGGTGATGGTTGCATTCCTGTGCAACCCCATGTTATAGAAAAATCGCACTTTAGAAACAGCGCTTAAAATATTGAGATGTTGAGATGTAATCCTGTTACAGCCAATGCACGTTTTAAAAGTTCACGTTTTACAAACAACGTCCCCAATTCAGTAATCACATTACAGTGAATTTGCATTGACCTTATAGCAGAATGAAATGTATTGATTAGTTCATTAGAGACTTTGACCAATAAGACAATAGCAGACAGTCTAGTGCAGTAACTCTGGAAGCTTTGTTTATGATTAATACCTAATAAATACCACAGGGCAGCAGCTTTATGGGTGTACTATGGTTCTTGCTTTCTCGCTTAGCTTAGTACACAGGTCGATATTTGGTCTCAGGTTTCTCTCCAGTACCTTAAGGAACTTCAGTTTCTGGTTGGACAGCAGAATAACTTCACTTTCAAACTTTCTACATGCTATTGAAAGCTGTTGTTGATTAATTCTTTTCAAGTCACAACCCACAGCATAATCAATTATATCATCTGATTAATCTAGGCCAGCTGAGACTTATAACTAATTGGTTTAAGGAATACTTGATCAATTTGTAATTGGCTCTTTGGGTTGATGGACATTCAGTGATGTCACCTTCCTCTCTGTCCTGACTGTTTCCCTAAACTGTCAATTATCTATGGTTCTATCCTTTTCATTAGGCTTAGTTCTTGTCAGTTTATGATTTCTAACTAAGGTAAAAGGACAATTTGAAAGGTCTGTTACCTCTTTATTAGAGAAAAGGAAGATATATACAGTAAGAATCTAATAACTGACATCCGTGTGACTTTATCAGAGTCACCAGACTTGAAATGTTAATTTTGCTTTCTTCCCACAGGTGCTACCAGACCTGCTATGTTTCACCAGCAATTCTTGTTTTTGTTTCAGATCTCCAGCTTCAGCTGTTCTTTGTTTTAAGTTATTATCCTTGTGTAGTTCTTTGATCAAAATGCAACCTGATACAGTGACCATTTCTGGTCATTCTTCCACATGGGAGATAGTCAAGTGCAAAGAAGCAATTGAGAGAACATTGTGTCTGAATATCGTGGAAAGAATACAGCAATATGGTATCTTCTACAGATAAATAATATAATTCTTGAGATGGAAAATAAATGGAAAATTCTATCAATGTAAATTATGAATCAGGTGAGGGGATGTAGTTTCAAACTAATGAATAGCAAACTTACGACAGCTGATATAAGGAAAGCACAGTCAATGTATGGAAAAGATATAACATTAGCACCAAAAACCCTGGTAAATTGAATGGAGGACTTTTAGAGTATTTCAAAATAGATGAACCAAGATGAGTTGAGTAGGGTCTATCATCCTGAAGTCTTTTGTGATTTTATGATAAGTTTCCTGTCTCCTTGTAAGTGTCTTGAATTGTTTGAAAGTGCACAACCTGCAAAGTATCTTTCCCAATTGGTGTGTGTCTTTTTTGTTGACAGTCCTGCTAATGATATTGTATTACTTTATACTTCATTTTACTTCAGACAAGATTTCTCTTCAGCCTTATTTAGTAATAATTAGTTATTCATGCACTTTAACAATCTGCAATGCTTCTCTTCATTTCAGTTTTAAATATTTCCCCATTTTCAACTTCTCAGACAATGGTGATACGACTTCTATAATAATATAATCCAATTATGTTTAAATGAAATTTACCATTGTGTAATTCAGTTAACAACACAATTTGAAATCAATATCAAGCAATGTCATAGAGTTATAGAGTCACAGAGTTACACTGTATAGAAACAGACCCTTTCATCCAACTAGGTAAAAGCAAGGACTGCAGATGCTGGAAACCAGAGTCTAGATTAGAGTGGTGCAGGAAAAACAAAGCAGGTCAGGCAGCACCCGAGGAGCATGGCTCAGTATTTCCTAATTGCAGCTTTCCTTCTATGGCACTCTCTGATGATCTGGCATCTCCCAACTCCTTTACTCAATGCTCTCACCTATAAAGAAAAGCAGACCAAATGCCTTCTTCACTCTCCTATCTACCTGTGACTCAAAATTTGACTTTTACGTCAGGTCCATCCTTTTCATCACTATTTTAAAACTAATAGAATTATGATCACTGATCCCAAATTGCTTCACCACTGTCACCTCAGTCACCTGCCCTGCCTTATTTCCCAAAAGAAGGTCAAGTTTTGTTCCTTCTCTAGTACGTACATCCACATACTGAACAAGAAAATTTACTTGTACACATTTAACAAATTCCTCTCCATCCAAGCCCTTAACATGATGGCAGCTTCAGTCTGTGTTTGGAAAGTTAAAATTCTCTACCATTACAACCCTATCATTCTTACAGATCTCTAAGATTTCCTTACAAATTAGCTTCTCAACTTTGATGTTTGGAAAAATATTTCAGACAGTGGAGATTGACAGTGGAATTTATTGAAAGGCTGTGACTCTTTAAATGTTAAAATAGTTTAGAGTTGATAATCTTAATTTAAAAAATGTTTCAAAGGAAAGAGAAGTCACATCATTTACTTTTAAAATATTTGTTGCTTAAATTTCAAAAATGGAATGGAATTAACAGATTGTAAAAGATAAAAGTTGCTTGTAAAAAATTCCAGTTTAAAAACCAAGTTTGACTGTCACAACCTCCTCTAAAAAAGAAGTCATTTGAAGAATTATGATTAATTTTAGTACTTTGTTCTGCTGATTATTCAAGTTCTGTTTTGATGTCTTTAAACAGTGAGTGCTGCTGACAACAGTGGGGAAGTTTGATAGTGTGCCAGAGTTATAATAACATACACAGAATGTAACAGCAAGATGTCTGGATTACCTTGGACTGGTAGTTATATTTTAGAATATTTGTTCAGTTTCCTCAGATTTTGGCACTCAAGTGTGAATTTCTTTTGAGAAACCAAAACATAAGTTGCTGGAAAAGCTCAGCAGGTCTGGCAGCAGCTGTGAAGAGAAATCAGAGTAAACATTTTGGGCCTGGTGACCCTTCCTCAGAGATGATGCCTGAAAGGAAAATAAAATATTTCTTGTTAGTAAAGCGAATGAACCGGAGGATAAAGTGGAACTGTGCAGCCCTGAGCCAGCGTGATGCAATGCTGTTGGAGAGAGGAGTCGAGAGTGGACATATGATGCCTCTGGCACTGATTGTGGATCTCAGGATGTGGCAAGAACAACGTCTGTGGAACGTTGAGTAGCACGGAGATACCTGTGATCATGAGTGGATTCAAAGCACGAGAGATGAAATTTGAGTTGGAATCCACATGGGGTGAGTCTGAGCCAGAGGCAGTCATTGAGAAATGTGATGTGGCTGTGGAAACGAGTTTTCGCAAACACCTGATCAAACACCAGTAGTGACAATGAAATTAATGTCAGTGGACAAGAGAAAAGATTGGACTAGAAATCCCATGGAAAGAAGAGAAGAATGTCTTCAAGGTGGGCATGCCTAGAAGACCAGAGGCTGGGAATTTTGTATTGAGTAACTCATCACCTGATTCATCAATGTCTTTCCTCCATCTACCAAGCGTAAAACTGGAGTGTGGTGGAGTACGCTTCACTTGCCTGGATGAGTGCTGCATTGATAACACTCAGAAGACAACCAACTTAATCATTCACTCCCTTCACCATTAGCATAAAATGGCAGCAGTGTGTACTATTCTTAAGCTTCCTTTGACAGCACCTTCAAAACTTGTGACGTCTATCATCTCGAGGGATGTAGGCAGTGGATTCAAGGGAACACAATCACCTGTAAGTTTTGCTCCAAGGCAGACCTGATTTGGAACTATATTGCCATACCCTCATTGTTTCTGGGTCAAAATTCTGGAGTTCCCTCCCTAACCACACCTACATCACATAGATTTCAATGGTTCAAGGATGCAATTTACTGATTTCTTCTCAATGGCAACTGGAGATGGTTAATAAATGCTGGCTCTTCCCATGTCTCAGGAATGAATCAAAGAAATGTTTGAAGGCAAGTAGTAATTAATTTCCTCTGTAAGATATGAAATTCCAATTAATTATTGTAAGTTTAAATTCACCCAGAAGGTGAGTATTAAGCATAGAAATCTACATCCTCCTAATGTCTCTTCTGAAACTGAGCCAATAGGTATGTACATCAGTTTGCGAACAAATGGTAGCATAGCTGGCAGCACATGTCAACCATCTGTGCCCAATTATATCCTGATAAAGAAGAACTTTGACTTATTAGAATTACCTCAAAAATATTCCCATCCCAATTCCTGAGAAAGTATCCGCTTCAGATTTCAAGAAATAGATCACCACATTGTCTCCTAGTTTAATGAATTATTTCTTGTGCATTAAACTTCTGGATGTTCAATTCCATTGTGTGAGAATTGATGGGATATATTGCGATTAGAAGAGCATTGTTAGAAGAAGGAGTCCAGCAACTCAATTTGGAAAGCCACTAATTTCGGTCATTAATAAAGTGTGATCGTTTTGTTCTAAAATTCCATTTTGAATTCTATTTTCTTTGGGCCAATTCCAGTCAGGACTAATGTACTATCTTC
This sequence comes from Chiloscyllium punctatum, assembly GCF_047496795.1. NCBI lineage: Eukaryota > Metazoa > Chordata > Chondrichthyes > Orectolobiformes > Hemiscylliidae > Chiloscyllium > Chiloscyllium punctatum. The sequence goes on along the minus strand of NC_092780.1, from coordinate 28,413,806 downwards.
TAAAGTCAATGATTTTCCACACCCTCAGATTGTAGAATGAAGTGAATTATGTAAATGTAATGTCTGATGCCATTCGAGATTGAAACACTTCAAATCTCAAACCAGTCAGTATCAATGAAATTCCATTTTATCCAGCAGGAGCTTGCAATGATGGGGTATGTGCCAAGTGTGCTGATTTGAGGTACACTTGATTGACAGTGACATCAATGTATTTTTCTGCACATTTTCAAAGGACAATTCTCAGGACATTCAGAGGTTATAGATTTTCTGCTTTGTGCGAGCACTTCAGCATTTCGAGCCAAATCAAAAGGTATTAAGAAAAAAACCCACCAAGATTGCAATCTCGCTACTTTTCTGGCCAGGAACACTTGACAGGTAAAAAAAGGGTCTTCAGGCATCTAAGCAAAATGATTTAAAAGGTATGCAAAAATCCCATTTATTATGGCACCTACTAAACAAAATATATTCATTGAAAAGTATTAATTGAGAATCAGGTGCGATGTGTTATTTACTTGTGTCCTTCGAGTAAAGTTTAGAACAGTGAGGATGAAAGGGTCCTCCTCATATTATGGACCAGAGCAGACACCCTCAAAAAATTTTAAGGAGGTAGCCTAGACCCTAACTTCTTGTTAGTTTAAAGGCAAATTCCAGATGCAATTCAACTAGTCAAACTACTCAATGTTGAACAAAACATAATTTATTCTAACATTATAGTTAATATACAATAAAAGAAAAAAGGACTTAGAATAACTTAAAGGAGAAAGTGAGGACTGCAGATGCTGGAGATCAGAGCTGAAAATGTGTTGCTGGAAAAGGGCAGCAGGTCAGGCAGCATCCAAGGAACAGGAGAATCGATGTTTCAGGCATGCTCCCTTCCTCAGGGTTCCTGAAATGCCTGAAATGTCGATTCTCCTGCTCCTTGGATGCTGCCTGACCTGCTGCGCTTTTCCAGCAACACATTTTCAGCTTAGAATAACTTAACTCTACTGGAAAACTTAACAGAATAATAGATACAGTAACTATTACTAATTAACTGTTCCAATATTGTAATATCCTACAAACACACCACTTGACAGAAAGGCAAATGCAGAAAATAGATTTGTCTCACAGGAAACCCAGTAGCAGAGAGAAACCCCAGCTTTTAGCTGTAACCGAGAAAAGGAAAAGATAGCTTCTATTTCTTCAAAACTCCAGCAGCATTTGCCCTGCTGAGACTCCAACAACAACTGCTTAAAACTAAACCTGTAAACTAAAAAAAAAAGAAATCCTGGTCTATAAGAGCTGGCCACAGCCATCCAGGATGCTTCTATTGTTCCAACATGAAAAAACACCCAAGGCCTCACAAATTATTTATTTTACTGGCTTTCCAAGTAGACAGCTCACCATCTCTATCTTAAAACGGCACGGTGGCACAGTGGTTAGCACTGTTGCCTCACAGCGCCAGAGATCCGGGTTCGATTCCCGCCTCAGGCGACTAACTGTGTGGAGTTTGCATGTTCTCCCCGTGTCTGCGTGGGTTTCCTCCGGGTGCTCCGGTTTCCTCCCACAGTCCAAAGATGTGCAGGTCAGGTGAATTGGCCATGCTAAATTGCCCGGAGTGTTAGGTAAGGGGTAGATGTAGGGGTATGGGTGGGTTGTGCTTCGGCGGGGCGGTGTGGACTTTGTTGAGCCGAACAGCCTGTTTCCACACTGTAAGTAATCTAATCTAATCTAAAAAAAAGCAGGACAAAATAACCTCTTAAAGCCACAGCATCATCACATCGAGATAGACTACTCTGTTGCTGTTCTGGCTGGTATTGCATGTTTCAACTTCTATAAAACTCAGCACATTGTAAACTCTTGTCTGAATTTTCCCAGCCACTGAACAAGGCGTGCAAATATCTGAAAGTTGAGAGAATCGTCTGATATTGGCTGTAAGGAGATTCCAAACTTTGAGAGCGAAAGGTCCCATTTTCAAACCAAGTGTTCAGTAACAAAGCAAGATCTTGCTTGTGAATGGCAAGAGGCCAATTTGAATGTGTTAGCATGTATGCATCAGTATTATATCATCTTGCTTCAGTGAAATGTAGTTTTCCCATTCACCCACCATCCAACAGAAATTATACAGCGACAATTCCTGACATGAAATTTAGAGCAGATCACTGGCATATCCAGCTTTCTGCTTACTCTTCCAGACCTCCATCTTGGACAATAGTCCCTAATGTGCTGAAAATGTGTTGCTGGAAAAGCGCAGCAGGTCAGGCAGCATCCAAGGAACAGGAGTATGGACGTTTCGGGCATAAGCCCTTCTTCAGGAAATAGTCCCTAATGTTTCAGGGAACCTTAATGGGAGTTTCTACATGGATTCCAGTTTTCCTCTATCTGACAGGTCAAGTACAAGTCAAGTCACCATAGTCTTACCATGCCGTAGGGCTGCTCTCTCATTAGAAAGAGACAACTGGTGGTGACTTAACCTGAGGGACAGCACACCTCAGGCAAGGGGAAATGTTGAGACAAAGAATTCTTCATGGTAATCTCAGCTGGTGTGGGAATCAACCCATGCTGTTGGCATCACACTGCTTTGCAATCCAACCATCCAGTCAACTGAGCTAAATCAACTAGCAAGTCATGGTGTGGATTACGTATGGATGGCCAGTGTTTAACTGAGTGTACAGCTGGATTTTAAGTATGGTGCTATGGCCAGGAATCCCAGAATGTCCCAACAATAGTCAGTATTTCTCCCTGTGGTGAGTGGGAGCAAATAATGCATGGGGCACCATAAGGGCAGGGTGCATCGGTAATGAGGTGGTTTTTGGAATGAAAACTCAATAGGACTTGCAGTGAGAAGCCCTGTAGAAAAATTGGTCAAACCAAGTCCTTTGTTTTCTGTATTCCAACTCACATCCAATTCAGATATGTTACAGATTTGAAGCATTAACTCTAGTTCTTTCTTCTCAGAGCTGCCAGTGCTGCTGAGTATTGCCAGTATTTTCCTTTTTTAATCACTCCAAGCCTGTTTGTTGTATTATCACTGTGCCCACTGACCAAAAATGGGTCCCAGTTATACAATGTATCAACTCTAAAATTCTTATCCATTTTTATAATCCTTCCCATAGCTCCTCACCTCTCCTTATCTGTGTTACTTCCTCCAAAACCACAACATTGGTAGCCATTCCTTACTCTCTTCACCATTGAATTTTCTTCATTCACCTTTCTGCTTCTCCACATCTCCCTTTCTTCTTTAAGATGTCCCAAGAACCTACTTTTTATGCAAGGTTCACCTATCTCCTTATGATGTCTGGTGTCCAACTTAATGCTCCTGCGATGCACCTTGGGATATCTTACTCATTAAAGCTGCTATATAAATCCAACTTGTGTTATACAGGCCTTTGTGAAATCATAGTAATGCAGTCTTGACCTAGTTAGCAGTGTTCATCATTGTATAGTGGAGATTTCAGAGGATTTTGACTCACTCACATTAGTTACTACATGGGAAAAGATTGAGGTATTAAAATCTGCACTAACTCCTGGCTAACTTTAAAACCGGATCTCCTAATTCATCCCTTCAACTCTTCTCCAGACATTTGATTGTACCTACCATATGGATACCTGCCCCTTCCAAACCCCATCCTGACTCCTTATCCCCAGAAACTATCAGTACACCCTATGTGACCTTTCTCCAATTACCCAACTCCCACTTCCCACTCTTCAGACAGACAGCCTCCCCACCCCCCCCTCCCCCCCAGTACCCAGATGTACCCTTGGGGGCACCTAACATCCTCCCCAACTCCTGCCATGGATATCTGACCCTTCACTATTTCCATCCATGAATTTCACCCTTGATATCTGAGCCAAGTGACCTCTCTCCCACTTAACTGCTACCTGTACTGTTCACCTACTCCCACCATACCAAATTCCATGTCACCCCTTCACCCAACTGGTACCCTATCCCTCAATATCCTTACAGTCTATTCCCTTACCCAGCTGGCAGTCACCTCACCCACTTGGCATCCTAAACACTCATCTGCCTCCCTACCCCTTCGCACACCTGACATCCTACCGAGTCACCCACCTGCTCACTTTCAAAGTGCCTCTGGGACTTGCAAGTGTTTAAATGACTGGAATACAGTGGCTATTGCCATTATAAAGGAATTTGCCTTGGCACCAGCTCTGAGTAGATCTGTGCTGAGTAGGTTCCTAGCCAATTTCATCTGATGGGGCATTTGAACGGGCCAGTATCAGAAGTCCGGCCCGAATAATCGGTGACTGGTAGGTAGCCAATTTTTTTTAGAATTACTGCGTGACAGATCCATTCTGATGGTAATAAGAAAATCTGGTCCAATCTTTGTCATTTACCCTCTCGACCAGTCTCATTCTCACCTCGATTGAGATGGCAGAACCAGTTATGTTAGTGCATGATGTGTCAGACTGCATTGGACCATTTGTACTTTATATTTGAAACTTTTAAGAAGGGAAAATGCAGAAAGAGGCTGACACAAACTGGAATGAAAGGGCGAAAACAATATATGATGCATTCAGGCCAACAAGGGTAAAGTTTGATATTTTGCATCTTGCTTCTCCTGGTATTTATATTATTGGCCCTTGCACCCTCAGAGTGCAGCTGGCACATAGCCTGAGTGAATGATTAATATGAACATCAGCTGTAGGAGTATATCAAACAGCTACCCAGCCAACTCTACTTAGTTTGTGTCCCCTTCATGTTGACTTCCATCATGTGTTGCATTGTGATTGTTTCGGTGTACAACATCTCTGGGGTGGGGGAGTCCAGAACTAGAGGGCATAGGTTTTGGGTGAGAGTGGAAACATTTAAAACAAACCTAAGGGACAACTTTTTCACACAGATAGTGGTGCGCATATGGAATGACATGCCGGCGGAAGTGGTGGAAACTGGTACAATTACTACATTTAAAAGGCATCTGAATAGGGTATATGAATAGGAAGGATTTAGAAGGATATGGGCCAATTGCTGGGACTAGATTAGTTGAAGGTATCTGGTCAGCATGGATGAGTTAAATCGAAGGGTCTGTTTCCATGTGGTACATCTCTATGACTCTTGCCTGTATAAGGTAGTATTCTGGTTGCACTATTTAAAAAGCTACATGTCATAAATACTGGTGCCTTATGATAACCATAAAATGTAACTTCCTCTGCTCCTGACTTTCATTCTCTCATCTGATGCTTAACTCCCTTAATGTTTCCTTCAAGTTATTTATATTTGCACTTCACATGTATATGTCATAAAAAATTGAATTTGATTTATCTGTTATGGAATTAAGATTTCATAAGGCTTTGTTTTCTTACTTTTACTTAAACAGAATTTGAGCAACAAAGTAATGATTGTTGAATACTTAATCTGTTTTTAAAAGAATGCTGTATTACATTATGAATTTGTAATTATCCTATAAAACTTAAATTACTTTATGCAAATGAGTTGTGGGACCTCAGTGAATTCTGACAGTTCACTTTATTATACTTTATTTCCTGGATTGTCATTGTCAACTAATTTAGTCACTAATTCAGTGAATTATGATTTGTTCCAATGCTTATACCTAACCGAAGCATGGTGGCATGAAAAAAACTGTTTTCCGCTAATGATGTTAAGCCCATAAGTGTTTTATGCTTGTTTTCACACTTCACTCATGAATTTCGAGATAACATTTGTTTTCTGTGAGTCCTCAGTGACAGCTTAAAACCTATTACCCAGAACCTTGTCTATTTATTTTAAGATATAAAGTGTTTTGCGAATTTCTTTAAATTTATGTTTTAATATTGTTTAAATATGAGATTTCTGAGCTAAAATGATTGAATCCACGGTCAATTTACAGTTTTCTGTTGTGAACTGATGTATTAAATATAATACCACTGATTTTTCTGACTATCTGTGCTGTTTCAACCCCCAAAAATCATTCTAAAACCAGCAGTTTAATTTCAGCATATTATATACCATGCTAGAAAATGACTTGGGAATACTCGTAAAGTTGCATACACTTCCTATGGTGAAAGTTCCCATTGTGCTTTGTAGATTGCTTTCTATCTGGTGAAATTTAAGTTACAAGCAAAATTTCAATTGCAAAAATTTTGATGTTTCTTTTGAGAGCCAAGTTAGCTCATTTACCAGATATATTTTAGGCAATGAGTGGTGATGAATGATCAAAGATGGGTCTGAAGTTTTGATGGGATGTACGCAGGATGCTACTTTGGTACAGTGGTTTGTGAAGCTAACATGATGCCAAGAGTGCTATCTACATATTGACTTTCTGCTATCTGATGCTGACTGGTCTGTACTCAGCAAAGTATAACATTTTATCCCTTTGAACTCTACCTCAATGAATTTTGTGCACAACACAATATTGAAAGTTTCATAATAACAATATTTAAAAAACATTTGGACAGGTACATTAATTGGAAAGGTTTAGAGGGATATGGGCCCATCCAGGTAAATAAGATTAGTTTAGGAAACTTGTAGGGATGTGTGAGTTGGACTGAAAAGTCTTTTTCCGTGCTGTATGACTATGTAAACGTAATTGTTTCTGCATCTATCATTTCCTCTGGCAATTTATTCCACACATGAACCACCCTATGTGTGAAAATATTGCCCCTCAGGTCCCTTTGAAATCTTTCCACTCTCACCATAAACTTATGCCCTCTAGTTTTGTATTCCCCTACCCAGGGGAAAAGATCTTGGCAATTCATTTTATGTACGTCCCTCACGATTTTATTAATCTCAAAAGATCACACCTCAGCCTCCTATGCTCCAGGGAACAAGTCTCAACCTATCCAGCCTCTCCTTATAACTCAAACCCTCTAATCCTGGTAACATCCTTGTAAATCATTCCTGCACCCTTTCCAATTCAATAATTACCTTCCTATAGCTGGGCAACCAGAACTGAATGCAGTACTCGAAAAGCAGTCTCACCAACGTCCTGTACAACTGTTTATTTGGAAGTACTAGCTTTTGGAGCGCTGCTCCTTACAAGCACCTGATGAAGGAACAGTGCTCTGAAAGCTAGTGCTTCCAAATAACCTGTTGGACTATAACCTGGTGTTGTGTGATTTTTAACTTTGTACACCCCAATCCAACACCGGCATCTCCAAATCATGACTGTACAACCATAATTGACATCCTAACTCCTCTACTCAATGCTCTGAGTAATGAGGGCAAGCGTGTCAAATGACGTCTTCACCACCCTGTCCACCTGTGACTCCACTTTCAAGGAACTATGTACTTGCACCCCTAGGTCTGTCTGTTTGATGACACTCCCCAGGGCCCTACCATTAACTGTGTAATTACTGCCCTGGTTTGTCTTACCAAAATGCAGCATCTCAATTTATCTAAATTAAACTCCATCTGCCTTCCTGGGCCCGTTGGCACAACTGATCAAGATCCTCATCACTGTCCACTGCCCCAACAATTTTGGTGTCATCCACAAGCATGCTAATTATGCCTCCTCTATTCTCATTCAAATCATCTACATAAATGACAAACAACAGTGGATCCAGGACTGATCCCAGCGCAGAGACTGCTTTGCAGAACACCTCCATTCATTCACAGGATTGACCTTGCCCTTTCAGTCGCTTGTCATTTAAATACACCATCTTGCTCTCAGGCACACTCCTCTATCTTGGGCCTAACACAGTGTTCCAGGGAAGCTCAACTCAAAGTGGATGAACAGCACCTTACGTTTTGCTCTTACTGCCTTCAGAGCACAACATTGAGTTCAACAACTTCAAAACATGAATATGGCCCTCCATTTTGAATGCATTCCCTCCCCTCACCAATTCCCAGTCTCTTGTTTGCAAGGGTCTACTCTTAGTCGAGCTAACTTATTTTTTGCAATTAACACTTACCATATTCCGCATTTATCTGAATTCTACTATCTTTAACACTCCTTTTGTCTTTTGCTCTTGGTGCCCTGACCATTAAATCCACTGCTTCTTCCTCCCCCTTTTTTGACCATGTAAAAGGCATAATTTTTCCAGCTCCTTCAGTTCAAATGAAGAATTATATTGGACTCAAAACATTAGCTTTTTCTCTCCTCAAAGATGCTGCCTGTCAGACAGAATTTCTCTAACACTTTGTGTTTGTATTTGATGTCATTTCAAATGCCACACTGCAGCTGTATCCTTTCTTACCCTCCCACAGCAAAAAAAAATTGAGTGCAATCAACAGTCCCCACCATCAGAGTTAGTTAAGGAGAAAGAAAATAGCTTACTAATTAATTGTTGGGCTGTGGCTTCCAATGGGGAAAGGAATGAATTGTCTAATTGTACCAGATGTATTTTTGGAGCTTTTTGTTGCTTGGCTAATGTTTGATTAGCTCATTTACTTGACTGAAATATTACTTTTTCATTTATCTTGTGTTGAAACTTCCTAAAGCAGATGGCCTGATAACCCACCTTTGGGAGATTGAATGAAAAAAGTCATGCAGAGTAGGGCGGGCTGCAAGAAAAGTGCAGGAAAAGGGAAGAAGTCTGTTAGCAGCTGATGGTATTTGCTGAGAGTCATTAGGAGCAATTCTCTTAACTCTGCTTCAGTCCAGAGCTAACCCAGGAGACAGCTTGACTTCACAAAATAATGCCATGACTGAAAATTATTAATTGTGGAGGCCTTGACCACACCTTAGAGCAAGGGCAAGGAATGCATTCCTGTTGCTCTAAATTCCTGTTCTTCATAACATTATGTACCTGGTCTTTCCAAGCTGCATCTGTAGATACAAGCAACATCTCAGTGAGCGTATTGCTGCATGAAGGCCCTCACTCTGGCTCTCTATATAAGAGAGAAAAAGTTACGTCGCTTTCCCTTTTGCCAAATACAGGTTAGAAGAATGAGCATGGGGATTCACACAAATTGTAAGCATTTCCAAGGTGCATGGTGCTTTCAACTGCCTGTAGATTGCTACAACTGAATGTCATGTGAACTTGGCCTTCATTGTACAGCTGGGGTGTAGCACTAGTCAAAGCATCATGCAGGAAAATGTCCATTATCTTTGAAGCCAACACAACTCTTTCAGTCTCTGGTAGTCCTGTGTGTCACTTGTATTTAACTCAAAACAGCAAGTTAATGTCTGATTAACTGTGTGGCCAGGATTATGCACTCTTAACAGGGGCCCTGATTCTATCAGTGCTTCCTTTCACACATGATATCTCCTTCCTTCCATGTCTTGTGTCAAGACAATCGGTGCATTGTCAGAATACTATGACGCTTACTCTGTTTCATATGCTCACTCATTTCTCGAAGATTCAAAACATGGATTGACTTTACAAAAACTCCCTTTAGCCAGAATGCGCCGCCCTTTAAGGAGGCAAAGGTTGCCTTTGAAATGTGTTAGCCACCCTGATACAGAACCCTCTGTGAGACGTGTGCAACAAAACATGACTCAGGCTGCATGACAAGGCTATTGAAAAAGGACAGGTAAGCCAAATCGAATATTGCTACCTAAATCACAATGAGGATATGTTGATTATTCATGTCTCTGCTTCCATTATGGGGGCCTATTTATGCGGTTAGTATATGCCATTTAGCGCTTCCAGCCTAAATTTACACAAAATTCACATGGATTTCCTTCCAGTGAGGCACATATTATTACCCCGTACTCATTCACTGAGGACATATTAGCAGTATTATATACACAACAGATATTTTCTAATTAATTACAAGCAATTAATCAAAGGAAGATATAAAAGGAAGCAGTGCTTCTGGGAACTATCAATTATTCCAAGTATATTAGGCAGAAATAGAGGATTCAATAAGACTTCAAATAATCAAAGTATAGTTCAAAACACTAACAGATGTTTTTAACTGACTTATTTAGCGAGAGATTTTTGAGAAGATTTGTAGCTCAGGTTGATGATAAGTCTGTAAATTAGCTCGCTGAGCTTGGAGGTTTGTTTCAGACATTTCGTCACCATACTAGGTAACATCATCAGTGAGAGTGTCTGGTGAAACACTGGTGATATATGCCCACCTCTCTATTTATAGGTCTTGGTTTCTTAAGGTGGGTGATGTCATTTCTGTTTTTTTTTCAAGGGAAGGTAGATAGGATCTAAATCGATGTGTTTATTGATGGATTTCTGGTTAGAATGCCATGCCTCTAAGAACTCTTGCGCGTGTCTTTGTTTCACCTGTCCTAGGATGTGTGTGTTGTCCTAGGATGTGTGTGTTGTCCCAGTCAAAATGATGTCCTTCTTTGTCTGAATGTATACAAACTATTAATAGTGCGTCATGTCTTTTGGTGGCCACAAATACAGCACACTTCGATTTAGATCCTATTTACCTTCCCTTGAAAAAAAAATTGGGAATGACATCACCCACCTTAAGAAACCAAGATCTATAAAGAGAGGTGGGACATACCACCAGCGCTTCACCAGAGACTCCCACTGATGATGTTACCAAGTGTGGTGATGAAACATCTGAAAACAAACCTTCAAGTTCAGTGGGCTAACTTACATACTTACATTTTTAGCCTTAGCAGCACTGGCACTGTATTCCCACCACATTCTCAACACAATCACTGACTATGCATCAATCTTCACCCTGGAAGACATCAGTAGCATACTAGGACTTCAAGAGAGTCTGGGGCAAGATGAGTGTAGTGACCATCACTGAGGAGAAGCTACTGGTGAAGCTGAAAGGTCTAAAGGTGAGTAAATAGCCCTGACCAGATGGATTATACCCAAGGGTTCTGAAGGAAATAGCTGAGGAAATTGGAGAGGCATTGGTGGTGATCTTTCATGAATTACTGGAGTCAGGGAGGGTGCCAGATGACTGGAAAATGCCTAATGTAATACTCCTGTTTAGATCATAAGACACAGGAGCTGAATTAGGCCTTTCAACCAATCAAATCTGCTCCATCATTGCATCATGGCTGTTATGTTACTCAACTCTATTCTCCTGCTTGACCCCCTTACCAATTAAGAACCTATCTATCTCTGTCTTAAATACAGTCAATGACTTGGCCTCCACAGCCCTCTGCAGTAGTGAGTTCCACAGATTCACTACCCTTTGCTGAAGAAATTCCTTCTCATCTCAATTCAAAAGGGTCATCCTTTCAATCTGAGTCTGTGCCCTTGGGAACTAATCTCTCCTACTGGTGGAAGCATTTTCTCCATGTCCACTCTATCCAGGACTCTCGATATTCTGAGTTTCAATTACATCCTCACTCATCCGTTTAAACTCTATTGAGTACAGACTCAGAGTCCTCCACCGTTCCCCCTATGACAAGCGCTGAATCATTCATGTAAACCTTCTCTGAACTCCCCCACAATGCCAGCACATTCTTTCTTAGATACAGGGCCCAAAATTGCTCACAATATTTCAAATGTGGTCTGACAAGTGCCTGAAACAGCCTCAGTAGTACATCTTTGCTCTTACATTCTGACCCTCTTGAAATGAATGCTAACATTGCATTTGACTTCCTAACTGCCAACTGAACCTGCATATTAACCTTAAGAGAAAAACAAAGAGGGTGCAGGACTGGGACAAATGAGGACATTGGGCAAATAAGTGGAAGATGGAGCACAGTGTGGGAGAGTTTGATGTAATGCACTCTGGTCAGAAGAATAGAGGCGTAGACTATTTTCTAAACAGGGAAAGGCTTTGGAAATATGAAGCACACAGTGACTGAGGAATGCTAGTTCAGGATTCTCTTAAGGCAATATTAGTGTTCATTTCAGGAATGCTGGAATACAAGAGCAAGGATGTACAGCTGTGGTTGTATAAGGGTTTGGTCAGATGGCATTTGGAATATTGTGAGCAGTTTCAGTCCCTGTATCTAAGGAAGGATGTGCTGATGTTGGAGGGAGTCCAGAGAAGGTTTACAAGAATGATCTCAGGGATGAAGGCCTTGTCCTATGTGGAGCAGTTGAGGAGTCTGGGTCTGTACTCAGTGGAGTTGAGAAGGATGAAGAGGGATCACATTGAAACTTAGAGAATACTGAGAGGTTTAAATAGAGTAGATGTGGAGAAAACATTTCCACTAGTAGGAGAGACTAGGACACAGAGGCTACAGCCTCAGAGTGAAGGGATGACTCTTTAGAACTGAGATGAGGAATTTCTTCATTCAGAGGGTAGTGAATCTGTAGAAGTCATCACCGCACAGGGGTGTGGAGGCCAAGTCATTAGTAAGGGGATCAAGGGTTATAGGGAAAATGGTATTGAGAAAATATCAGCCATGATTAAATGGCAAAGCAAAATCGATGGGATGAATGGCCTAATTCTGCTACTTATACCTTATGGACCTATGTGAGACTGTGTAGATTGCTTGTGACTGGTAAAAACATTTTGGAAGGAGCAGTGGTTATTAATCTACTTCTTACAGCAAGAGTAGGTAGGAATGGGTTTGGGAGGAGACTGACCTCACCCTCCATAATAAGGAGCACTCTGGACAATTTGGCCAACAGGAATGGAGATGTTTGGGATCATTATTCCAATAATAGGTACTATGTTGGCCCAGTGGAGAGTTGTAAAGACATCAGTAAGGATAGATTGTTTTTATTCATAGAATCATAGAATCGCAACAGTATGGAAATGTGCTATTTGGCCCATCATGTTCACACCGACCCTTCAAAGAGCATTCTTCCTAGACCCACCCCATCCCTGAAACCCTGCATTTCCCATAGCTAATCTCCTAGTTTGAACAGCCCTGGACACCATTGGCAATTTAGCATGGCCAATCCATCTAACTTGCACACCTTTGGACTGTGGTAGGAAACCAGGGCAACTGGAGGAAACCCACTTGGACACAGAGAGAATGTGCAACCTTCACACAGACAGTCAACTGAGGCTGGCATCAAACCAAGGTCCCTGGTGCTGTGAGGCAGCAGTGCTTACCACTTAGTCACCATGCTGCCCTTTTTCTTTAAGTAGATGTGGGTGTTGCTGGGAAGACCAGCGTTTGTAACCCATCCCTAATTGCCCTGCAAACGAATAGCTTGCTGTGCCATTTGAGACAGCAGCTAAGAATCAATCACATTACTGTGGTCTGGAGTCACATGTAGGCTAAACAGGTAAGGATTTCCTCTTTAAATTAATGAAACAGATTTTCTTTAAAAAACAATCAATCAGACTTTCATTCATTGTTAAGATTAATGTTATAATCCAAATTTTAATCATCAAATTTGAATTCCACTAGCTGCAGCATTGGATTTCTGAATTGTTAGTTTAGTGACATTACCACTACGCCATCATCATGTCATCATTCACATGTTCAGCTGAGATTCAACAGGATAGCAGGTGAAGGTTAGTAGGTAGCGGTGATCGGAGCAAGGCTTTTTGCCAGGGAAGATGAAAATTAAAGATGCATAACTGGGTCAAAGGAAAGAAAAGGAGATTAGGGTTCTCGGAGAACTAATGAGAAATAATGGTGTACTGTGCTCAGCATTGGCATGGCAACAAAGCAAATGGTCACAAAGAGAATCTGATTCATAAAAATATGACAGTGATGTAGATGAAATGGGGGAAATTTTAACATGACAGCAAATGGAAAAAAAGATAATCCTGCCAAACTCAAGAGAACGGAGGGGAGGAAAATGTAATGAAATAAGGTTTGTTTGCGGGCGGGTGGGTAAAATTTGAATAGTCATTCGAGAAAAATATCAATAGAAGCAGCATATCTGCCGAAGCGCGAAGGGAAGATGGTGCTAAAGCTTAGAGAATAGGAACAGGAGTAGGCCATTCAGTATTTTGAGGCTGCTCCACCATTCAATAAGTTGGATCGCCATCCAACCCTGTTCCTGCTTGCTCCCCATAACCTTTGATTCCTTTCCCTCTAAGAATTATATTTAACTCCTTCTTGAAAACATTCAATAATTTGGCCTCAATTGTTTTCTGTGCCAGAGAATTCCATAGGCTCACCACTGTCTGGGGTGAAGAAATTTCACCTGATCTCAGTCTTCAATGGCCCACCTAGTATCCTTAGACAATGACCCCGGGTCTGATCTTCCAGTTATCAGGGACATTTATCCTGTGTTTCCTCTGTCTAAATAATGTTCAGTGAATTCCAGAAAATTGAAGGAGAAAGAGAATAATCAAGAGACCATTTGTGCAGACACAGGAGGAGGTTGCAGCAATGAGAATCAGAGAATCATTTGGACAGGAAAAATACATTTGGAGGAGCAGAAGCAAACTTAGACAGCAAAGACCAAATCAACTGCAGCAGGGTAAAGATTGGTCTACTGGAACAGAGATGAGGCGAATTATGCTGGAATCTAATGAACCACCAAGGTCCATGGTATTGAGTAGAAAATCCAAGGAGAAAACAGAAGTAGCATTAATGAAAGCTAAAAATGAAGTAGAACTTAGATAAAGTACATTGGGAAATTGATCTTACACTGACCTGTATGTCCAAGTTTTTTGGGTTTATATTTGGTAGTGCATAATGCTTATGTTAGATTCTGGTTAATTTGAAATTACCTAGATTTGTTTAGTCTGAACAAATAAACACATTGAATACCTCTTTCCTCTTCCACTATTGTTCCTGATACATTATTGGTATCTTGGGAATTCCTCAGCTTTGAAACCTTGTGTTAAAAATAAATGAAGTGGATTCAATAAAATTAAATGATGTAAAATTGATTTAACACCATGGCATAGATTAATAACTTACACATTTGGATTAAAAAAAATGTTCTCGAGAACAATTTTAATGATGAGGATGCAAATCACTGATTTACAATGTAATGATGTCAATACAGCATGAATGATGTGAAACTGATACAAAGAAACCGGATATTATGATAGTAATATGGAACTACTGCAGTGTAGATTATTTTGAGCTATGTGTCAATCTGATTGGAACAATAATCATTGCTCTTCATCTGAGGTGATTGCAAAGAACAACAGTAAGAAAGAACTTTGTCATCTGGATTGAAATAAAAAGCTTAGTTGTATTTTTACTGCAGAAGATAAATAATGACTATCTCTATCTATTATGAAACAGATAGGAAGATATGGTCAGTGCCAGCACGGCATATAGCCAGACTGTATCAGGCTTTTGAATCACTCATTGGGAATGAACTCCCAGTATAGAGGGAAATGAAAGTCAGTAAGGAAGACTCTTGCATTGCTAAGTTAAGAGCAGCCTTTGTTTTGAAGTTTGGGAGCTCATAGTGTGTGAAAATGGCGATCTAAGAATTACTTATGACTTGGAAAAGCAGTGTACATATGTCTGCCAGTGTTTTGTTGTAGGATGGACTCTGTAGTTGCAGACATGCAAAAAAAATTTAGAAACATAGAAAATAGGTGCAGGAGTAGGCCATTCGGCCGTTTGAGCCTGCACCACCATTCAACATGAACATGGCTAATCATGCAATCTCAGTATCCCTAACCCCAAGTGAGGGTAGAAAGGATGTGGAACTGCACTAACTGCTTTGCTTTGAATCAAATTGTGCCTCTATTTTTCTTCCTGCTCCAAATCACAGAATTACTTGTTAAAAGCAATGACCAGGGCATTTAGTAAAGCATTTGCACTAAGGTTTGCTGATTTGTTGAAAGGATGGCACTGTGGCTCAATGGTGGTACTACTACCTCACAAGGTGGGGGCCTAAGCTCAGATTTGGTGCAGAACACTGCCCTGATAAAAGTACTGAAGTATTTGTTCAGAAAGCGCTAGGGACCTGGGTTCGATTCAAGTTTTGGGTGACTGTCTGTGTGGAGTTTGCACGTTCTCCTGTGTCCATGTGGGTTTCCTCCCACAGTCCAAAAACATGCAGGTTAGTTGGATTGGCTATGCTAAATTGCCAATAGTGTGCAGGCTAGGTGGATTGGCCATGGGAACTGCAGGGTTAGAGGAGATGGGTCTGGATGGGATGCTCTTTGGAGTGTCATTGTGAGCTCAAAGAGCGTGCTTCCACACTGTAGGGATTCTATAATTTAAAATTAAAACCCAGTCCTGGTGAAATGGATAGAAATCCATTTAAGGGTCAGCTTTAAAGCTTTGTATGTAATGGAACATATGAACGGTATCTCCCCTAGGTCTATAGTAGGGTCAATAGTGGAATAACAGAAGAGCTGTTCAAGATGTTAATCTGTTAGATGTAAACATATCTGGATAATTTCAAATCATTACCACTTTAATAACATTTTTCAGCTTCCCCAAGAACTTTGTATTTTTGATGGCTCCTTCAGGCACTAAAGAACTTGTGATGTAGTCAAGGTGGGGCCCTAAGCTCAGATTTAGTGCAGAACACTGCCCTGATAAAAGTGCTGAAGTATTTGTTCAGAAAGTTGATTGGAAGATTGTGAAGAGGCTAACTGCCACTTAAATTGCCTGCTTGTGCCCATTATGGAGATTGTGTGACATTTCCATAAATAGCTTTTGATCCACTTTCTCCTATAAGACCATAAGACATAGGAGTGGAAGAAAGGCCATTCGGCCCATTGAGTCCACTCCGCCATTTAACCATGGCTGATGGGTATTTCAATTCCATTTACCCGCACTCTCCCCATAGCCCTTAATTCCTTGCAAGATCAAGAATTTATCAGTCTCTGCCTTGAAGACATTTAACATAGAGTCATAGAGATGTACAGCATGGAAACAGACCCTTCGGTCCAACCCGTCCATGCCGACCAGATATCCCAACCCAATCTAGTCCCAGTTGCCAGCACCCGGCCCATATCCCTCCAAACTCTTCCTATTCATATACCCATCCAAATGCCTCTTAAATGTTGCAATTGCACCAGCCCCCACCACTTCCTCTGGCAGCGTATTCCATAGATGTACCTCCCTCTGCATGAAAAGGTTGCCCCGTAGGTCTCTTTTATATCTTTCCCCTCTCACCCTAAACCTATGCCCTCTAGTTCTGGCTTCCACTGCGCTCCATGGCAATTAATTCCACAGGCTCACCACTCTCTGGCTGAAGAAATGTCTCCTCATTTCTATTTTAATTTGACCCCCTCTAATTCTGAGGCTGTGCCCATGGGTCCTAGTCTCCCCGCCTAATAGGAACAACTTCCAAGAGTCCATCCTTTCCAAGCCATGCATTGTCTTGTAAGTTTCTATTAGATCTCCCCTCAACCTTCTAAACTCTAATGAATACAATCCCATGATCCTCAACCATTCATCATATGTTAGGCCTACCATTCCAGGGATCATCTGTGTGAATCTCCGCTGGGCATGCTTCAGTGCCAGTATGTCCTTTCTGAGGTGTGGGGCCCAAAATTGGACACAGCATTCTAAATAGGGCCTAACTAGAGTTTTATAAAGTCTCAGAAGCACATTGCTGCTTTTATATTCCAACCTTCTTGAGATAAATGACAACATTACATTCATTTTCTTAATCAAGGACTCAACCTGCAAGTTAACATTTCAAGAATTTTGGACTAGCATTCCCAGAACACTTTGTACTTCAGCTTGATGAATTATCACACCATTTAGAAAATAGTCCATGCCTGTATTATTTTTTCCAAAGTGCAAGACTTCGCATTTGCTCATGTTGAATTTCATCAACCATTTCCTGGACCACTCTCCTAAACTGTCTAAATCTTTCTGCAGCCTCCTCAGTACTACCTGCCACTCCCTCACCACCCGATACCTGGAGGAAGAACGCCTTATCTCCTGCATGGGACCCTTCAACCACAGGGCAGCAATGTGGACTTCACCAGTTTCCCCATTTCTCCTCCCCCCACCTTACCCCAGTTCCAACCTTCCAGCTTAGCACCGCCCCCCTGACCTGTCCCACCTGTCAATCCTACTTCCAACCTATCCGGTCTATCTTCCTCTCCAACCTATCACCTTTATGCCCACCTCCATCCACCTATTGCACTCTCAGCTACCTTCTCCTCCACTGCAGCCCCTCCCATTTATCTCTCCACCCCCGAGGCTCCTAGTCTCATTCCTGATGAAGGGCACCCAGATCATTAATATATAAAGTGAACAGCTGTGTCTCCTACACTGAATCCTTGCAGGACACCATTTGTCTTCAGCTGCCATTCTGAAAAAGAACTTTTTATCCCAACTCTCTGCCTTCTGTCAGACAGCCAATCCCCAATCCATACCAGTAGCTCACCTTGAACACAATGGGCCCTCACCTTACTCATCTCTTGACAACAACCAGGTGATTGGAAATAAACTAGTTGTTGCAGACAATTTCCAGTACAACTTAAAGACAGATCCTCTTTTACCGTTTACTTGCTGCTGGTGATTTGAAGGTAACTTTTAAAATCGTCAGTCGACATTTTGAGAAACTTTATCAAAATTTCTGGAAATGTTAAAATGTGAGTACTGTGCTTTCCTGTCTTAGTTGGAACCTTAAAGGAATCACCAGGAGAAAAAGACTGTTTGGTTGTGTTTACATCTTGTTAACGGGCTCCTTTGATCTGTATGAGGCATGGGGCAAGGAGATGGCTTCAGGCAGAGTAGCACCAGAGAGAGAGAGGGACAGGAGGATAAGGCCAATCTCTCCAGTCCCCACTCCATACCCCTCACACTGAGAGAACAAAGCATCTGTCTTTCTCTATCTGGACAACCTCCACTAGGACTTCCTGTAGAATATTCATGTATATTCTCTTGATCCCTGATCCATCCTGTATCCTGACCCCATATGCCTATAACAAGTTCTACAACCTCAGAAGAAATTGGTTTTTGGAATCCACATGTGCTGCTTCACAAAATTTGGTTAATTTTTGAAGGCATGCTGAATCTGCTGTTATTTATTCTAGTACCTCCAGTAATTAGGATACAAATTGAGAGTTGGTATTAGGCATTTAAATTGGTGTACATTAGTGCCTGTTTTCATCATCTTGAAAGAAGTCTCATTGTGACAATTTTGGTGCACATTGGAGATGGATATATCTGTAACCCAAGAAAATCAATTTGATATAAGGAGCTAACGTGGTCAGTCTCTACTTAGTAAAGGCTAAAATAAAGAAGACAGAGGCTATAGAAGGAAGATACCTTTAGCAATCAGGGTTCTAATTTCAAAAGGACCTGGAATCTGTAACATAATACTTGCTCTATAATCTGTTTGTAGAAAACAGATGTAGTCATATTTATGTATGGCTTAATCTGTTTATTCCAGAGAAGAATTGATAAGAGTGTTTTCCTCTTATTGTGGATTATAAAGTTGACTTTTCAGGTCAAGCGGTCATCACTGAAATGCCCAAACATACTTCTTTGAAATCTGCATAATGAAAAAAAAAGACCGTTTTATGACAACATCAGATCTGCAATGCTGGTTTTATGCTCCAGTGGCAAGTTGAAAAGTACCCCCAATATGTCCTGACCCTCTGAAATTACAAATGGAAATTTTCCAGCTGAATGAGTGGAAGTCAGGAAGATGGATGGGAAGTCTCTTCCATTGGATGAAACATAATGTGTGCAGTATATAACTTTGTGAAGATATTTTTTAGGGTGGCCAAATATGCTATTTAGATATTGGTCTTTATTTTCTGATCATAATGAGATAATGTACTTTCAACAGAGAAGCAGGCCATTCTAGCCCAGGAGGTCCATACAACTTTGTAATTCACATAAGTGCCCCCTCATTTTCTTCAGCTTACCTTCTCAACTTATCCTTCCATTTCCTTGCACCACATGTGATTATCTCTCTTGAATATATTTTTACTACCCACTTCAAATACACTTTGTGGTCATAAGATCTACATCTCAGAGTAAAAGAATGATTTGCAAAAATTCTATATTGATTTTTTTGGACACTTATCCTTTACTTATGGTCCTCAGTTCTCAACTCCCCCAGAAATAGAAATATCTTTTTCACATCTACTCTATCAAAGCTTTTAATAATCTTGAAGATTTCTACCAGGTCATGTCTCACTTCCACAGCTTGTACAACTTTTCCTGACTAATGTAACCTTTCAGCTCTGATTTCATTCCAATACAAGCTTTTTGCATCCTATCCAGTTCCTCCATATGCTTTTAATATATTCAAATGCCAACTCTTGACATTATTCTCAATGATGTTTATCAACGTATCTATACAATCTTTTCTGTAAAAAAACATCTCCCACTCCTTGAACAAACAGCTGTGTAAACCACCTCTACAACGATTGCCAGGTTAACTTGTTTTTGTAAAAGAAAAGCTATCCTTCCTACAGTCTTTGGTTTTTAAAATAAACATTTCCCATTTCAGTCCACAATCAAAAATACTGAAAGATAAAAAGATATGGTCTTTATTTTATACAGGCCTTAACTAACGTACAGAAAAATTCACATCTACTCTATCGATATATTATGACTTCTGCACTGTGAATCAAGACTGGTAAAAAACAAAATGTGATCAGTTTGGGTTTCCCTCCTGTGAGAATCACACTCACCTCCCTTCCCCCACTGCCAAAAATTGGAGGTGTCAAAATTTGAAGGTGGACTTCAACATCCAGGTCCCATCATCATTTTTAGCATCCACTGAGTTCTCCCCAATGCCTGAAAATCCAGCCTTTATTTTTCTGCTGTAAATGACCTTCTTATTCTTCCTACTAAAATATATTATCTTATACTTATCTACATTGACATTTGTTTTCCAATTATGTGCCGCCTGCAATGTAATTAATAGAGGAAGATAATATTTCTCAGTCTTCCTGGATATTAACTACATACCACAATTTGGTGTGATCTACAAATCAGACTTGCAGTTGTACACATTGGATGATTTGCTTGTCTACTGTATAAAAGTTAACCTCTCTGAATGATTCAGCTTTTGTCTCACCAAAATTTATGATAATAACAAAAGCATATGCAACAGAAGTTATTAAGACAGGATTTAAATCCAAACAACATGAGAAAGTAGTTGGCTAAAGTTTGACAAAATGGACAGCCTTTCATGTTTCTCCTTCAAGGAAGGGAGTGAGAAAGAGGGAGATGAATAGGAAGGAATTTGGCCCCAGGCAGCTGAATGCTTGCTCATTAATGTTTGAGCAGGGAAAATCTGGAATGTGCAAGAGACCAGAATTCCATGAGTGTAAGGGCAAGTGAAGGTTATAGAGATAGTGAGAATTTGGCAATGGTGTTATTTAAAAACAGACATGAATTTTAAAATTAAGAGCACATGACAACAGAAATCAGTCAGTGCAGGTTAATAAGTACAGACATATTGAGTGAACTGAACTTGGTGCAATGTATGATATGGGCAGCAAACTTTTGGATGTTCTCAGATTTATAGCTACTGCAAGTATATTGGGTAATTGATCAGATGAACATAGAGCATAGAACATAGAACAATACAGCACAGAACAGGCCCTTCGGCCCACGATGTTGTGCCGAACATTTGTCCTAGCTTAAGCACCTATCCATTTACCTATCCAATTGCCGCTTAAAGGTCACCAATGATTCTGACTCTGCCACTTCCACAGTCAGTGCATTCCATGTCCCCACCACTCTGTGGGTAAAGAACCTACCCCTGACATCCCCCCTATACCTTCCATCCTTCACCTTAAATTTATGTCCCCTCGTAAATCTCTGTTGTACCCGGGGAAAAGGTCTCTGACTGTCTACTCTATCTATTCCCCTGATCATCTTATAAACCTCTATCAAGTCACCCCTCATCCTTCTCCGTTCCAATGAGAAACGGCCTAGCACTCTCAACCTATCCTCGTACGACCTATTCTCCATTCCAGGTAACATCCTGGTAAATCTCCTTCGCACCCTCTCCAAAGCTTCCACATCATTCCTAAAATGAGACAACCAGAACTGCACACAGTACTCCAAATGTGGCCTTACCAAGGTCCTATGCAGCTGCAACATCACCTCACAACTCTTGAATTCAATCCCTCTGCTAATGAACACTAATACACCATAGGCCTTCTTACAAGCTCTATCCACCTGAGTGGCAACTTTCAAAGATCTATGAACATGGACCCCAAGATCCCTCTGCTCCTCCACCTTACTAAGAACCCTACTGTTAACCCTGTATTCCGCATTCTTATTTGTCCTTCCAAAATGGACAACCTCACACTTGACAGGGTTGAACTCCATCTGCCACTCCTCAGCCCAGCTCTGGGTGGCACGGTGGCACAGTGGGTGGCACGGTGGCACAGTGGTTAGCACTGCTGCCTCACAGCGCTAGAGACCTGGGTTCAATTCCCGCCTCAGGCGACTGACTGTGTGGAGTTTGCACGTTCTCCCTGTGTCTGCGTGGGTTTCCTCCGGGTGCACCGGTTTCCTCCCACAGTCCAAAGATGTGCAGGTCAGGTGAATTGGCCATGCTAAATTGCCCATAGTGTTAGGTAAGGGGAAAATGTAGGGGTATGGGTGGGTTGCGCTTCGGTGGGGCGGTGTGGACTTGTTGGGCCGAACAGCCTGTTTCCACACTGTAAGTAATGTAATCTAATCTAATGTAAGTAATCTAATCTAATCTAAGTCCCTTTGCAGCTGACAACAGCCTTCCTCACTATCCACAACTCCACCAATCTTCGTATCGTCTGCAAATTTACTGACCCACCCTTCGACTCCCTCTTCCAAGTCATCAATAAAAATTACAAACAGCAGAAGACCCAGATCTGATCCCTGCAGAACTCCACTTGTAACTGGATTCCAGGCTGAATATTTACCATCTACCACCACTTTCTGACTTCGACGGGTAGCCAGTTCTCTATCCAACCGGCCAAATTTCCCTCTATCCCATGCCTCCTGACTTTCCGCATAAGCCAACCATGGGGAACCTTATCAAATGCCTTACTAAAATCCATGTACACTACATCCACTGCTCTACCCTCATCCACATGCTTGGTCACCTCCTCAAAGAATTCAATAAGACTTGTAAGGCAAGACCAACCCTCACAAATCCGTGCTGGCTGTCCCTAATCACGCAGTGTCTTTCCAGATACTCATAAACTCTATCCTTCAGTACCCTTTCCATTACTTTGCCTACCACCGAAGTAAGACTAACTGGCCTGTAATTCCCGGGGTTAACCCTATTCCCTTTTTTGAACAGGGGCACAACATTTGCCACTCTCCAGTCCCCTGGCACCACCCCCATTGACAGTGAAGACGAAAAGATCATTGCCAACGGTTCTGCAATTTCCTCTCTTGCTTCCCACATAATCCTAGGATATATCCCATCAGGCCCGGGGGACTTGTCTATCCTCAAGTTGTTCAAAATGCCCATCACATGTTCCTTCCTAACAAGTATCTCCTCTAGCTTACCAGTCCGTTTCATACTCTCCTCTTCAACAATACGGTCCCTCTCATTTGTAAATACTGAAGAAAAGTACTCATTCAAGACCTCTCCTATCTCTTCCGACTCAATACACAGTCTCCCACTACTGTCCTTGATCGGACCTACCCTCGTTCTCGTCATTCTCATGTTTCTCACATACACATAAAAGGCCTTGGGGTTATCCTTGATCCTACCTGCCAAATATTTTTCATGCCCTCTCTTAACTCTCCTAATCTCTTTCTTTAGCTCCCTCCTGGCTATCCTGTATCCCTCCAACGCCCTGTCTGAACCTTGTTTCCTCAGCCTTATGTAAGCCTCCTTCTTCCTCCTTACAAGACATTCAACCTCCCTCATCATCCAAGGTTCCCTCACACGACCATCTCTTTCCTGTCTGACAGGTATATACATATCTGTTGTATCTGTTCCGTAAAAAAGTTCCACATTTCAACGACGTCCTTCCCTGACAGCCTATGTTCCCAATTTATGCCCCTCAGATCCTGTCTTGCAGCATCGTATTTACCCTTCCCCCAATTGTAAAACCTGCCCTGTTGCACACATCTATCTCTCTCCATAACCAAGGTGAAAGTCACAGAACATCTCGATACATAATGGGGAAAGGACTATGGTAACTAAACTCAGATATAACAACAAAGTCCATAGAAGCTTTGGAATTAGCTCCTTGTAGCAGCAGAGATTGCAGGAGGTGACCTGAGAAACATTGGGTAGGGAAACCAACTTCAATGTTGATGAGAATTACTGATAAAAAAAAACCTTAGATATTTGTTATTGTGGGAGAATAACTTTACAACTATGTTTTAGCAGCAATAAGAACTCAAATCAGAATGTGTGGGGGCAAATCTTGCTGCTATGTAGCAATAAAAACAAAGCAGCACCCAAGAATCAGAATAACTGGCTCTGATCTTTAAAAATCATTGTTTCCTGTGATGATGATGTGATGACACTTTAATAAGAACTACATTCTCACTTTATTTTTCTGTTTTATGAACAATCTCAGATATAAGATACAGAACCACAATATTGGTAATTACTATGAGTGTTGATTGGAGAGAAATTGGGCAGAGTATTACTGCAAATAGAAAGTTGCTTTGCCTCACCAGATTTGCTAAGTTAATGCACAGAAATAATGCCCATCATCAGAAGTCTACTGTTTTGGTTGTGAACTCCCCCACTCCCCCAACTATAACAAAGGACTGGAAGGCCTGCAACAATTAAAACGGAAACTATTTTCTACTAAATTCTTTTTCATGCTGGTGTCCTCTGCAATAGAAATGCCCAAAGTTGTGCTGTGCCAGGAATGCCCTGTTTTAGTGACTGTTAAATAGAAATGTAATTAGAACAAGGCTACTTGGGTGGGTGTGGAGGGGTCTTCTTTAGGATCACTTTACGCAGCTAGCCTTCAGTCCTTAAAGGCTCTGATTCAGTTGAAGCCTGGATAAAACTTCAGATCACCAAGGTAGATATCCCCACTAATACATTATATCAGAGCTAACCTACAGCTTGTGGTCAAATTTTTATCTGAGTAACAGGGCTGGTTTTCCACTCCAGGTGGTTAGGGTGAGTGTAGATTGGACCTATGGCTTTAATTTCAGTGTTGAAATCCCAGGATGCTTTCGTGTGGTTGTATGGATTCCAGGATCTCATAAAACCTTATAATGGAAAAGACTAGCCACCCTATCAGCTGCTATAAAAATGGTAACCACCACAAAAGGAGTTTTCAGAAGATAGTCAGCCTCTGACTCCTACCATTATTTCACACTCTCCTGATAGAGGAAAGTAATATAAAAACCTTGTACTAAGTTAGTGTTTCAAAAATGCATCCATTTTGGGACTGATTTTGCAATTCCAATATGGCAATGGCAAGGCTGTTTCTGTCAGTGCATCAAGTTGCAGAGGGATTTAACTTTGCACAAGTTTGTGAGTTTAGATCATTAGCATGGTAGCTACAGCCCTGTAGCAATAGAGACTATGTGAAGTGATAAGTAATAGCTCATTGTTAACTATCTGTGAAGTTGCATCATAATCAGGGACAATGGGAGTAGGCATAAGAACATAAGAACTAGGAGCAGGAGTAAGCCATCTGACCCCTCAAGCCTGCTCCGCCATTCAATAAGATCATGGTTAACCTTTTCATGGACTCAGCTTCACCTACCATCTGCAAACTATAACCCTTAATTCATTGACAGTACTAAAATGTACCTTTGCCTTAAAACCATTTAATGAGGTAGCCTCAACTGCTTCACTGGGCAGGGAATTCCAGATTCACAACCCTTTGTGTGAAGAAGTCCCTCCTCAGTTCAGTCCTAAATCTGCTGCCTGATATTTTGAGGCCATGACCCCTAATTCTAGTTTCACCCACCAGTAGAAACAATCTCCATGCTTCTATCTTATCTATTTCGTTCATACTTTATATGTTTCTTTAAGATCCCCTTTCATCCTTCTAAATTCCAATGCATATAGTTTCACTTTACTCATTCATTGGGGAGTATTGCTGAGGTTGTGGGCATCTGGGAGGTAGGACAAAATGGCTGAAGGAGCTGCACAAAATGGCTTCTGCACTGCTAAATTAGATTGCACTGAACCAGACAAAAACAAGAAACCGCAGACTGATTGAGCTTGATAAAAGTACAAAAGTAACGGTTTAACCCTAACCACAAGACAGGACAAAGACGATTCTGAGAACAGGTTGTTTACAAGAAATCGTGATAGGATGAGACAGTATGGACGAATGCTTTATGCTATTTTACTGGTTACTACTAAATGATCCTGCTCCATGCCTGCCTGTGGACAATGTATATGAACCCTATGCAAACTCTGTGAGTCATCAGATTCTTTTGGTGATCTAGAAGTACTCATACTTCTGGGCTGATGAAAGTCTACTGACCCGGCCGTATCAAAGAATAAACAATTGCTTGTGTGGTTGACTAAGAGCCATTTATAGATGTGTTTATTGTCCGATCGTAGAACCAAGAGATCCCCCCACCCCAGCCCCGAATTCACCCCACCCCCACCCCACCACTCCCTGGGAGTTCAGATCCTCAGTGTTATCTACCCACTTGGCCTTGCACGCCACCAGCAAGAAACTTACAATGCTTTGCTATTCTATTCTCCATTTTAGAACATAGAACATAGAACATAGAACAATACAGCACAGATGTTGTGCCGAACTTCTATCCTAGATTAAGCACCCATCCATGTACCTATCCAAATGCCGCTTAAAGGTCGCCAATGATTCTGACTCTACCACTCCCACAGGCAGCGCATTCCATGCCCCCACCACTCTCTGGGTAAAGAACCCACCCCTGACATCTCCCCTATACCTTCCACCCTTCACCTTAAATTTATGTCCCCTTGTAACACTCTGTTTTACCCGGGGAAAAAGTTTCTGACTGTCTACTCTATCTATTCCTCTGATCATCTTATAAACCTCTATCAAGTCACCCCTCATCCTTCTCCGTTCCAACGAGAAAAGGCCGAGAACTCTCAACCTATCCTCGTACGACCTACTCTCCATTCCAGGCAACATCCTGGTAAATCTTCTCTGCACCCTCTCCAAAGCTTCCACATCTTTCCTAAAGTGAGGCGACCAGAACTGCACACAGTACTCCAACTGTGGCCTAACCAAAGTCCTGTACAGCTGCAACATCACTTCACGACTCTTGAATTCAATCCCTCTGCTAATGAACGATAATACTCCATAGGCCTTCTTACAAACTCTATCCACCTGAGTGGCAACCTTCAAAGATCTATGTACATAGACCCCAAGATCCCTCTATTCCTCCACCTGACCAAGAACCCTACCATTAACCCTGTATTCCGCATTCTTATTTGTTCTTCCAAAATGGATAACCTCACACTTGGCAGGGTTGAACTCCATCTGCCACTCCTCAGCCCAGCTCTGCATCATATCTAAGTCCCTCTGCAGCCGACAACAGCCCTCCTCACTGTCCACAACTCCACCTATCTTTGTATCATCTGCAAATTTACTGACCCAACCTTCGACTCCCTCATCTAAGTCATTTATAAAAATTACAAACAGCAGAGGACCCAGAACTGATCCCTGCGGAACTCCACTTGTAACTGGGCTCCATGCTGAATATTTACCATCTACCACCACTCTCTGACTTCGACCGGTTAGCCAGTTTTCTATCCAATTGGCCAAATTTCCCTCTATCCCATGCCTCCTGACTTTCCGCATAAGCCTACCATGGGGAACCTTATCAAATGCCTTACTAAAATCCATGTACACTACATCCACTGCTCTACCTTCATCCACATGCTTGGTCACCTCCTCGAAGAATTCAATGAGACTTGTAAGGCAAGACCTACCCTTCACAAATCCGTGCTGGCTGTCCCTAATCAAGCAGTGTCTTTCCAGATACTCGTAAATCCTATCCCTCAGTACCCTTTCCATTACTTTGCCTACCACAGAAGTAAGACCAACTGGCCTGTAATTCCTGGGGTTATCCCTATTCCCTTTTTTGAACAGGGGCACAACATTCGCTACTCTCCAGTCCCCTGGTACCACCCCCGTTGCCAGTGAAGACGAGAAGATCATTGCCAACGGTACTACAATTTCCTCTCTTGCTTCCCACATAATCCTAGGATATATCCCGTCAGGCCCGGGGGACTTGTCTATCCTCAAGTTGTTCAAAATGTCCAACATATCTTCCTTCCTAACAGGTATCTCTTCTAGCTTATCAGTCCGTTTCACACTCTCCTCTTCAACAATACGGTCCCTCTCGTTCGTAAATACTGAAGAGAAGTACTTGTTCAAGACCTCTCCTATCTCTTCCGACTCAATACACAGTCTCCCACTACTGTCCTTGATCGGACCTACCCTCGTTCTCGTCATTCTCAGGTTTCTCACATACGCATAGAATGCCTTGGGGTTATCCTTGATCCTATCCGCCAAGGATTTTTCATGCCCTCTCTTAGCTCTCCTAATCCCTTTCTTCAGGTCCCTTCTGGCTATCCTGTATCCCTCCACTGCTCTGTCTGAACCCTGTTTCCTCAACCTT
Organism: Chiloscyllium punctatum; assembly: GCF_047496795.1. Lineage (NCBI taxonomy): Eukaryota > Metazoa > Chordata > Chondrichthyes > Orectolobiformes > Hemiscylliidae > Chiloscyllium > Chiloscyllium punctatum. The sequence goes on along the minus strand of NC_092780.1, from coordinate 28,385,661 downwards.
ATGTAAGCCTCCTTCTTCCTCTTTACTAGACATTCAACCTCCCTCGTCAACCAAGGCTCCCTCACACGACCATTTCTTTCCTGCCTGATCAGTACATACATATCAAGGACACGTCGTATCTGCTCCTTGAAAAAGTTCCACATTTCCACCACATCCTTCCCTGACAGCCTATGCTCCCAACGTATGCTCCTCAAATCCTGTCTTACAGCATCGTAATTTCCCTTCCCGCAATTGTAAAAACGTCCTTGTTGTGCGCACCTATCTCTCTCCATAACCAAGGTGAAAGTCACAGAATTGTGGTCACCATCACCAAAATGTTCACCCACTAACAAGCCCACCACTTGTCCCGGTTCATTACCGAGTACCAAATCCAATATGGCCTCCCCTCTGGTTGGACAATCTACATACTGCGTTAGAAAAGCTTCCTGGACACACTGCACAAACACCGCCCCATCCAATCTACTTGATCTAAAGAGCTTCCAATCAATATTTGGGAAGTTGAAGTCTCCCATGACTACGACCCTGTGGCTTCTGCACCTTTCCAAAATCTGTTTCCCAATCTGTTTCTATTGTCTCAATTTTATTGAGCTTTTACCCATACCCAGAAAGGCACATTCCGCCAATGGAGGATAGTGGGGCTAGACTGAACCAGTAAACAGTTGGGATGTATGCTGAGCAGAGATGGCTGATATGTAAACCTTTGTGTTATCCCACTGAGTGCCCATGAAAACAGGGCGATGTGAACACACGTATTTTTTTCTCTCTCCCCAACCCCACCTCCCCCGGAAAGATGCTGTTTAAAATGAGGGTGCATGGGGCACCAGAAACCCTCGATCAACAGGAATCTGTGATCGAGTGGCGAATTCGACCTTCCCAGCATGCAACATTGAAGATGAGGAAAACAAAACTGGGATCATGAGCCAAAAATGACTGTGGGAAATAATGTTGCTTACATATAGAGATAGTAATCATATAAATTACCGTCAAAAGTATGTATGCAGGCAGATAGAAAAATTAAGACAGCTTTTTTGAGATTAGAGTAGTGACTTTTTATTATTATATGAGAAGTTTATAAGTGATTCGAGTAAAAATTTTTTATAGTGACTGGGTAGAGGTTCTATTCTCAGTATGAACAGTTCTCATTGTTTTCCATTAGGCAGTATCAAAGGAGTATGCTTTTATACAACCTTTATTTCATGCCTGATACCTAGTAAAAGACATGTATTTGTGTAAACCATTCGGTTTTCATATATAATGTCCCAGGAGGTGTGAGGGAAATGTACAAACCCTTATGAGGCTGTCAGATTTCTGCATTGTGATCATTTTTATGCATTTGTGAACTCACTTGTGAGAACTTGAAAGTGGTGTTGTTTTTGTTTGGCTAGCTGACATTGTTTTTACTGAAATTAGGATGTGAGTTCTCCAGGAATCTGTCAATATTTCCAGGGCTTTTCACTGCAGAAAATAAATAAGATATTGTAATTAAATCATGCCTCATTGTATCCACTAGATGCACCAGCATTGATTTGCAACCAATGCGTTCATTTTGAAATGTGGTCATGAAGGTTCTGTGGACATTACACCGTAAAAATTGCACCAGAGCTTTGAAGAAGTTGCGAACTCAGCAGTTGGCAAGCGATATGTGAGAGCGCATATTCCAAAGTCCCGCAAAAGGCAGATACTGCTTTAGTTCCAAAAGGGCACGATTTCTGAAGGAATGTTCCAAGGCAATGAACAGCAAAATTGAATGTTCATTACTATGATTCATCAATTATCTTTTGTTTATTAACCTGATCTCTTTGGATAAAGCAACATGAGGTGCAATGCCAGAACAGTTGTGAATTTAAGGTTTTCTTTCACCAACGTAAGATTGTTGTCAGTTTAAGAGAAAAAGATAGTAACAACGTCAATGTTGCTATGCAACATGATCATCTATTTCCAGATCAGTAACATCTGCTGTCTTCATGCCTGACCCAGCTTGTCCACTGTGGAAGACCTCATTCATACCACATGAACTCTAGGCTTAACTGTTACAATGTATTCTTGGCTGGTGTCCGACATTCCAATTTCAATAAACGCAAAATCTTCCAAAACTTTGTGTGTTAATCACGACTTGTTCCACTGTCCTCTATGTTCTCACTGACCTACACTGGCTCCCAAATAAACAATGTGTTCATATTAAAATTCTCATTCTTGTCTTTAAGTATCTTCATGGCCTAGTCCTTCCTAGCCTCTGTCGTGATCTTTCATCTCACAATTCTCCAAGCAACTGCACTTCTCCATTTCTGTCCCCTTATACATGTTCAACTTTAATTGTTCCATCATTGGTCATCATGTCTTCAGTTCCATGGATCCCAGTCTTTGGAATATCCTCCTGCACCTCTCTGCCTCTCTAATTTACTTTCCTCCTTTAAGACATTCCTTTTAAAGCTTACATCTTTGACCAAGCTTTGGATTGACTGACCTAATATGACTTATATGACTTGGTGTCATCCTTTCTTTTGTAATGGATTTTTATGAAGCACCTTTGCTATTTCATTATATTATGAAAGTGCTATACAAATACAAGTTGTTGCTTCTACAGAGAGGTATCGGAGCATTGCATTTCTTACGACAGCTTTTTTTTTGTCATATGTTTATACTGTCATGTTTTGGAAGGGTAGCTTAATTTTCTCCTCTTGTTCTCTTTTCTGCTAATGCATTCCATTTACTCCAGCTAAATAGACCAAACTGCTTGTCCTTCAAGTTGATGTTTTTATAATCATCTGAATAATAGCTAGGAATCTAATACTATATTCCCATCACATGTCTGAAGGACATCTGGGAATCAAAACTTGTATTCATATCACAGGGCTGAAGGACAATTAGGACTTGAATCCTGTATTCCCAAAACAAATCTCCAGAAATGGTCATAAATCATATCCTGCATTCCCACAACAGAACAAATGAAGGTCAGGGATTGCATCATATATTCCCATCAAAAATCCAAAGACTCGTCAGGAATCAAATCCTGTAATTATGTCAATCAGGATATTGAGATATTTGTTCCAAGAAATCTTTGAAGTTCAGCTTGTGCTTTGAGTGTTGAGGGTCAACCAACCAATGTTATGTAGATTGATAGATCTTAGATTATAAGTACCAACTTATCATTCCCGTTTCTGACCTAACCACTGTGGTATCTTTTCCAGTCAACTTCTATGTTGCTTGAATTTATTAACATAGGAGGGGATGATTTTGCCTGTGTATAACAAAATCTTAAATCTATTCTAAAACATAATCTAAAGTCTCATTTTCTATGACATTCAAACTGATAGTTTTTTGATGCATTTCCCATTTTTCCCAATTGTTGTAAAGAGAAATTTCTGTGCAAGTTATGAATATCACTTTGTTGCCTCTTTTTCCTTCATTTTAGTCTCTGAATATTTGATTGGAGACCAGCTGAGAGAAGATACTTTGTGCAGATTTCCCTTACTGTGATATTATGAAGTTCAATTCTATAACTATAAATGAAAATTGTGAGACTGTAGCAAACTCTCTAATGTGTTATAACAAAATCAGAGCTTCATGGTCCATGATATTTGCAGTTCTATATAATATATGATCTTTCCACTTAGAGTTAAGTGCCTTCTTCTAAGAACAACATATTGGAAATTTGACCAGAAGCATGTTTGCTGTGCACCCTAATTTCTAAAAAAAGTGTGTTCTCCAGTCAGGCAATGCTCCCTGCTAAGATGTGAATGCATTGAATAGAGTTTTGAAGAGGTTTGAGAATGATTGATGATAAACTTCAGTTACAAATATAGATTGGAGAACTTGAGACTGTTTTCCCTTGGAGAGGAGAAGGCTAAGGGGACATTTGATAGAAGTTTTCAAAATTGTGAGGGGCCTGAACAGAGTAGATAAGGAGAAACTCTTCCCTCTCAGAAACAGATCAAAAATGAAAGGGCACAGATATGAGGAAATTTTCAAAAGAAGGAAATGTGATTTGAGAAGAAAGAATTTCACACAGCAAATGGTTCAGATCTGAAATGCACTGCCTGGAATTGTACTCGAGGCTGGTTCATTCAAGTCATCCAAGAGGGCACGAGAAAATTATTTAAAATGAAATAACATGAAAGGTTGTTGGGAAAAAGACAGGAGAATAGTACTGAATCAAAATCCTCATTCAGAAAGTCAGTGCATACACTCAGCACCAAATAGCCTCTTTCTGCATTGTAACGATTCTACAACTGTGTAATGTGAGGACACAAAAGTGGAAATTTATTGGTATGTTGAGTTTGTGTAAACTCTAAACTACAACTGTAGAGCACACAGAGTGCAGTTGTAGATTAAGGAATCCAAGTTGTAAAATCCCATTACGCTGATAGTTTACACACTAATATTAAGATTTAATGACTGAATATTAAAGGGAGTGGCTGAGGTGTTAGCTCTGTTCCTCCTGGTGCTTCCTGGAGTTGAAATTGCCTCAGGACAAATATTATAAATGATCTTTAAATTTTATGTATTTTTTATGATGCATTTTGATCTTGTATTTACTGCTTCCCTTATTTGCAATTATTGAGATTTTCAGCAGGATAGAATGCCCGCTTGCATTTATATTCCTGATAACATGAAAGACTTGTCTTATTAATTGCTGGAGGTCACTCAAACAATAATGGTTTTCTCAGTGTGCTTCGACCCTGAAGGAGACAATAGCAACATTACTAAGGCACAGATAAACTAAAGAACAAATGGCATACATAGCTGCAGTTGTTTGGATTCAGAATTTGCAGATACATAACTAACAATGCCTTTGAATACATAGCAGATTCATAGTCGTAGAGATGTACAGCACAGAAACAGACACTTTGGTCTAACTCATCTATCCTGACCAGATATCCCCTAACGTAGTCCCACTTGCTAGCACCCTGTCCAGATCCCTCCAAATCCCTCCTCTTCATATACCCATCCAGATGCCTTTTAAATTTTGCAATTGTACTGGCAGCTCTGGCAGCTCATTCCATACACGCACCACCCTCTGCATGAAAACATTGCCCCTTAGGTCTTTTCTGTATCTTCCCCTCTCATGCTAAACCTCGAGTTCTGGACTCCCACACCCTGGGGAAAAGACTTTGTCAATTTATCCCATCCATGCCCCTCATGATTTTATAAACTTCTATAAGGTCACTCCTCAGCCTCTGATGCTCCCGGGAAAATAGCCCTAGCCTATTCAACCTCTCCCTATGGCTCAAATGCTCCAACCCTGGCAACCTCCTTGTAAATCTTTTCTGAACACTTTCAAGCTTCACAAGATTCTTCCATTAGGAAGAAACCAGAATTGCACGCAATATTTCAAAAGTGGCCTAAACAATGTCCTCTACGGCCGCAACACGACCTCCCAACTCCTGTACTCAATACTCTAACCAATAAAGGAAAGCATACTAAACACCGCCTTCAGTATCCTATCTACTGTCATATGTTGAGAGACAGGCTTTAATGAACATAAATGATTTACAATGGTGTTCCTACATTAATGATTGTTGATTAATCCTAGTTGATTTCACTAGGAGCTGTCACCTTTCAAAATAGAGGACAAAGAATTAGACAACAATTGAAATACATAACCGGAAATAACACGCAAAGGTATTTTCTGAAGAACACTAGAAAGGAGCAAAGTGATTGTCAAAGTTTGTTACAGAATGATTGCCAATCTTATAGGGGTCTGAATGACAAGGACTACATCAAGATTTGCAGCAATAATTGGACAAGAAGTCCGCCGAGATCTATCTCAATGTTGGCAGCATCTCATTCCATTGCTTTTGATGAGCAGCGTGGCAAATTTCTCAGTCGGTCGTGGTCAGTTGCCAATTAAAGGAGATTACTACTTGTTAAACAACTTGTTACCAGTTCAACTCTCTTCATTAATGTTCAATTTCCTATCTTACCAATTGTATAAAACGAATTAGACATTGAGAAATCTCAATGGAAATCAGAGCAGGTACCGGGCAACTTCTGCTTGCCCCTTGGTCTGAAATACCTCCATGTTGAATACTGGACATTATCATCTCGGGGCATGCTCTGTGGCACCAGTCACACACACCCAACATGCAGGAAAGTTGACATGTTACATGTGCCACTCATGGGGCATTTCTGATCCACTTATAAGATGCTTCAATAAGTCAATGCTACAACTCAGGCTGCAATGGCAGCTATCATTGTATTGCTATAGTAAGCACGCTTTGCACTCGGGGGCATTCAGTAAGATCATAGTCTGGAACAGACTGTACCTATGGGTTCTTCTCTCATTGTCTTTTGTGTCCTCACTATGGACCTACCTAGATGTCCACAACACTCCCACCTTGCCTTGCACCTTGCTCTTTTGACCCCTCAGCCAGGGTCATATTATATATTTTTTTGTGCTGTTTATAAAGTTATAGAGTCATAGAGATGTACAGCACGGAAACAGACCCTTCAGTTCAACTCATCCATGCCGACCATTCCCAACCCAATCTAGTCCCACCTGCCAGCACCTGCTCCATATCCTCCAAACCATTCCTATTCATATACCCATCCAAATGCCTTTTAAATGTTGCGATTGTACCAGCCTCCACCACTTCCTCTGGCAGTTCATTCCATACACGCACCACCCTCTGCATGAAAACTTTGCCCCTTACGTCTCTTTTATATCTTTCCCCTCTCACCCAAAACCTATGCCCTGTAGTCCTGGACTCCCCCACTACAGGCAAAAGACCCCATCCATTCATCCTATCAATGCCCCTCATAATTTTGTAAACCTCTATAAGGTCACCCCTCAGCCTCCGACACTCCTGGGAAAACAGCCCCAGGCTGTTCAGCCTTTCCCTATAGCTCAAATCCTCCAACCCTGGCAACATCCTTGTAAACACAATGCCAAGAAGCTTGTCACAGTTGTCAGCAGGCCTCAGACAACTGGAGTACCAGCACAATAAGTCAAGGGCAGCCTCCAACACTAGCCCAAGGGGCATGTACATGGCCAGTCAGCCACTGGGGTGGTCAGAGTCAGGATGCTGTCCACATAAGAAGTGAGGAATGTTGGGCAGCCCACTACCTGTCTTGACTCTTTCTGCCCTATCTAGTGAATAAGTGAAAGTCAGTTCTTACGGGAGATGAAAGTAGGTGACACAGCTGTTCTTTTTGTTGCAAGTTGCAGGATGACCCGAGCAAGTGAGCAGGTAGCGCAGTGGGCAAGATGGGTCAGTGGTGTAAAGGATTCGAGTATGTGACAGTGAGTGAGAGAAGATGTCACAGGTAATAGTGGGAGTGGTACAACATGAGCCTTGGAGGTAGATGTGTACGGTGACCGAGAGAATGAGTGTGACGTATTAGAGAGAGGATAATGCCACTTACACAGGTGAATGGAAAAGATCCTTGGCCTATTTCCTACATTGCTTGGCATTCCCCAATGATGGAGACTGATTTAACTCAGCTGGCAACTGCAGACCAGACTGGCATGGTCTGGTGTCTTAGCCTCTACCTAGTAGCCCTGGGGGAAGAGAAAGTCTCACCCCTGTATCATGCACCAGGATCTCTAGGACCTTGCCATCTTCCTAACCCAGGGCAAATGTCAGAAACTGTGTGAGCTGGACTTTGGACTGACAGTGCTTTTCCAAGTGCACAACAAGTTTTTTTTTAATGAGGCAAGAGTATGGGATACTGGATATTTGCAGGATATCACAGCTGTGGCAAGTTGTTCTGGGAATGGTGCACAGTTCGATGGGACCAGAATCAAACAAGAGAGACCTCATGGGCGTGGGCAGTCAATCAGGCAAGTTTGGTAAGATATGATGAGAAGATTCACAGGGGTTTTGTCAAAAAAAAACGCAATACAACTTAGACTTCACCAAGATAAATGTAAAATTCAGCCCTTTAATTTGAAACACTCAGTTATCAGGTAATTTGCAGAAAGCAAAATTTGTTTGTAATTTTCTGTCATCCATATAATCATGGGAACCGATCTGTTTATTTTGCAAGATGACAAAAAACAGAAATGTTCTTTGAATCTCTATTTCATCTTCATCTTTTATTTTGTCCTTTGGTTTAACATATACCTCTCTCACATGTCTCACTTCCTCATTATTTCATTTCTCTTTGTATTTCAGTGTCTATTCTGATCCCTAAACTGGCTCAAGTTGGAATTCTGTCTCCCCATTCTATTACTTTTGAATATTTAGATGTTTCAACACCTATTTATGCTTTATTTTCTATTTTGCTCCACTGCTTATGCTGCATCTTTAGAGGGGATATGCCAAACTGATGTTGCTGATCTTTCAAAAGTGAAGCAACTCAGTTGTCATCACTTTGGCATCAGATAAAACATAGGATTTGGACATTTCCTTTGTAGCTTTCCAAAAGAAATTATTTTCTGCTTTTGCATCATCTGTAAACATAAATCTGTAAACACATTGAATATTTTAAAAATTTGGCATATGTGATGGCTGTAGGTGACCTCTCCCTGCAGTGTGGTTTAAATTACTTGCTGGATTCTCAACCGATCTAATAAGTGATATTTGACTGCTTTATCACAATCCCTGACTCAATTGAAGTGCAGCTTGATGAAGTATAATTAAAAATAATTGACAACGACAGTTCCATTTTCTTTGTACCGCTGTGTCAATATTTTGTTATGCAGCAGGTCTATTTGGAAATGTTGACAGGCCTGATCAGATGTTAATGGATGCCATCATCAATGATAGCTGCAATACTAAGATAGCTGCTGAATTATTTGCATCCTTGAGATAGTTGGGACGAACAAATTACTGTTCAGTCTTGAATACAATAGTTCATAAATGATGGACTGGCACTTAGAATTTTCTATCAAATGCCTCAATGACGCAACAATGAACCAATATGATTTTGAGCAGTGTGTGGAGCCACTTAGTTTGAAACTATAAATGGATGTTGAAAGCTGCTGTCACTGAAGAGCAGAACAAAGACTCCTTTGACAGCACTTTCCAAATCCCCAAGCTTTATTACGAAGAAGAATAGGACAGCAGACAATTAAAACACCACCACCCACAAGTTTTCCTCCAAGCCATCCTGAGTTGAAACTACACACTGTTTTTTCTCTGTCACTGGATCAGAATCTTGGAACATGGTTCGAAAACACACTGAGTGTCCCTACATACCATGGACTACAGCGGGTCAAGAATATGGCCTCCCACCACTTTCTCGAGCAATTTGGAAGTGGGGACATTTTGATAGTAACTGGATTAATAATCCAGAACCTTGAATTGTGTTCAAATTCCATCCTAACAGCATGGTAGCTCAGTGATTAGCACTGCTGCCTCACAGCACCAGGGTCCCAGGTTTGATTCCAGCCTTGGGTGACTGTCTGTGTGGAGTTTGCACATTCTCCCTGTGTCTGCGTGGGTTTCCTCCGGGTGCTCTGGTTTCCTCCCACAGTCCAAAGATGTGCAGGCCAGGGGAATTAGCCTGGAGCCCAGTTACAAGTGGAGTTCCGCAGGGATCAGTTCTGGGTCCTCTGCTGTTTGTAATTTTTATTAATGACTTAGATGAGGGAGTTGAAGGGTGGGTCAGTAAATTTGCAGATGATACGAAGATAGGTGGAGTTGTGGACAGTGAGGAGGGCTGTTGTCGGCTGCAGAGGGACTTAGATATGATGCAGAGCTGGGCTGAGGAGTGGCAGATGGAGTTCAACCCTGCCAAGCGTGAGGTTGTCCATTTTGGAAGAACAAATAAGAATGCGGAATACAGGGTTAATGGTAGGGTTCTTAGTCAGGTGGAGGAACAGAGGGATCTTGGGGTCTATGTACATAGATCTTTGAAGGTTGCCACTCAGGTGGATAGAGTTTGTAAGAAGGCCTATGGAATATTATCGTTCATTAGCAGAGGGATTGAATTCAAGAGTCGTGAAGTGATGTTGCAGCTGTACAGGACTTTGGTTAGGCCACAGTTGGAGTACTGTGTGCAGTTCTGGTTGCCTCACTTTAGGAAAGATGTGGAAGCTTTGGAGAGGGTGCAGAGAAGATTTACCAGGATGTTGCCTGGAATGGAGAGTAGGTCGTACGAGGATAGGTTGAGAGTTCTCGGCCTTTTCTCGTTGGAACGGCGAAGGATGAGGGGTGACTTGATAGAGGTTTATAAGATGATCAGAGGAATAGATAGAGTAGACAGTCAGAAACTTTTTCCCCGGGTACAACAGAGTGTTACAAGGGGACATAAATTTAAGGTGAAGGGTGGAAGGTATAGGGGAGATGTCAGGGGTGGGTTCTTTACCCAGAGAGTGGTGGGGGCATGGAATGCGCTGCCCGTGGGAGTGGTAGAGTCAGAATCATTGGCGACCTTTAAGCGGCATTTGGATAGGTACATGGATGGGTGCTTAATCTAGGTTAGAAGTTCGGCACAACATCGTGGGCCGAAGGGCCTGTTCTGTGCTGTATTGTTCTATGTTCTATGTTCTATGATAAATTGCCCATAGTGTTAGGTGCATTAGTGAGAGGGAAATGGGACTGGGTGGTTTACTCTTTGGCGGATCGCTGTGGACTTGTTGGGCTGAAGGGCCTGTTTCCACACTGTAGGGAATCTAATATAAAAAAAACTGCTAGTGAAATTTGAATTCATTATGAATATGGAACGAAACGCAAGTTTAATGGCAACTATTGTTACTTTTTTTTTAACCCTTTCAGGAGAGAAATCTGCCATCCTTCACTGGTCTGGCCTATTTGTGACTTCAGACCCATTGCAATGTGATTGACTCTTAACTGCCCTTTGGGCAAATAAGGATGGGCAATAAATACTAAACTAGCCAGTGATGCTCTCATCCTGTGGAAAAAGTCAGAGATGGGCAGAGAATGCCAGCAATACTCATGTCCTAAGGAGAAATAAACAAAGGGATTTTGGTTTTGAAGAAAATTCCTCCATCAGAATGAAATTAGATTATTAAAATGACCTTTCTTCAGGGTTGCTTCTATAACTTGTTCCTAATCGAATGTAAAGGAGAGCCCTTCCCTCTCTGTACATGACAGCAACTAAAATGCCACTAAACGTACTACAAACTTCTGTCTTGTTCCGACAATGACTTTGTTCACCTGGATTCATCCTCTCTGTGATAAGTGGTTTCAGTAGATTTGAAATTATAATTGTAACTGCCTGAATTCTAACCACTGTTAAAGTGAGCAATGGTCATTCCAAATCAGGTGCACCCCTGACCAAGAAGGGGCTGGCCATGGCTTGTAAACGAACCTGATGACCATGCAAAATAGAAGACAGAGAGCTCCTTTGGGTCACTGAGCCTGATATTATAAGAACATGTGAAATTGGAATTCTTAAATGTACCATTGCTGCACCAAGATTGTGTTTAAAGCACATAAAATTGGTATATGAAGATCTTTGCAGCGCTTGATACTGACGTATTGTTTTGAGGAAGCAAGCAGAAAGTTGATTGAATGCATTTGAAAAGAAATTAATCTTGTTTTGTCACAAAACTAGTCCCTTTTTTGCTAAAAGCTGTTCCTTGGCTCAAGGCGACCCTATCCTTGATTTTGTTCAGAGGGGCAATAAACCGAGCCGGGCTCTGGTTAGTCTGGTTTGGTACAGAGGTGAAAAGGCTTTTGAGAGGCCTTTTGCTTATAAGTAAACAGATGAGACTTCTGGCCAAAGTGGTCATGTTTTAGAAGTGATCTGTATAATGAAAGGGGAGTGGTCGGCTCTCTGGATGAGCTGGGCTGAGCAGTTTTAGTTTAGTTTTGAACTGGGAAGTTCAACAGGGAGCTGTGTGGAAACTCTCTCTCTTTTCTGCCCTTCAACTTTAACCTGTAAGCATGTATTCCATTTATACTGGGTTATAAAAGGAGTTTGTTATTGGGGCTGTTATGTATATTCGGAACAACATAATTAAATCTAGTTGGATAGGTTGAGTTCTGTAGGGATTCTTTATTCCGTTCTTTGTGTTTCATTGTGTAATGTGAATAAATTTTGTCTGTTTTAAAATCTAGTGGTCAATCTAGCTAACTTAATCTGGGTAATTTTCACTGTACACTTACCAAAACAATTTGCAAAGTTATGGCCTGGGGCTGCCTGCTTAAGAATGTTTTGAGTGGTCTGCCTTACTCCTTAGCAGATTGGGGGCTCTTTTTGGGATTTAAGACAGTGAGTGGTAGGTGCTAGTGTCTTTATTTCAGGTGTTGGCTTGGTTGGGTAGACAAAGCTTGGGATAGTAATGGCTCTTTCAGTCACCAAATGTTTTCTGGATGTGGATGCAGTGACTTTGGAAGTTTTTCAAAAAGTGAATAAGACCAAGTTGCGGAGAAGCTGGATTTGGAACTGCCTGCTTCTGTGAGGAAAGGAGAGATAATTACAGCAGTAGCTCAGCATTTAAACTTGCTGGAGAAACCATCAGAATCTATAGAGATGGCAAGTATTCAATTGCAAACGAAGCAGCTTGAGTTAGAGGCGAGAAATAAGGAAAGGACAGCAGAAATGAAACAGTTTGACTTAATGATTATAAGCAGAAGAGAGGGAAAAGAGATAGCAGCAGAACAGAGAGAAAAAGAGAGAGCTTTTGAACTTCAAAAACTGACATTTAAAAAAGTTACGTCAGCGTAAAAGGCTAGAGATAAAGGTGAGGGTAGGCTTAGTGAGGGAGAGAGTGAGGAGTCAGAAGCCATGTGAGAAACTGTTTAAGTATGTTCAAGCATTGCCTAAATTTGATGAGAAGGATGTGGAAGCCCTTTTCATCTCATTTAAAAAAGTGGCTAAACAAATGCAGTGGTCCATGGCAAAGTGGGTTTTGTTGATCCAAATGAAACTTGTAGGTAGGGCTGATGAGGTATTCGCATCCCTATCAGAGGAGGGATCTGGGGAGTATGAGGAGGTGAGGAAAGCCATTTTAATTGCACATGAGCTTGTACCAGCAGCCTACAGACAGCATTTCAGGAACCTAAGGAGGGATCCTGGTCAAACCTATATTGAGTTTGAAAGGATCAAACAGAATAATTTCAATAGATGGATAAGAGCTTTAAAAATCGAGCAAACCTATGATGCCCTTAGAGAGGTAATTATTTTGGAGGAATTCAAAACTTCACTGCCTGAAGTTGTGCGAACTGATGTGGAAGAGCAGAGAGTTCAAACAGAGAGGTTAGTAGCTGAAGTGGCTGATGATTATGAGCTGGTCCATAAGACTCAGTTTGGTTTCCAGAATCAATTTCAGTCCATGAGGGATAGAAACTGGGGCAAAGACGAATCCTCATGTGGAAAGGGAAAGATAGATCTCAGTGAAGATCATCAGGATAATTTACCACTGGGTAAAAAAGAAACCCTTGAGGGGGACAAAGTAGTGAAAATGCTCTGGTGCTTTCATTGTAATAAAGTGGACCACACAAAATCACAGTGGAGAAAGTCAGGTGTAGGAAAACCAGACAAGTCTGGGAGTTTTGTTGGACCAGTAACAAAAAGCGCAAGAGAAGTTAGACAACTGCCTCAGAGTGGACAAGATGATCAGAGGTTGATTAAGGAGGAAGTGCCAGATCTGCTTAAAAAATATACATGCAAGGGTACAGTTTATTCACATCAGCCAGGAATAGCAGGTAAAGAAGTTACAATATTAAGGGACACAGGATCCTTTCAGTCTGTAATGCTGAAGGATGAGGAGATATTGCCAGAGAGACTATTGCCAGAGAAGGTACTGGTAACAGAAATTCATGGTGAGACAAAAAGTGCTCAATTATGTAAAGTGAGGCTAGAGAGTCCAGAGAAGCGTGGAGAATCTGTGGTAGGAGTACTGGACATACTCTCAGCTCCAGGAATACAATTTGTCCTTGCAAATGATATCGCTGATTCACCGGTAGGCGTGCTGCCTACTCTAGTTGAAAAGCAAGTGAAGACGCAGGCAACTGAAGACATGGAGAATGTTTATCCAGGAATTTTCTCAGATTGTGAGATCACAAGATCACGGAGGCATTAGCTGAAGCGGGGAGATCAAAAGGCACAAATAAGGAAGCTGACATAGAGGTATCTGAAACTTGCTTTTGATCAGATAAGTGGAACACAGAAGGAGCAAATAGGTAAACATGCAAGTATTTTTAGCTCTACTAAGTTGATTGAATTACAGCAGAAAGATGAGTAGTTAAAACAGTTATATCAAAAGGCATATACAAAGAAAGAAAGTGAATGCATCCCTGTCTGTTATTACTGAGCAAATGCTGTCTTAATGAGGAAACGGAGACCATCACACATTCAAGAGAGTGAGAAATGGGCAGAGATTCATCAAATTATTTTGCCAGTAGAGTATAGAAAGGAGGTGCTGCAGTGGTGCATGAGCTACCACTTGGAAGTCTTTTAGGGGTGAGGAAAACACAGGCTAAGATACAAAGACATTTTTAGTAGCTTGGACTACACAAAGATGAAGTTGAATTTTGCCAGATGTATCATACGTGTCAGCTAATCAGAAAATCACAGGCAGTAATCAAACCTGCACCTTCAATACCTATTCTACCATTTAAGGAACCTTTCCTGAGAGTCTTGATTTATTGTGTAGGTCCCCTACCTCAAACAAAAAGTGGGAATAAGTATTTGTTAACAATATGGATGTGTTGACTAGATTTCCAGAGATAATCCCATTATGCAATATCACAGCTAAAAGGGTTGTAAAAGAATTACTTGGATTTTTTTTACTAGATACAGACTGCCAATAGAAATCCAGTCAGATCAAGGATCAAACTTCACATCCAAACTATTCAAGGAGGTTGTGGATAACTTGGGAATAAAGCAATTAAAATCTACTGCGTACCATCCGGAATCACAGGGGGCACTAGAGAGATGGCATCAAACACAAAAGACCACGTTAAGGGCTTATGGTCAGGATTATCCAGATGATTGGGATAAGGGAGCTCCGTCTGTACTTTTTGTGATCAGCGATGCACCAAATGAATCGACCAAATTCAGTCCATTTGAATTAATTTTTGGGCATGAAGTAAGAGGACCATTAAAATTGATTAAGGAGAAATTAATAAGTCAGAATTCAGAGACCATCCATTTGGACTATGTGTCAAATTTTAGAGAATGATTAAATAGGCTGGAGAGTTGGCTAGACAGCATTTATAAGTATCACAGTATACAATGAAACAGGAAGCAGATAAGAAATCACAAATTCACAATTTTGCAATTGGGGATAAGGTATTGGTGTTACTTCCAATTACAGGTGAGTCTTTAAAAGCAAGGGTTAGTGGGCCTTATCAAATTGAGAAGAAATTGAGTGAGGTGAACTACTTAATGAGGACTCCAGACAGGAAACAAATCTCACAGAGTGTGTCACGTGAATATGCTCAAACATTCGGTATGAAAAATGCTCTAGCCACATTTCAGAAACTGACTAATAAGGTCGTTGCCGGATTACCCAACTGTGTGGTATATGTTGATGATCTGGTGATTTTTAGTCACTCATGGAAGGAACATTTACCGCATTTATTGGACTCATTCGGTTGACTTTGGAAGGCAGGCTTGGTGGTAGACCTAGCTAAAGTGAATTTGTCAAAGCCTGAGTCAACTTCCTGGGCCTTGTTATTGGACATGGACAAATAGCCCCACAAGATGCAAAACCGAAAGTAACTGGGGAAATTCCACACTGTTGACAAAAAAAGCAGCACTACGGTTCCTTGGGTTAAGTGGATTTTACTAAATGATTGTGCTGAACTTTAGCAGCGTGGCTGCTCCACTCACTGAATTGTTAAAAAAAAGGGCAAGAATTTTCAGTGGACAGTGGACTGTCAAAAGGCATTTGACAGCCTGAGAGCTGTGTTACCACTGCCCGAGTATTAGCCACACTGGATTACATGAAGCCTTTCAAGGTGGCTATCAGTGCCAGTGATGTGGGTTTTGGTGTGGTGCTCCTGCAGGAGGATGACGAGGGAATAGAACGACCCATTGGGTATTTTTCCAGGAAGTTAAACATTCAGCAACAGAAACATTCAATGGTGGAGAAAGAGACTTTAAGCTTGGTGTTGGCATTGCAACATTTCAGTGTTTATATTACCAGCAGTGCATCTGAGACAATCGTGCATGCTGAGCACAACCCGTTGACATTTGTGGAAAAATTTAAGGACAAAGTTGCCAAACTGTTTAGATGGAGCTTGTTGTTGCAACCGTTCAATTTGACAATTGTGCATGTGGTAGGTTGCAAAAACGTGATTGCTGATGCATTAATGAAACTCAAATGAGATATGGAGGTATTCGGTGAAGGATGTACTGGGGCCTGGATTTGCATGTGGTTGTGCATGTTTGCATGTTTATAGTTAGTATAGTATATATGTGCATTTAGACCACGAGTCGGGTTTTGAGGGATTAAAAATGAAGCTACCTTTGGGTATTGATGATTCATTTTTTTTTAAGGGGGAAGGTGTCACAAAGCTAGTCCCTTTTTTTCTAAAAGCTGTTCCTTGACTCAAGGAGACTCTGTCCTTGATTTTTTTTCAAAGGGACTATAAACTGGGCCGGGCTCTGGTCAGTCTGGTTTGGTACAAAGATGAAAAGGATTTTGAGAGGCCATTTGTTTATATGTAAACAGCTGGGACTTCAGGCCAAAGTGGTCGTGTTTTAGAAGTGACCTGTATAATGAAAAGGCAGTGGTCAGCTCTCTAACTGAGCTGAGCTGAGCAGTTTTAGCTCAGTCTTGAACTGGGAAGTTCGACAGGGAACTGTGTGGAAACTCTCTCTCTCTTTTCCGCCTTTCAACTTCAACCTGTAAGCATGTGTTCCATTTATATTGGTTTTTAAAGGGAGTGTCCTTATTGGGACTGTTGTGTATATTCGGCACAGCATAATTAAGTCTAGTTGGATATGTGGAGTTCTGTAGGGGTTCTTTGTTCTGTTCTTTGTGTTTCATTGTGTAATGTTGTGAATAAATTTTTGTCTGTTTTAAAATCTAGCAATCAACCTGGCTAACTTAATCCAGGTTATTTTCACTGTACACTTACCAAAACAATTTGCAAGGTTATGGTCTGGGGCTGCCTGCTTAAGAATGTTTTGACTGGTCTGGCTTAGTCCATAACAGTTTAAGCAGCTCACCTGAGAGAGAAAAATGATGCAGGAGTTTTAACATGGATCAATATAGAGTAAGATGTTGAGGAAACAGTAAACCTGTGATGTGAAAGGATCTTCAAATGTACGCATACAGGCATATACCACATGTTTTTACTTGAGATAGAATATGACAAATAATACAAAATATGTTCAACTAATGTGAAGCATAGAACATCAAACATTACAGTGCAGTACAGGCCCTTTGATGTTGTGCTGACCTGTGGAACCAATCTGAAGCTCATCTATCGTACAGTATTCCATTTTCATCCATATATTTATCCAGTGACCACTTAAATGCCCTTAAACCCGATGAGTCTACTACTGTTCCACGTTCCACGCCCCCACTATTCTGAGTAAAGTAATTACGCTGACATCTGTCCTATATCTATCATCCCTCAATTTAAAGCTATGTCCCTTCATGCTAGCCATCACCATCTGAGGAAAAAGGCTCTCACTGTCCACCCTATCTAACCCTCTGATTATCTTATGTCTCAATTAAGTCACCTCTCAATCTTCTACTCTCTAATGAAAACAGACTCAAGCCTTTCTTCATAAGGCCTTCCTCTATACTAGGCAACATCCTTGTAAAACTCCTCTGAACCCTTTCCAAAGGTTCCACAAAACACTCTATAATGCAGTGACCAGAAGTGTACACAATATTCCAATTGCAGCCACATCAGAGTTTTGAACAGCTGCAGCATGACCTCATGGCTCTGAAAGTCAATCCATCCACCAATAAAAGCTAACACACCGTATAACGTTCTTTAGAACCCTGTCAACTTGGGTGGCAACTTTCAGGGATCTATATGCATGGAATCTGAGATCTCTCTGCTCATCTACACTACCAAGAATCTTACCATTAGCCCATTTCTTCCTGTTGCTTCTTCCAAAGTGAATCACCTTATACTTTTCTGCATTAAATTCCATTTGCCACCTCTTAGCCCAGCTCTGCAGCTTATCTATGTCCTTCTGTAACCTGCAACATCCTTCAGCACTATCCACAACTCCACCGACCTTAGTGTCATACACAAATTTACTACACTATCCTTCTACACCCTCATGTAGGTCGTTTATAAACAGCAGTGGTCCTAAAACAGATCCTTTCGGTATACCACTAATAACTGAACTCCAGAATGAACATTTCTCATCAATCACCACCCTCTATCTTCTTTCAGCTAGCCAATTTCTGATCCAAACCACCAACCTTCAATCCCATGCTTCCGTATTTTGTGCAATACCCCACGGTGGGGAACCCTTATCAAATGCCTTACTGAAATCCATATACATCACATCAACCGCTTTACCCTCATCCACCTGTTTGACCATCATCTCAAAGAACTCAATAAGGTTTGTTAGGCACGACCTGCCCTTCACAAAACTGTGTTGACTATCTCTAATCAACTTATTCCTCTCTAGATGATGATAAATCCTACCTCTTATAATCTTTTCCAACACTTTACCTACAACTGAAGTAAGGCTTACTGGCTTATAATTCCCAGGGTTGTCTCTACTCCCTTGAACAAGGGGACAATATTTGCTATTCTCCAGTCTTCTGGCACTATTCCTGTAGACAATGACAACATAATGATCAAAACCAAAGTCTTTCCAGAGGATCCTATGATACATTCCATCTGGCCCAGGGGACTTATCTATTTTCACACTTTCCAGAATTGCTAACACCGCCTCCTTGTGAACCTTAATCCCACCTAGTCTAGTAGCCTGTGTCTCAGTATTCTCCTCTACAATATTGTCTTTTTCCAGTGTGAATACTGACAAAAAATATTTATTTAGCACTTCCCCATCTCCTTGAACTCCAGTGTGGTGCTGGAAAAGGACAGCAAGTCAGGCAGCATCCGAGAAGCAGGAAAATCGATGTTTCGGGAAAAAGCCCTTCATCAGGAAACTTTCTCTCATCATTCTTTTATTCCTGATATACCTATAGAAAGCTTTAGGGTTTTTGTTGATCCTACTGTCAACAACTTCTCGTGTTCCCTCCTGGCTCTTCTTAGCTCTCTCTTTCGATCTTTCCTGGCTAAATTGCAACTCTCAAGCATCCTAACTGAGCCTTCACGTCTCATCCTAACATAAGCCGCTGCCTTCCTCTTGACAAGAGCTTCAACTTCTTTCATAAACTATGGCTCCCTCACTTGATCACTTCCTTCCTGCCTGATAGATACATACTTATCAAGGATACGCAGTAGCTGTTCCTTGAAGAAGGTCCACATTTCAAATGTGCGCATCCCCTGCAGTTTCCTTCCCCATCCTATGCATCCTAAATCTTGCCTAATTGGATTGTAATTTCCTTTCCCCCAGCAATAATTCTTGCCCTTCATTACATAATTTTCCCTTTCCATTGCTATAGTAAACATAACTGAATTTTTGTGGTCACTATCACCAAAGTGCTCATCTATCTCCACATCTAATACCTGGCCGGTTCATTACCCAGTACCAAATCCAATGTGGCCTCGCCCCTTGTTGGCCTGTCCACATACTGTGTCAGGAAACCCTTCTGTACACTTTGACATAAATTGATCCATCTAAAGTACATGAAGCATTGTATTCCCAGTCAATATTTGGAAAGTTAAAGTTTCCCCCATAACAACTAGCTGAAAATGTGTTGCTGGAAAAGCGCAGCAGGTCAGGCAGCATCCAAGGAACAGGAGAATTGACGTTTCGGGCATAAGCCCTTCTTCAGGAATGAGGAAAGTGTGTCCAGCAGGCTAAGATAAAAGGTAGGGAGGAGGGACTTGGGAGAGGGGCGTTGGAAATGCGATAGGTGGAAGGAGGTCAAGGTGAGGATGATAGGCCGGAGTGGGGTGGGGGCGGAGAGGTCAGGAAAAAGATTGCGGGTTAGGAAGGTGGTGCTGAGTTCGAGGGATTTGACTGAGACAAGGTGGGGGGAGGGGAAATGAGGAAACAGGAGAAATCTGAGTTCATCCCTTGTGGTCGGAGGGTTCCTAGGCGGAAGATGAGGTGCTCTTCCTCCAACCGTCGTGTTGCTATGGTCTGGCGATGGAGGAGTCCAAGAACCTGCATGTCCTTGGTGGAGTGGGAGGGGGAGTTGAAATGTTGAGCTACGGGGTAGTTGGTTTGGTTGATGTGGGTGTCCCAGAGGTGTTCTCTGAAACGTTCTGCAAGTAGGCGGTCTGTCTCCCCAAGATAGAGGAGGCCACATTGGGTGCAGCGGATGCAATAGATGATGTGCAGGTGAATTTGTGGCGGATATGGAAGTATCCCTTGGGGCCTTGGAGGGAAGTAAGGGGGGAGGTGTGGGCACAAGTTTTGCATTTCTTGCGGTTGCAGGGGAAGGTGCCGGGAGTGGAGGTTGGATTGGTGGGGGGTGTGGACCTGACGAGGGAGTCACGGAGGGAGTGGTCTTTTCGGAACGCTGATAGGGGAGGGAAGGGAAATATATCCCTGGTGGTGGGGTCCGTTTGGAGGTGGCGGAAA
This sequence comes from Chiloscyllium punctatum, assembly GCF_047496795.1. Taxonomy (NCBI): domain Eukaryota; kingdom Metazoa; phylum Chordata; class Chondrichthyes; order Orectolobiformes; family Hemiscylliidae; genus Chiloscyllium; species Chiloscyllium punctatum. The sequence continues at coordinate 28,365,159 of NC_092780.1, read as the reverse complement.
TGACGGTGGATGATACGCTGTACATGGAGGTTGGTGGGGTGGTAGGTGAGGACCAGTGGGGTTCTGTCCTGGTGGCGGTTGGAGGGGCAGGGCTTAAGGGCGGAGGAGCAGGAAGTGGAAGAGATGCGGTGGAGGGCATCGTCGATCAGGTCTGGGGGGAAATTGCGGTCCTTGAAGAAGGAGGCCATCTGGGTTGTACGGTTTTGGAACTGGCCCTCCTGGGAGCAGATGCGGCGGAGACGAAGGAATTGGGAATATGGGATGGCGTTTTTACAGGGGGCAGGGTGGGAGGAGGTGTAGTCTAGGTAGCTGTGGGAGTCGGTCGGTTTACAGTAAATGTCCGTGTCGATTCAGTCGCCAGAGATAGAAATGGAAAGGTCTAAGAAGGGGAGGGAGGAGTCTGAGACGGTCCAGGTGAATTTGAGGTTGGGGTGGAAGGTGTTGGTAAAGTGGATGAACTGTTCATCCATAACAACTATCCTGTTACTCTCGCTCCCATTCAGAATTATCTTTGCTATCCTTTCCTCTGCATCTCTGGAACTGTTCGGAGGCCAATAGAAAACTCCTAACAAGGTGACCTCTCCGTTCCTGTTTCTAACATCAGCCTTTACTATCTCAGCGGACGAGTCCTCAAATGTCCTTTCTGCTCTGTAACACTGTCCTTGACTAACAATGCAACACCTCCCCCTCTTTTACCATCTTCTCTGTTCTTACTGAAACATCTAAATCCCAGAACCTGTGGCAACCATTTCTGTCCTTGCTCTATCCATGTCCCTGAAATGGCCAAAACATTGAAGTTCCAGGTACCAACCCATGCTGCAAGGTCACCCACCTTATTCCGGATGCTCCTGGTGTTGAAGTAGACACACTTCAAACCATCTTCCTGCTTCCCAGTGAACTCTTGTGACCTTAAAGCCATATTTTTACTTCACTACATTCAACCTTCTGGACACTGGAATTATAATTTAGGTTCCCATCTGCCTGTTGAATTAGTTTAAACTCTCCCAAATAGCATTAGCAAATTTCCCCTCTGAGATATTGGTACCCTTCTGGCTCTGTTGTAGACCATCCTGTTTGTAGAGGTCCCACCAATCCCAGAATGAGGCCCAGTCATCCAGGTATCCAAAGCCCTCTGTTCTGCTCCATCCCTGTAGCAACATGTCCAACTCCTGTCTCTCCCTATTCCTCACCTCATTAGCATGTGGCACAGGCAACAAGCCAGAGATAACAACTCTGTTTGTTCTAGCACTAAGCTTCCATCCTAGCTCCCTGAACTTCTGCCTTAAATCCCCATCCCTTTTCTTCCCTATGTCATTAGTACCTATGTACACCACGACTTGGGGCTGTTCCCCTTCCCCCTCAAGCATCCAGAAACCACAATCAGAGACATCAGGAACCCTGGCCCCTGGGAGGCAACACACCAACCGTGAATCTCTCTCATTCCCACAGATCCTCCTATCTGTCTCCCTAACTATGAAGCATTTGTCAATACGATGATTGAAGGCCATTAGGTAACAAATTGTAGTAATGTTAGAGTACACAACTGCAACCAGTGAGACGCATTGGTCATGGAATCTTAAATGGATTTATAATACTCAAAGACTTCATGTAACTATAACAAGAATGCTTACAGACATTAGGGTATTACTTTAAGAACCCTTCCTTGTTGTGAACCCACTCTGAGGCTGAAATGTTGAGTCCCCTCTGTGAGAGCTGGTATCTTTGAGCTGGAGCACAGCTTTTATAACTGGGTCAGAGGTCAATGGCTGCTATTGCTGCCCCAGATCTCACAACACTAACATTTCTGCATGCAAACTCGCTTGGGATTCTGGCCTCCAATTTGAGAAGCCTTGTCTTTGGGACATGAAATATGAAGAAAGTTGGCTTTACCAATTTTTCTTTTTAAAAAGAAGATAAGACTGAGAAGAATGTAATATCAAACTTTTGAAGCAATGAAAGGTGTAGATAATAACCACTGAAGTAGTCTCTTTGAACTTCTGAAATCACTGTGGAAATGAATGTTCAATATAAAAGTTCACAAGCCTCAAACAGAACAATAAAAATGCTTTCTCCCTGCCTTAGAGTCAACAGGTGAAACAATTGACTGAATAAAGTAGTTAATTGTGGGTAACATGGGAAGGAACTGCATTAATATATGTTGAGAAGGAGAATGAGTGTTATTTACAAAAGCAAGCCTTTCATTTACAATCTCTTTTACATAACCCCAATCGAGACATCTCAAAGTGCTTTGTAGCCAATGAAATACTTTCTGAAGTGTAGACAATTGTGATATCTAGCAACTAATTTGTATTTGGCTCAAATAACACGTACAAATAAGAATGAGAAGGTGAGAAGGTGAGCATTAACAAGTGAGCAGCCTTGTTGAACCACTTTGGTGTAGGTATATCCACAATATTGACCCTGAAGCAACACTGAAGGAATGGCGACATATTTCCAAGTCAGAGTGGACAAAGTTAAAAATCACACAAAACCACATTATTGTCCAACAGGTTTATTTGGAAGCACTAGCTTTTGGACCATTGCTCCTTCATCAGGTAGTTGTGGAGCTGAACCACAGAATTTATAGCAAAAGGTTAGTGTCATGCAAGTTAAATGAGCAAAATAGAATCTATCTGCAAATATAATTATGCACATAGAAATTCACCCTATAGACTTATGTGTGTGCATGAGAGAAAGTGTAAGTTTGCACGTGTGTGAGCTTGGTAAAGTTTGAGTGTGATGGAGTATAAGTTGTGAGTAGGTGTATGCGTGTGTATGTGTGTGTGTGTGTGTGTATATATACGAGAGAGACTGTGTATGACAGAGGGTCTGCGTGAGTATGTGAGAGAGATTGTAGTGTAATGGGGTCACCTGTAGTGTCACATGAACCCAAGGTCCTGGTTGAAGCCATCCCCATGGTTACCAAACTTGGCTATCAGCCTTTGCTTGGCCACTTTACGTTGTTGCCTATCCCGAAGTCTGCCTTGGAGATTCGAGGCTGAATGTCCCTGACCGCTGAAGTGTCCCCCGACTGGGAGGGAGCACCCCTGTCTGATGATTGTTGGGCAGAAACGTTCATCCATTGTCGTAGCTTCTGCTTGGTCTTCTGGATGAATTTGTATTTGCAGAACTATATTTGCAGATACATTCTACTTTGCTCAAAAAATGCACAATCTGCAGGCAGTCAATCCATGTAATGTTTTGTAAATTCCACTTTGGGAACAGAATCAATCTAACTCAAGTTTGGGATACAGACAGACTCTTACTTCACACCTTTAATGCATTGTCTGAGCTGAGATGTCACTTTTTTTATAAAGCCTTAAGTTATCCTGAGAATGTGATTTTAAAGAAGTTATGGGATTTACGTATTAATGAACTAAAACCTGCAATCCATTCTAAAAGATGAAAGACTTAACAACAATCTAGATTTGTTCAATATATCACTTCAGTTGCATGACACTGTAATCTTTTGCTATAAATCCTATGTCTTATAGTCTTGCTCCACAACTACCTGATGAAGGAGCAGCGCTCTGAAAGCTAGTGCTTCCAAATAAATCTGTTGGACTACAACATGCTGTTGTGATTTTTAACTTTGTCCATCTCAGACTAATACTGGCTCCTCCACATCAAGTCAGGATGATGAGTACCTTGGAGGGGAACTTGCAGACACTGGTATTCCCATGTATCTGTTGTCCTTGTCATGACTGTTACATACACTCAGTTTATGGTACGAATGCTGCTAAGCTGATAATGTTATCTAATGCACTTTTGCTATGAAGACTGCTTTCAGAATTGAGCTGCTTCAACCATTTGGAATACTTATGTGGTTCCATGATCAAAGTACTTCAAGACTTTTAATCAAGGATTGATTTAACAGAAGAGATAATCAAAGGCTTATGAGTTGCAAATGTATGTCAGTAAGCAATTATAGTCTGTATTCATTCTGAACAGATTCTAATGTTCTGACAAACTGAGTATTAGTGCAACATGAACTCTTATATGTTCTGGGAGATTGTATTCATCCTTTTATATAGTGAATGGCAGAATGAGGAAAGGCCCATCCTTATTTGCAGTTCTGAGGCATTTTTCTGTGTCTTGATTTCCATTCTTCCAGAAAAGCATAGCATGGAATAGATCATTTGACCACTCAAGCTTGGATCATTATTCCATTAGATTATGGCGATCTATATTGTAGTGCTATCTGCAACCTATAACAGCCTTAACTCAATGAAAAGAAATTAATCTCAGCTTTGACATTTCAAATGGACCCAGTTGTACATCGTTGTGGGTGTTTGCAATCCACCTTTAGTCACCTGAAGAACCGGTCTCTCTGCTTTTGGTTACGCTTCAGCCCTTCCTCCTGATCTTTGGGCACCCAGTGCAGAGGCATGCATGCAGGTCAGAGAATCTCCTCATGGGTCTGTTCCTACACCTGGCCATGGTGGCTATAAATAGGTGTGGGCAGTGGTGAGGCTCATTTCTGCTGCCTGACTGTCCCTCTTCTGTGGCTATGTTCACGCCTGGACCTCATTGGAGAGGGAGCACATGGTGTCCACCAATACTCTTGATGTCTTTAGAGAAAGGTGGGCACTATGGGGCATGGAGTGCTTTATTTCCCACTCCAATCCGATATTGATTTAATCCCTATCCTCCCTCTTCACTTTATTTCTCATGTCATCATTATCCTTTTCAGGATTTGCTTGACTGTGGTTGACTGGCCATGTGGGTGTTTTCTTGGTGGTGGAAATATTGAATAAAATAATTTGCACAAAGGTGTCTTCACTGAGTTCCAGCACTTGCACTCACACGCACAACACAGGAGCTGTAGGGATTAACAAACACTACTGCTGTGGAGCAATAGTGTGGGGGTGGATAAAGAACCAAATGGACCCCATTTTAATAGTGTTTTAGTGGAGAGTTACAGATTAACAGAACTATTTGGGTGGAAGATTCTCACCAAGTTCTTTTATTCCTCTCCTTCATGTGATGTGGGCCTTGCTGGCTTAATCCTGAAGAGCCCCCTGAACCAAATGCCTTGCTCGGTCACTTCAGAGGGCAGTTCAGTGTTGGCCACATTGTTGTAGGACACATGGACACCATCCAGCAGGTAAGAATGGCAGAGTTCCTTCCTGAATACGATTGTATTGCCACCATCTCTATTACTAAATTGTCCTAATGCAGCTTTACGCTATTTCGTCACAGCAGATCAGGAAATCATTGTTATGTTAATCTGACTTTACACTTTGAGAAGTTCAATAAAAGACATTGTCCAGTATCACAAGGAAGATCTGTTATACCATTTGTTCCTGGTGTCAGAATTATCCTAAAACAAAATTCAATTGTTCTTAAAATAGTCAGTCGATAACTTAGATCACTCTCCTTCAAAACTGATCTGTACAGATGTCAAATTTAGTTCGCTCGAGCCAGATTGTGTCAATACTATTTGATTGTTGCAGATGGTGAATGGTAGAAACATAATAGGTTAATGCAAAGAAATAGCACGTCTTTCTTGAATGTAATTGACTGCCTGTCTACTCCATACACCATATCTAGTCATCAGGACATTTCTTTGTACACAGTGGAAAATTTTGAAATGTCAGTTTAAAATAATAAGGATTGATGCAGAATGTCTGATGTTTCCACTCTTTAGCTACCTCTTATAATTTTTAGCAATTGTCTCTGTATCAGTTTCATTGCTAAAAATCCCACCAATTCATTTGCACTTTAATGACTTGCAAATTACTGATTGAAGCTGTTTGAAGACCTAAATGTACCTGAAAGAGTAGATGTCTTAATGAGAGGTAAAGTACAAAAATCTTGTGATCAACTTCCATTGCCCTAGCATTGGATTTCTGCTTTTGACCCAATCTAGATGATTGCCTGGGCTTATACATGGACGATTTAAGAGGTGGCCCCTATTAGTGATATAATAATCTGTTTTTTGGGTTGCTAACTCTTCTAGGCTGGCATCTCCAGTAATTCAACAGACTTCTTAGGAGCAATACCATCAAAAGGAGCGGCCATTTATTTCACTGTCTTGGAATGCCTTTTATTTGTTGTAGAAATATGAGATGGTAAGAGAAATGTTGCATAATGGGCAGTTACATATCATCCATTTGGGAAATTAAGCTCTCAATTTTCAAGCCTCACTGGGGTTGGGGAGCAGAGGATAAACAGATCCACCAGCTGTCATGCTAGTTCCTTAGATCCATTCTGCCTCCAGGCTATTATTCCACAGATAGGGTAGAGGGCCAACAGGCCCGCAAATACTAGGAATCTGGCAGAGATAATTAACAATCACTTATGGCCAATTACAAGCAAATTGATTCATTTTATCCCACTGGCAATAGGGGCTAATTTAACTTTCTGGCAGTCATTTATTTTTTTATATTTCAAAAATATGCTTTATTCAGAAAATTATTTGGATCTCTATACAATTGGTCATGCCATTCTTGTGCACACATTACATTGCTTTACATACAGACATCGAAATTTATTTTTCCTATATACAAGTCTGTACATTTACTATCCAGCTCTTCTGCTGAGGAGTCAGCGGAGCCCAAATGACTGGGTGGGCCCCCTGTTCTTTTTAGGCAGGCAGGCCTTAGACGGTGGTCTTTCCCCACCGCGCCTTGGCGGCAGCGCATCCCTCAACACGTAGTCCTGGACCTTGGAATATGCCAGTCTGCAACACTCAGTCGGGGTCAACTCCTTCAGCTGGAAGATCAACAGGTTTCGGACAGACCAAAGAGCATCTTTCACCGAGTTGATGATCCTCCAGGCACAGTTGATGTTTGTCTTGGTGTGCGTCCCGAGGAACAGACCGTATAGCACGGAGTCCCGCGTCACGGCACTGCTTGGGATGAACCTCGACAAGCACCACTGCATTCCTCTCCAGACTTCCTTTGCATAGACACAATCCAGAAGGAGGTGTGTGACAGTCTCATCCCCCCCCGCAGCCACTTCGAGGGCAGCGTGCGGTGTGGCAGAGTCTGGGCGTGTATAAAGGATCTCACAGACAGAGCCCTTCTCACCACCAGCCAAGCCATGTCTTGGTGCCTGTTGGAAAGTTCTGGCAATGAGGCATTCTGCCAAATGACTTTGACAGTCTGCTCAGGGAACCACTCGATTGGATCCGCCCTCTCCTTTTCCCGAAGGGTGTCAAGGACATTACGTGCTGACCACTTCCTGATGGACTTGTAGTCAAAGGTGTTTTTCTTCATAAACTTCTCCATGAAGGATAGGTGATACGGAATGGTCCAACTATTCGGAATGTTCCATGGCAGCGAGGCCAGGCCCAACCTTCGCAACGCCGGGGACAGGTAGAACCTCAGTACGTAGTGACACTTGGTGTTTGCATACCGGGGATCCACACACAGCTGAATGCAGCCACACACAAAGGTGGCCATCAGGGTGAGGGTGGCATTGGGTGTGTTTTGTCCTCCCGTTGCCCAGATCTTTATATATCGAGTCTCTCCGGACCCGGTCCATCTTTGATCTCCATATAAAATGGAAGATGGCTGCAGAAGCTCAAGGCAGACTTAGAGGCACTCCCTCCCTGTCTGCCTAAGTACAGTAGCAGAGGAACAGGCTACCTAAATCACCATTACAATGGTGCTTAGCTGTTTAGTCCAATTTTTAGTTAGTATTTAAGAGGTTTGGAGTGAGGGTGCCTCTATTTGGAAGTAACTTACTGTCCATTGCAACCTACTGTTCCTCAGATTCTGCGATCTTTCAGCTTGGCCTATCAAATTCAAGAGTGATGCTCCTGCCTTCTGATGGTTAATTGGCTGCCCTGGTGAAAATCCCAATGAATGACTACTTTCCACTGACTGTGAGTTTCTTAAAAACATTTCAGTCTAGTTGCAGGGTTCAGAAATCTACAGAGATTATCTGGCTCAAAACGTCTGCATTCTAGTTGCCTTGGGCGATGTGCCAAGGAGATTGGCATGTCAGGATTTGTTCATTGGTTGGTTGGAGGAATGGGTAATGCAATGAAACATTCTGTATTTCCGTTCTCAATAGCAAGCTGCCATTGCTAGTATGTGTCCTTACAACACAATACACTCAATCTCGTCTGTTCACCAATTGTCATTATATATTTGAGTAAATGGGTGTAACTTGCCACTTGACTTCTTCTGTGTTTCCACTGCCTAAACAATGTTTAGACAAATAAAATCATTTTTATTACTCAGTTTGATGTTTCAGTTAAATGTTTATATTGATAAAGTTTTCTGGTTCAGACAGTTATAGTTAGTTTTAATATTATTCCATAATCCTGTAAACTCCAAAATCCAGAAAAGTATTCGAGACTAGAGAGATTGCAGTACAGTAGCTTTTGAGATGTTTGTCAAGTTGTGAATGTTGACCCTGCATCCTCAGTTCCAATGAAATAGATCTGTAGACTGAGTGGTCTGATATTTTTCCAATCAGCAGGCTTGCAAAATTGGGTATTTTCAAGATGAATTTGTGAGCTCACAAGTTGTGACAGACTCTGCTCTCACCTGACATCCACACATATATTTCCAGTGAGAAATAGCAGCCAGTAGACAGCTAATTTACACTTTACCCGCCCTGAAGCATGGAAACCAAATATAATCTGCCAACAATTACAACTGGTCGCTGTGCCAATTGCTAATTCAACACAGGCCAAGGACCGAAATTGGCACCTACCCAGTAGATTTTCAAATGAATCATCTCACTTCATAGAGATTTTATTGCCTCACTTTGCTTTTACTTTGGAATCATCAACTTCATGCACTTTTGACAAATTGAGAAGGCTACTTTTTAAAAAATGTTTTTATGACTCCCATAAAAGTTTCCTTTAGATTGGATCTCACATATTTTGCGGAACAGACTTTATTCTACTCTTGTTTCTAGGCACATTTAATATCAGCTAAACACAATTTAACTTCAAAGCTGATCTGCTCTTCTGTTGATATCAAGTGAAAAAGTTGGCTTACTTTATCAGAAGAAACTCAACATCAATTCCCAAATAATTCCCTAACCTTGTGCATGCAAGCCAAATTCTGTACTGCCATGGCTTTGCAGTTAGAGAGCTAAATGAATCCTTCAAACAGATAAACAGATGGAAGAAAATCAGACTAAATCACCTCATGCATTAGAATATAAACAAACTTGTCAAAATCCAAAAAATTGAAAGAATTAGCCAACACACTTGATCATTGAATATCAGAATATGTTGTCTTCTAGCTAGGTTCAATATCACTACAGAGGCATTAACATGCCACAGTGTTAGGGTTTGGTCAGGAGACTAGGTGTTCAGTCAACAATGAACTGAATGCACCAAACAGTGAACTTCATTTCTACTGGTCTTAATCAGTGCTGACACAATGGGCTGAATTGAGCTCTTCAGCTTTTTCCTGAAGCAGACCCACTATTACAGCCACACTCCTGTCTATGCAACTGACTTATCTTGCATGGACTCAAGATTACATTCAGACCATCACAATTTGAATCTGACCAGGACAACCACTGCCTACAGCAAATCCAAAGCCACCAGAAATGGGTGTCTCTCTTTCAATGATGGATTGAATGGCCACCTTTTGCATTGTAACAATTCTGTAAAAGGCTGGCAAAATCTGGAAGTGATATTAAACTCATTTTTGGTCTAACGGGAAAAAAAACAAAATGCTGCAGATTTTGGCAGTGTCTGTGGAGAGAGAAACAGACCTAATGTTTTAGATCAATGACTGTGCATTAAAGATTGAATTGTGCCCTTTTTTACTCCTCACTGCCAGAGTAACCATATAGCAGCAGAGGGAGTCTAGAAGGAAAATTAATGAATCCATATTTTATGTAGATATAGCACTTTTGACAGTTTTGTCAAAAGAACTTCATAATAACCTGTCCTGGAAACTAATGGTCCTTTCTCTGAAACTGTGGGCTACATTTTTTTGTTCTGTGGTGAGGAGCCCAGGGTGAACTTCTAGGTCTCACTCTGCGCCACCATATTTATTGTAGAGATAGCCAACTAGTGGTCAAGATGCATGTTTACTGTCCATTTAAGGATAGAAGGAGTGGTCTTGAGGCTGTAGGGCTAGTAGGATGTCCTCCAGCAATGACAGCACCCTCCTTGTCAAACATGGGAGCTGCCAATGCTGCTGGGAGAGAGAGAGATGGAGAGATGGATGAACTATTTGAAATTATCTGGACATTATGTCAAATTGAAAATAAAGTGCTGGACAGCTACAGCCTGATGTGGTGCAGAGAAAGGTTCTCCAGTTGGTGGACCACGATTTAGATTCATAAAGATGTATAGCATGGAAATAGACCCTTCAGTCCAACTCATTCATGCCAACCAGATATCCCAACCCAATCGAGTCACACCTGCCAACACCTGGCCCTTTTCACTCTAAACCCTTCCCATTCATATAACCATCCAGATGCCTTTTAAATGTTGCAATTGTACCAGCCTTCACCACTTCCTCTTGCAGCTCATTCCATACACGTACCACCCTCTGTGTGAAAAAGTTGCCCCTTAGCTGTCTTTTATATCTTTCCCTTCTCACCCTAAACCAATGCCCTCTAGTTCTGGTCTCCCCCACCCCAGGGAAAAGACCTTGTCTATTTACCTTATCCATGCCTCTCATGATGTTATAAACCTCTATGAGGTCACCCCTCAGCCTCCGACGCTCCAGGGAAAACAGCCCTAGCCTATTCAACCCCTCCCTATAGCTCAATTCCTCCAACCCTGGCAACATACTTGTAAATCTTTTCTGACCCCCTTCAAGTTTCATAACATCCTTCTGATAGGAAAGAGACCAGAATTGCATGCAAGATTCCAAAAGTGTCCAATGTCCCTTACAGCCGCAACATGGCCTCCCAACTCATGTACTCAATACTTTGACCAATAAAGGAAAGCCTACTAAACGCCTTCTTCACTATCTTACCTACCTGCGACTCTACTTTCAAGGAACTATGAACCTGCACTCCAAGGTCTCCACTCCAAGCACCTCACATTTATTCACATCAAACTTCATCTGCCACTCCTTAGCCCATTGGCCCATCTGATCAAGATCTTGTTGTAATCCAAGATAATCTTCTTTACTGTCCACTACACCTCCAATTTTGGTGTCATCTGCAAACTTACTAACTGTATCTTTTATGCTCACATCCAAATCATTTTGGATGTAGTGGACCCAGCACCGATCCTTGTGACACTCCACTGCTCACAGACCTCCAGTCTTAAAAGCAACCCTCCAACACCACCCTCTGTTTTCTACCTTTGAGCAAGTTCAGTATCCAAATGGCTAGTTCTCCCTGTATTCCATGAGATCTAACCTTGCTAACCAGTCTCCCATGGGGAACCTTGCTGAATGCCTTACTGAAGTCCATATAGATCACATCTAACGCTCTGCCCTCATCAATCCTCTTTGTTACTTCTTCAAAATACTCAATGAAGTTTGTGAGACATAATTTCCCATGCCCAAAGCCATGCTGACTATGTCTGATCAGTCCTTACCTTTCCAAATACATGTCCAGCCTGTCCCTCAGGATTCCCTCCAACAACTTGCCCATCACCGATGTCAGGGTCACCAGTCTATAGTTCCCTGGCTTATCCTTACCACCTTTCTTAAATAGTGGCACCACTTTCTGAGCTACTCACAGAGTTCTAGGGTATTTGTCACTCTCAAAGATCTCTGCTGCCTCCATTCCTTTGCTATGTTTCAGCCTAAATTGAGGGTTCACATGCTGTAACCAGATTTCAGTATTTATCATGAAATGGCTATTTAATGCAAACACATTATTTTTAACCAATGGCAGACCAGAAATGAATTGCTCACTTATAACTCTTGAAACCTAACTCTACCCCTGTTCTACCAAAATTCCCATAAACAGGCATGCAAGAAAAGACACAAATACCTGTATTTTGATGAGAGAGGAAACAAAAAAGTTGGTGAAGCATAGTTTTGGCTCCAGTCCAGATTACAGATATTGATGAGATGTTTTTCTTCAGTGACCTTCAATATTCATTTTGACTTCTTGGTGAGGACAGGAGGTTGTGGGCATACCAATTCTCATTCTTTCATTCACCAGTTGCAAATTCACCCTTTCAGTCTCTCTAAATCATTTATTTTTGCCTTTACCTATCAAGAAATGAATTTGCAGAGGAACAGTGGCTCGTTGTTTGGGCTTCTATCTTACTGGGGCGGCACAGTGGCTCAGTGATTAGCACTGCTGCCTCACAGCACCAGGGTCCCCGGTTTAATTCCAGCCTCGGGCAACTGTCTGTGTGGAGTTTGCACATTCTCCCTGTGTCTGCGTGGGTTTCCTCCTGGTGCTCCGGTTTCCTCTCACAGCCCAAAGACGTGCAGGTCAGGTGAATTGGCCATTCTAAATTGCCTATAGTGTTAGGTGCATTAGTCAGAGGGGAATGGTTCTGGGTGGGTTCGTCTTTGGAGGGTCAGTGTGGACTTGTTGGGCCAAGGGGCGTGTTTCCACACTGTAGGGAATCTAATCTAATTACTTCACCACTCTAAGAAGGTGGAAATATTTTCTCCTTCACAGGCTGTCTCTGCTTTATTGTCCGAACACAAAGCTGCAGCCACTTGTCCAGAACCCAATCATGAAGCTATTACCAGTCTGACTACTCAAGAACACACACACACATCGTGGTTGAAAAATCAATCAAAAGTCTGTCGCTGAAATAAACTGCCCCCGGACACACACCCATGGTCACAAGATGAATAGTTTCCTCCCCGATTGCTAGAATAAGGGAAATTTGCAGGTACAACATGTGAGGAGTAGTGGTAACTGTATTTTTAAAAAATCTTCCACTGTCCCTTGGTTTTAAATTGTAAATTTTCCCATTTTAAGTTCACAGTTTCAAAAATTTTAAGAAGTAGCACTATTGAAAAAGAATACCACATCTTACATTGTATAGTGCAAGTGAAAATATATTGACAAAGATGATAGTTATGTACAATGATCTAGCACTCATGCCAACTCTGTGCTTTCAGTGTGTTTGCTTCTTCTCCTATCATGTCTAGATGCTTGTAGCTGGGCTGGAGGGATCCTGCTCTGTGTTTGATCCTGTAGGCTTTGAAGACTTGGGTGGGTGTCTCCTCATGCCTTTGGATCTAGAGAACCTGCTGTTTCCTACCCGAATGCAGATTCACTCTTCTGGTGTTGAACTGCTTCAGGCTTTGGGATCTCAGGCAAGAGGGATTGGAGGAACGGAGAACCCTTGGTATGTACTGGGAAGAAGCTTCACAGAGAGAAGCACAGACATCCTCTCTGGCACCATTTTGATTCCCTTAGAGGAATAGACAACTGGAGCGAGGTTAAGAACATAGAACATTACAGCACAGTGCAGGCCCTTCAGCTGTCGATGTTGCGCCTGGCCTGTGAAATTAATCTGATGCCCATCTAACCTATGCCATTCCATTATTATCCATATGGCTGTCCATTGCCCATTGAAATGCCCTTAACAGCGAGTCTACTACTATTGCAGGCAGGCTGTACCAGGCCCCTAATACTCTCTGAGTATTGAAACCACCCCTGATATTTGGTCCTAAATCTATCACCCCTCAATTTAAAGCTATGTCCTCTCGTGTTAGTCTTCTCCATCCGAGGAAAATGGCTCTCACTGTCCACTTTATCTAACCCTTTGATTATCTTATACGTCTTGAATAAGTCACCTCTCAACCTTCTTCCCTTTAATGAAAACAGCCTAAGTTCCCTCAGCCTTTCCTTGTAAGACCTTTGTTAAGGACCCTTGTTCCCCTGTTGCCTTGTCATTTACACTGAGCACCCATTGCTAGATTTACAATTCAAGAGCACACTGCAGCCACCAAGACCAAAGTGACTGGTAGGAAAATTCAGGCCTTATATATCTTTGTTATATAGTTAGCAGTTTTGATTTAAACCCCCAGATTTATTTTCTATATTCGGCTTAGTATTTTTAGTTTTAGTTCTCTATGGTCCCCCTTCCTTCATTTTCTCTCTCTATTCAGAGAGTGAGATTTTCTAGACTTCACGCTGACTCAATTCTGAACTAATACAAATCAGTTTCCAGCCCTTCACTCCACAAGGCTGAATATTTCCCTTGTGTTCTCTTGATAAGAATTGACTGCAGGGTCTAAAATGCAACCCAGTGGTCGAGCATAGGTTTAAGACAATCTTGTTGAAACTATCTGTCAATACATTTCAGCATTCTGCTAGGTTTATTGATTACTGCACTGCAATCCTGAAGATGTTTGGTATAATAGCAAAATACTACAAACACTAAAGTCTGAAACGAAAATAGAAAATGCCATTAATAACAGCTGTGGAGACAGAAACAGTCACGGGCTAAATTTTCATTGGCCAGGAGGCAAAAAAGGCCTTTAATTTCTCACCAATACTTGCGGAAAACACATAAGAAATTGGACAAGGAGTACGGCATCTGGCCTAGTGAGCCTACTCCACCATCCAATAAGATCATGGACTTAGCTCCACTTACCACCCACTCACCATCACCCTTAATGCCTTTACCTGTTCAAAAATCTAATTTTGTCCTAAAAACATTCAAGGAGATGACCTCAACTGCTTCATTGGGTTGGGAATTCCATAGATTCAAAATTCTTTGGGTGAAGATGTTCCTCCTCAACTCAGTCGTCAATCTGCACCCCCTTCAGTAGCTCCCCTGTTATTATCCCATCCCTTTTGCAATTTCATGAGGACTGGGACGGTGTTATTTTTGGGTGGGCGGGCTAAGGTGAGAGCAAATGTAAAGTTGGATATGCTAATTGTTGGGTCAGCCAATCACCCTTGAAAAAACATAAAATTATTAACCTGTTAAGGTCAATTTCCACAAGTCAATTTGCAACTGGTGAATGAAAGAATGAGAATTGGTGTGTCCACAATCTCACATGCTCAGCAAAACGTCAAAAAGAATATTGAAGGTCACTGAAGAAAAACATCTCATCAATATCTGTAATCTGGACTGGTGCCAAAACTATGTTTCACCAACGTTTTTTGTTTCCACTCTCATCAAAATACAGGTATTTGTGTCTTTTCTTGTGTGCCTGTTTGTATGTTAATGGGAATTTTATTAGAACAGGGGTAGAGTTATCAAAAGCTATAAGTGTGCAATCCATTTCTGGTCTGTCATTGATTAAAAATAATCTGTTTGCAATAACTAGCCATTTCATGTTAAATATTGAAATCTGATTAATCTGTGTTTGTCAATCAGCAATATTTGGATGGTTTCATTAAGGCTTTTCTCAGTTATGAAAACTTCAAGAACAGTGGGCTTGATTTTCAGTGTGTTATCTCTGTGAGTCATGACCTGGTTAAGTTAACCCTGTGAGAGAGATGAGGTGCCTTTTCATACAATTCAAGTCTACAAACATTGTAATTAACAAGCATTGCTCATCTCTCATATTCAACTGAGCATTTCACTGTAGCTAGCCTTTGACAACAGAGATTCTTGAACCTTAACTTCGAGGGCCACAACAATGAGCTGCACTTTAATGTGTGTGACATTGAGGCTAAAGGTAATGACAAGCAAATGTGCGCCGGTCTGATCTGCACACATCACTGCACATTCATATCCATGCTTTGAGTGAGAGTGTGAAATCAGTAATAATTCCATACATCTCTGTAGGGAAAGATTGCTCCAACATATTTTTTTCAACATCTTTTTTCAAAAGCACACTGACGTTCAAGACTGGGAGATGTTCAAAGTGCAGCTCATACACTCCTTGTTTCTCAGCACTGATCAGTTGTGAAAAACTGCACAAAGCACAAGTCAAATCCTGTCATGCAATTGCTGAATCAGTTCAAGGCAACTCTATGTATTTTGAATTGTTGCAGAATTTAACATCAAGAAAACACCAAAAGAGAGGTTCCTCAGGATTCCTGTCAACCCAGCGGCTCTCATGATGAACTGCACAACATGTCACTTCATTCAACCTCACGGGTGGTTTCAGAGATGCATAACGTTAGTGTCATGTACTGTAAGTACGCTGTGCCACTATTACTTTATCCCTAACACTGATGTCAGCCAGGTTATATGCCACTACCTTAAAGTATGATTATCTGAAAGTATCAATCCCGCATTAATATGGATAACAAATCATTTATTCTATAATACAAACAGTGAAGAATTGCAAAATAAGAAGTTCAGCATGTCATTTGCACTAAGCAGATCAACAGGTTCACTATTCCTGATGAAGGGCTTTTGCCCGAAACGTCGATTTCGAAGCTACTTGAATGCTGCCTGAACTGCTGTGCTCTTCCAGCACCACTAATCCAGAATCTGGTTTCCAGCATCTGCAGTCATTGTTTTTACCAGGTTCACTAACTGTCAAACAAAGTCTGAAGCCAGCTCAGGCATCTTGAAAACCGATGGTTGTAAGGTTGTGCCTGGCCTTTCAGATTCTGCAATATATTGCTCTGTCCTGCTCTTATGGATGGAACTTCTGGTTAGTGACCTGATTGTCTACCTCATCTTCAATCTCAGATGATCTTGATTCTTCATTTCCCACTCCACCCCCCCACCAAACTTTGTTCACTCCAGTTGTGGAGGGCACAGCATTCTATATTTATGTGGCACATCATTTGCAGATTATACAGCAAGGACATGATCAGAACAGATCAGATTCCCTAAGGTGTGGAAACAGGCCCTTCGGCCCAACCAGTGTACACCAACCCTCCAAAGAGTAACCCATTTCCCTCTGACTATGGACAATTTATCATGGTCAATTTATCTGACCTGCACATCTTTGGACTGTGGGAGGAAACCAGAGCACCCGGCGGAAACCCACGCAGGCACATTCTCCCTGTGCAAACTCCACACAGACAGTCACCCAAGGCTAGAATTGAACTGGGGACCCTGGTGCTGTGAGGTAGCAGTGCTAACCACTGAGCCACCCACATCTGCAATGATTCTGGGATTGAGACTTCATCTGCAGGACGTCTATGGTCTGTTCGACGATGGCCCTGGAGAAGAGTGAAGAGAGTTGCATCTTCATTTTGTGGGTTTCCTAATGATGTCACAAATCACATTTGGAAACACTATCCTTTTTCTCTTGCAGTCATCCCTATATGGACTGAGGGCCTTGGTAAAAGGCAGGCACCAATGAGTCTACTCATCTCGACAAGTCAGGACAGCTCCCAAGACATTTGGCATGGATCTCCAAATTTACCTGCAATGGTCACAACTATTAGTATATTAATAGAGTCGAATCCTTTCTTCTTTACTTACACCACTGATTTGTTCCTACATTGCTTCATGAGTGCACAATCGATAATTCCCTACACCTTGGGGAACATTGCTGCGGAATCTTAATGCTCTCGCTGTGTGACTATCATTGTGAAGGAGGAAGGATACAATGAGGAGTGCCTTAGTGAAAATAACATCAGCAACATCTTGTTGTAGTTATGACTGAAGGATTGAGAGGTACCACAGAGGTTTCCAGTTATTTCCTGAAACAAAGCAAATGTGGAGTAATAAGGTAGGGGAATGGGTTTGGGTGGGATACTCTTTGGAGGGTCAGTGTGGACTTGTTGGTCCAAATGCCCTGTTTCCATACTGTAGGGATTCTATGAAATTTCTAGCAGAAAAGTTATTGGCAGCTGTGAAATTAATAGCCTTCAAGATGGGAGGGCTACCAGTCCTTAGGAGCACAACTCCTCAACCAGTTGATGACATAGTTCAGAGACGATGGGACCAGGACATTCTTAATTATTGCCAGAATTGCTTTCAGACACTTGAAATCTTTGTACACCAGGACCTGTGTCGGTCAGACTAGGTGAGGAAGACAGATTTCCTTCCTTTAAAGGACAGTGGTTGCATAGCTGACATTATGCCAGCTCTTGATGAATTAAAATGTCACTAACTATAGTGGTGGGATTTGAACCCATATCCCTAAAACATTGGCCTGAAGTTTTAGGTTACTAACCCAGTGTCTTAAACATCATGCCATTACCTCCCTACATCTGAGTAATTTGCAGGCTTTATCTATGACACAAATCTCACTGTCATTCTTCAAGCTCCCTCTATGATGCTGACTCTGATTCCCAATGACACTTCAGCCTGCTCCTGTTTCATTTGAGACCCTTTACATTACGATCAATGTGTCCAATTTACTCCCAAAACCCGTGACTCTGGATATCCCTCTACCTTGTTGGTCATACAGCTTCTCTATTTCAATGGCAGAGTGACTGGAGCCTGTGTGACTCTGACCCACCTTTGGCAGCTCCTAGTCCCCTCCCATTTGCTATGAGGTCCATCTGATAAATCAACATTGCCCTTTTCTCACCATGACCATTTCATCAGTGACTCAGCAGAAGGAGGTCCAACCCTAGAGGTGATGTGCCCACTTTCCCCAGGATGCCATTGCATTACCCCCAATAAGCCCACTGACGATTAGTAAGCAAATCCACCTCCCCACTCATGACTGACCTTGCTCCATACCTGACTAACTTGGCAGGACAGCACTAACTTAGCACTGCCACCATCCCAGAATAATCTCTCAGTAGCCTCTGACTGACCTACTGATAACAAACACAGGTCTGGCAGCATCTGTCAAGTGAGAAACAGAATTAATTGATCCTTCTTCAGAACTGATAGCAGCTAGGAAAATGATATATTGTTACAAGGATGGCATGGTTGCTCAGTGGTTAATACTGCTGCCTCACAGTGCTGGGGATCCAGATTCAATTTCAGCCTTGGATGACTGTGTGGAATTTGTACATTCTCCCTGTGTCTGCGTGGGTTTCCTCCCACAGTCCAAAGATGCTGAATTGTTCAACAGTGTCCATAGATATTCAGGCTAAGTGGATTGGCCATGCGGATATACTGTGGGTCTGGGTAGAAAGCTCTTTGGAGAGTCAGTGTGGACTTGATCAGCTGAATGGCCTCCTTCCCCACTGTTGGAACTTGATGACAGGGATGGGGGCAGAAAGAAGTGAGTAGAGAGGGGGAAATGTTAGTCAGACAAAGGGATTGTTAATAGTAAGCCAGGGAAGAAGAAAATCTAGATAGATGATAATGGGTGAACATGGGGTAGCCATGCTGAAAGCAACTCATATCATGATGGGTTCTGGATGGTGGTGAGTAAAAGACATGGAAGGAGGTGTTGAGGTTCTAAAATTATTGAATTTGATGCTGAATCTCCAAGGCTGCAAGTTACCCAAGCTAAAAATGAGATGTTGTCCCTTTAGCTTGTGCTGAACCTCATGGGGATGCTTCAACAAGCCCAAGACAGAAATATTGGCCATGGAACATTATGGTGTGATGAAGTGGCAGGTAACTAGAAGCTTGGGGTTCTCTTTATGGACAGAAAATAGATGTTCCTCAAAGTGATCACCCAGTCTGCATCTCATCTCCCCAATGTAGCCGATGCTGCTCATAGAGAGGTTGAATGGCCTACTTCTCTTTCCATTTATTGTGGTGTGATTGTCTAAACTAGATGGATGGCATAGCCATTCCAGGAGATGCAATGGACACTGACCAGTCAAGTCACCAGAACCTACCTGTTTAACCTGTCATGTTCTTGTGTTGTCATGTTTCTCAATGATCGAAAAGAAAATTGGAAGTGTGATGTTAATACGGAGAGCTGGGGTAAGCATTCACAGGAATGAGCCAGAGGGAAAGATTCTCAACACATTCTCTCAAACCTGAGATCAAAATTGGGTGAGATTTTCTTGATGCCGAGAATCTGATTTTTCCACTCTTTATTCTTGCCACATGAGGGTGGGGAGAATTCCATCGATATGTTACAGGTTCAAAAGATGTTTTCACAACATCTTTGAAAAAAAATGCAGTGAATATTCAGTATCAGGAATAATCCTCTGATCAGAGTGATGGAGTTTTCAATTGATATCAAAAGGATTTATTCAGGTTGCAATGCTTCTGGTGAGCAATATTGCTCCCTATATCTGACACTTCATCTTTCAAATATTTGTACTAAGTTAGGACAGAGTTAAATGCAAGATTCATGACAAGGTATTGTTTCTCTTTTAGTTGAAACACAGGATTGCTATTAGATGTAATGATGGAGAACCAAGTAGGACAAGTCTCGTTTCAAAGGATTTCTCAGAAAATGATTTTATTTGGTGTATCCACAGATGAAAGAATTGCTGCTTGTTACTAAAAAAGAGGCACAATATTGGGAACACCATCCATTCATGAACAGGAAGGAGACTTTTGTCAAGCAGTTCCAGTTTTCCTTCTGTATTGGTGGAACCACATTTTTTATGCCCAAACTGCAATATAACTTTATCAGGGCCTTTTCCGACATTACTCCTTTGCAAAACGTATCTTCCTCTCCTTGTGGAATTGGGCAGACCATCCTAAGGCCTTACTTGAGACCTAATGATGTAGTGATAGGCTTATTGCAAATTGCATTGTTGACCTATCAGTGTCAATAGTTGCAAAGTGCATGAAGCACATGTAATTTTCCAATAAATCTCTTGCTGCGTGTGAGATCCTACGATTAGTATTAGACCTTTATAGCTCTTCCTTACTACTTAATTAAGGCTGATTTATTCCTATTAGCTTCATGATTTTTTTATAGGTCTTGATTAACTGCATGTGCAATGTCAAAAGCAGCACATGCTACTGAAGGAGCCATTTGAAATTGTTCAATGCTTAATGTAGCGATTTCATGTTGGAAATTCAGATGCTCGATGCATTGATTTTTGTTTGGCCTCTATGATCTGGAGCAGTTAATACTTTTTTTTTGGTCATATTCTCTGCTGCTTCCTTGTGACATTGAGCTTCCTCCTTTAAATGCAGGCTTTCAGAATGGATCCCACTGGGCAGCTATAAGCTTCACGTGGAGAGATTGTGTAGAGCTGCTGTGAGATTTGTTAATAAAATGGTCTAACTTCTTGTTTGTTAGGTTGTGACTGATCAAATAAATGAAAAGGTTTTTGTAATAAAAATGGCAGCTCAATACCTACATTTGCAATTCAGAGATAGCAAGATGAATGTACACAAACAGCAAATATCTTTCCCTCTGTTTGCATACCATTCATACACTGTACATCTCCTAAATGGCTTCCATTGTAGCCACTTTGAAGGGAACGAGAAGTGTAGACTGCTGAATCCTTCCATCAGTCTCTATTCTGTCTATTCTATCATCATTGTTTCTGGAATGTGACAATAATTAGGTATTGAATGAGTGAATGAATAGTTTATGCTGCACGTTTTTGAGAACAGCACAGCATACCTGAATGTAAAGTAGCTTGCCTATAGAAAATCTGTGAGCTTGTCTGAGAACTGACTGGGTGCATTGTAATTGTCAGCTGTATGTTTGAATAATCATAATTAACCTTTCTAACTGAATCTTTGCAGATTCTCTTTTTGCATACTGTTATGCTAGCTCTAAATGACAATCATTATATTCCTTGTGTGCAACAAGTTTCTGAATCAATTTTGGATTAAGTTGATGAGAGGCTGTAGTACATCTGGTGATTCATTCTGATTTCTATCAGTGACTGCCAGTACATATAGCTCTCATGATATAGTGTGAGCTATGTTTGTGTTATAGAGTCGTAGAGTCATAGAGATGTACAGCATGGAAACAGACCCTTCAATCCAACTCGTCCATGCCAACCAGATATCCCAACCCAATCTTGTCCTGCCTGACAGCACCTGACCAATATCCCTCTGAACCCTTCCTACTCATATAACCATCCAGATGCCTTTTAAGCGTTGCAATTGTACTAGCCTCCACCACTTCCTCTGGCAGCTCATTCCATACACACATCACCCTCTGCATGAAAAGGTTGCCCCTTAGGTCCCTCTTATATCTTTCCCCTCTCACCCTAAACCTATGCCCTCTAGTTCTGGACTCCCCCACCCCAGGGAAAAGACCTTGTCTATTTACCATGCCTCTCATGATTTTATAAACCTCATAAGGTCAACCCTCAACCTTCGATGCTCCAGGGAAAATAGACCTTTTCCAAATTCTTAATCTCACATTTTGCTTTAAGTCCATCAACTTTTTATTTGGATTCTCTAAGGGATTTTCTTCATATGTCACCTCACATTGTTCTCTTATGTGATAATCTCCCAGTCATCTGACTCGCCTTCTGCATTTCTGTGGTTTCAAAAGAACCTGCTACAACCAAAAGATTTGGATGTCGAAATTTCTCTTCTTAGTGTCTTCTTTTTCTTTAAGAAATTCTATGAGCCACAGCTGGAAAGGTCCTCATTTTGTTGCATTTGTTCCTGTAATATGTTAGTCATTGTCAAAACTACAATTTGTTGCCCATCCTGATTTACCCTCGAGATAGTCATAATCTGCCTTTTAGAATTACTACAGTTCATCTGATGTAGCTGAATGCCTCAAAGCTGTCAGGGTGAGAGGTCCTGGTTTGTGACCCGATGATAATAAAGAAACAGTGGTGTATTTCTGAGCCAGGGTGGTGAGTGGCTTGGAGGGAAACATGCAGTCTCTCATGTAGTTATTGCCCTTGTCCTTCTAATTGATAGAGGTCACAAATTTGGAATGAGTCACAGAGTCATAGAGATGTACAGCATGTAAACAGACCCTTTGATCCAACTTGTCCATGCCAACCCAATATCCTAAACTAATCTAGTCCCATTTGCCAACACTTGGTCCATATCCCTCTAAACCCTTCCTATTCATATACTATCCAGATGCCTTTTAAATGCTGTAATTGTACCAGCCTCCACTACTTTCTCTGGCAGCTCATTCCATACGCACACCACGTACTACGTGGAATAGCTGTCTGTTGGGTCCATTTTACATCTTTCCCCTAACTCTAAACCTATGCCCTCTAGTTCTGGATTCCCCAACCGCAGGAAAAATGACTTTGTCTAATTATCCTATCCATGCCCCTCATAATTTTATAAACCTCTGTAAGGTCATCCCTCAACCTCCGACGCTCCAGGGAAAACAGCCCCAGTCTATTCAGCCTCTCTCTATAGCTCAAACTCTACAATCCTGGCAAAATCCTTGTAAATCTTTTCTGAACCCTTTCAACTTTCACAACATAGAAAGGAGACCAGAATTACATACAACATTCCAAAAGTGGCCTAACCAATGTCCTGTACAGCTGCAACATGACCACCACCACCCCCCCCCCACCGCAATTCCTATACTCAGTGCTCTATCCAATAAAGGAAAGCATACCAAATGCTTTCTTCACTATCCTATCTACCTGTGACTCTACTTTTAAGGAGCTATGAACCTGCACTCCAAGGTCTGTTTGTTCAGCAACACTGTCCAGGATCTTACCATTAAGTATATAAATCCTGCTCTGATTTGCTTTTCCAAAATGCAGCACCTCGCATTTATCTGAATTAAACTCCATCTGCCACTCCTCAGCCCATTGGCCCATCTGATCAAGATCCCATTGTACTCTGAGGTAACCTTCTTTACTGTTCACTACACCTCCAATTTTGATGTCATCTGCAAACTTACTAACTATACCTCTTATGCTCACATCCAAATCATTTATATAAATGGCAAATAGTAGTGGATCCAGCACTGATCCTTGTGGCACTCCACTGGTCACAGGCCTCCAGTCTGAAAAGCAAACCTCCACCACCACCCTCTGACTTCTACCTTTGAGCAAGTTCTGTATCCAAATGGTTAGTTCTCCCTGTATTCCATGAAATCTAACCTTGTTAACTAGTGTCCCTTTGGGAACTTTGTCGAATGCCTTACTGAAGTCCATGTAGATCAAGTCTACCACTCTGCCTTCATTAATGCTCTTTGTTACTTCTTCAAAAAGCTTAATGAAGTTCATGAGACACGATTTCCCACACACAAAAGCCGTACTGACTATGCCTGCTCAGTCCTTACCTTTCCAAATACATATAAATCCTGTCCTTCAGGATTCCTTCCAACAATTTGCCCACCACTGATGCCAGTCTTTCCAGTCTATAGTTCACTGGCTTTTCCTTACTCTCTTTCTTAAATAGTGGCACATCAATAGTGGAGAGAGTGAATATTTAAGGTGGGAAATGGGGTGTATCAAATAAGATGCAATGTCCTAGATAGTGTAAGGCTCATTGAGTGTTTTTGGAATAGTCCGCAGCCAGGCAAGCAGGCAATATTCCATCACATTCCTAACCTTTGCCTTGCAAGTTTTGGGAAATCTGCAAGTGAGTTTTTCTCCATAGAATGCCCAGTTTTGACTGCTTTGAACTGCAGTATTTATATGGCTATATGTGTGAATGCTTGAAAGCTGACTGTATATCCCAGTTAATCCAATTAAGTGCATTTTTATTCAAGATGTCTTTTAATTAGCCATTAAGCTTTTTTTATGCACCATGCATCTGAGACACCAAAGGCAGTTGAGAAATAATGTTGCACATCCTGTGAGAATTGTCAGTTATTTTTTATTGGATTGATTTTACATCCATGTACATTTTAATTTGTAAACATAAAATGTACAAATTGACAAATAGAAAATATGTTTATAGTTCGTATGTACTGATAATACAGCAATATTTTAGATCTGAGTATGATGAGCTTAAGTAGCATTTAGCAATTGAGAATGTTTAATATATCAGTACTATAGTCAGGAGCAACAACTTGGGGAGCTTGTTAGGTGAGATGCAAAGAGGTTGGCTCCCCTTGTGGGTCAGTCTAGGATCAGAGGGCATAATCTCAGAACAAGAAGGCAGTTGTTTAAGATGGACGTGAGGAGAGTTTCTTTTCTCTCTGAGGGTTGTTAATCTGTGGAATTCTTTACCACAGAAGACTGTCAAATATATTCAATGCTGATATAGACTGAGATAGATTTCTAAACAGTAAGGAATCAATTGGGGAAAAAGCCGCACAGTAAAGATTAGGATTTTCAAATCAGCCATGATCTAAACCAATGGTGGAATGGACTCGATGACCAAATGGTCTACTTCTTCTCTTGTGTCTTATCATCTTATTTAACTTAAGAGAACCCAATATATATGAACATTATAGATAGTGACAACTTGAACATTGCAGGCAGTAATTAACATTCAATATGTAAAACTATTCAATGCCTGAACAGTGTGACTGGGATAACTATAAAAACATTGGAGAAGACATAAGATGTACATGAACATGCAACACAAGTGCAGTACAGACTAGAATTTCTGGCAGTTGTGAAACAAGCTACACAACATTGTGGACTCATGGGGTAAATTCATTTTTTAGTAGATGGATGACCATAACTGTAATACAGATGCTTTGCAATGCCACAAGCATCAAGATGCCTATTTTAAACATAGTGCAACAAAATTCATCCACTCCTCAAATGAATATTAATTATGTTGTTTAAATCTTCTTGCAGTGTATTTTAATAGAAATCATTGGAATTCATTGCTGGGAGGGAATGGTTTTCACTGCACAATAAAGTTAGGGCCACTGGGCACTGGGACATTTGAGAAAGCTGGTAACACTGGAAGTGATGAATGTACTTCTGGACGTGTACATTACACCTATAGGTAGGAATTGCTCCCTACTGTTATTGACAAATAATTTCAGAAATCACAACAAAATTCCTTCAGTTCTATGGTAATGAATTTGTTAACTAGTGTCAAAGAGGGGAGCAAGGGGATCCAAGATGGCGGCTGTGCTGGGCTCTGTGCCATGCGCCAGGCAAGGTGAGCTTCTACCCTGCTCCCCCTGCCCTGTCTTATTTGCCACCTCTAAGAAAAATTGGTAGCACAATGCAGGTGAAGTACCTAGAACCTCTTAAGTTTTGATTTGGAAGCTCTGGGATTGAAATGAAAACAAACAAGGGAAAGGGAGTGAAAATTTCACAGCAGTCAGGGCATTCCCTTTTTGTGTTGGGCGCACCAGCAACCGCTGCTCCGACTCCTACGTCAGTGCCTTTGAACGCAGTGGAGCAGCAGCATTTATTCTTGGAGTTTGTCAACTCAGAGAAAAAACTGAAACAGTGCTGGTGCCGATTTCTGCCATTCTGAAAAAGCATGAGCAGGAGATCCAGACGTTGGATTGATGCATGGAAGCAGTCAAGCCAAAGACCACAGTGTCAGAGATTGGGACGGAGAACTCTGAGGAACAGATCCGAACACTGGAAGGCCAGGTTCAAACGTATTGGACCAGATTATCGACCTTGAGAATTGAGGTCAGAGGAAAAACTTATGGTTTTCAGTCACTCGGAGCATGAGGAGAGCAAGAGTCTGGTTGGATTCTTGGAGCAGTGGCTCCCGACGTTTCTGGGGCTGGAGATTGAGTCGGGCCAGGTGAGTGTGGAGTGGGCCCACCAGATTGCAATGTGCAGGTCGGGTCAGATCAGAACCCCTGCCCGGCCCTAGTGCGACTCCAGCACTATAAAGAAGAGTTAATAACAGAAACCTCCAGAAGACTGGGAAGAGATCCACAGGCCCTGGTGTACAAAGATTTGCAAATAATGTTCTTCCAAAACTTTTCCAGGGCCATAATTAAGAAGAGGAAATCCTTCGAAGTTAAGAAGAAATTAAGAGACTTTGAATCTTCTTATTCTTTTGAGGTACGTGGCAGTACTGCATTTTAATTATGGAGGGTCTGTTTATAATTTCTACTCAGCAGAAAAAGCAAAGGAATTTTCGAATACTCTGAAATAAATGACTTGGGCTGAAGGGGGAATAAGATAATTGTGGACAATTTTTTTTGTTCTTTTCCCTTTCATAGCATTTTTGTCCTATGGGCTTGGCATTGCTTTGGTGTAAAAGTTTGTTTAATATTTCATCCATTTGTTAATTATCTGTTATTTCATTGCTCTTTTTTATGTATGAGGGGTGGTTATTTTTTTTGTGTAGAGTTATATGGGGTTGAGGTAGGGAGGGGGAAGGGAGGGCATGCATTGTTAACTTCCAAGAGTGTAAATAAAATGTTTTCTTTGTCTATGCATTGCTTGGGTTTGGGGTGCGGCCTTAGCTAGAAGGAACCAGGATGGCTGTAAGGTTTGGAATGAATGCCCTTTATGGACGAGGCAGGAGATCTCTAGCGATTTGTGGTTTATATGTTTATTCATTCAAGTTTAACATGGTATGGATGGACTGGACCAAAAGGTCTGTTTCCATGCTGTACATCTCTATGACTCTATGGTTAGTTTTGTTTTAGTTTTAGTAGTGTTTGTAGGGATAGTTTTTAGATTCTATAAAAGTCTGTTTTTTCCACTCGCCGCATGTTGAATAAGCTTCTTCCTCTCAGAGGACCACAGGCTGCAGTGCGTGGTCATGGCTGGTGATCTGTTCAGATGGTGCACCTGGAATATAAGAGGGAGCTATTCCCCCATTAAAAGAAAGAAGGTGTTCTCAAACCTTAGGAAGGAAAGGGTTGACATCGCTCCGCTGCTGGAGACACACTTAACTGACAGGGAACATTTGAAGTTATAGCAGGGGGGGTATGATAGGGTATTCTTCTCCTCCTTCAACTCTAAAAGTAGAGGAGTAACCAGACTGGTATGAAAGAATCTCCCATTTCAGATGATAGATCAAATCAAGGATGAACATGGGTGGTTCATCATTCTCAAGGCCTTAATACATGAAGGAGAGTACAGCATCCTGAACATTTATTGTTCCCCGGCGCAAGCCCTCAAATTTTTAATTGACGCAGTCTCTAAATTAATGGCTCTTGAGGTGTGCCACAAGATCATAGGAGGAAACTTTAATTGTCTCATTGACCCTGGGGTAGACAGGTTTCAAGAGATCTGTTGGGTACACCCTTGCAATCTAGACTACTAGTGGACTTGTGTAAGGAGTTGGGGCTAGTGGGTGTATAGAGGTGTCTCCACCCAAGTGCCACACGAAAATTGATATGTTCTTGGCTTGGGTTCTCCAACTCAGACAACAGTCTTGTGGGTCTTTTCTGGACACGGCATCCTTCAGGTAGGGGTTGGGAGGTGGTGAGGAGTGTGCAGGTGTTGCTTGCTATTTCTCAACTGAAACCTAAGGATGCTGAGGGGTGACCTTATAGAGGTTTATAAAATCATGAGAGGCATGGATAGGATAAATAGAAAAAGTTTTTTTTCCCTGGGGTAGGGGAGTGCAGAACTAGAGGGCATAGGTTTAGAGTGAGAAGAGAAAGATATAAAAAGGACATACAGGACAACTTTTTCATGCAGATGGTGGTATGTGTATGGAATGAGCTGCCAGAGGAAGTGGTAGAGGCTGCTACAATTGCAACATTTAAAAGACATCTGGATGGGTATATGAATAGGAAAGGTGAGGAGGGATATAGGCCAGGTGCTGGTAGTTGGGACTAGATTGGGTTGGGATATCTGGTCGGCATGGACGGGTTGGACCGAAGGGTCTGTTTCCATGCTGAACATTTCCAAGACTCTGTTTAGACTCGATGTTAGCCTGCAGGATTGGGAACATAACTATTTGGGACCATGTGGATATCAAAATTCAGGGTAGTGGAACAGGCACATGGCACCGGCACATGGATCTGATTCTGTTGAGGGATGGCCACTTTATGGAGTTCATTACCAAAGAGCTCAGGGTCTTCTGGGACATCAATTATTGATATGGCCAGTAATCCATCAGTGCTTTGGGAGACCACCAAGGCTTATTTAAGGGGTTTGATGATCTATTCAGTAACTAGAAAGAGGCAGAGAGGGCAGCAGCAGTGGATGCTTGAGATCAGGCTGAAAGCAGCCGAGTTGGCATATTATAACACGATCTGTGGTTAAGTTACGACGGGTCACGGCTCTCCAGGCTGCTCGGGACTCAATGCTTATGCAGGCGGTGAAGCGAGAGGTCTCATTTGCATAGCAAAGATTGTTTGAATATGGGGATAAGCCAGGTAGATATCTGGCTATGAAAAAAAGTGTTCCACAGTCCATTGTATCTATTAGGGAGAGAGCTGGTACTGTCACCTGTGAGCTGAAAAAGATTAATGCCAGATTTTGGGAAGTCTATGCCGAATTATACAGGTCGGAGGGCTGTGAGGATGGAGTAGCGAGAATGGAACCCTTTTTTGAGAACCTGGATCTCCTGGTGTAAATGCAGAGCAGGCCTCCCTTTTAAATGTACCCCTGAAAATACAAGAGACAGTAAGACAGCTCCAAAGTGGCAAAATACCTAGTCCAGACAGGTTCCCGAGTGAGTTTTACAAGGAGTTCATAAGCATGTTGGCTGAGTCATATCTGGGGATGTATAGTCACTTGTATACCCAGGAGTGCCTTCTACCCTCCCTTATGGAGGCCAATACCTCCTTCATTTTAAAGAAAGGCAAAGACCCCGAGGAATGCGTCTCATCAAGACCTATCTCGTTTTTGAATGTAGACTTCAAAATTTTGTCAAAGTTGCTGGCCCTGAGGTTGGAAAAGATATGGCCCGTTATTATAAAAGAAGACCAGACAGGTTTAATCAAGGGCTGTAGCTCTTACAATATTATCAGGAGGGTACTGAATAGAGTGCAAGTATGTCAGCAGAGGTTGATTCTGGGCTTGGTGGTCTCCCTGGATGCAGAAAAGACATTTGATTGAATGGAGTGGTCGTATCGCTTTGATGTTCTAGATCGTTTTGGTCTTGGGGGGAGCCTTCGCTAAGTGGGTGTCAGTGCTATGTAATGATTCCAAAGTGGTGGTTTTCACAAATGGTGTTAAATCGGATAATTTTAGTACTGGGAGAAGCAGCCAACAGGGATGTCCTCTCTCGCCGCTACTATTTACTTTGGTAATTGAACCTTTGGTGGAGGCCATCTAGTAGGACCCTGAAATAGTGGCATCAAATATAGGCATGGAGGAGCGCAAAATTACTCTTTATGCTGATGATGTCCTTCTGATTCTGGCTAACCTGGACAAAAGTCCGTATCCCGGCTAATACAAAAAATTAAATTATTCAGCAGTTTTTCGGGATACAGGATAAATTTTATAAAGTTAGAAGCAATGCCTGTGGGGTGATTGGTGGCAGTGCCTGAGCAGGAGGATGGAACTCAGTTTCCCTTTTTTGTGGTCGCAAAAAGGTATTCTGAACTGGGAATTTTTATTACCCCCATCTTTCACCAGCTGTGTAGAGCTAACTTTGTGCAATTGTCTCACAGAATAAAATAGGACCCGCAGTGGTGGGGCAGGCTACCAATATCATCTCCCAGATCTGAACAGGTACCAAATAGGTACAGTGTTGTCATGTGGGTGACTGGGTGCATAAGACCCGAGGTCGGTATGGCTTGATGTCGAGGCCTAGCAGGCAAGGTGTCCCCTTGTTAATTTACTGTTTTTGGATAAGATGAAATCCATGACTGAGCATTGTAAGAGCCTAATTACCTTAAATTTGGTGAAAGCATGGAGAATAATGTGGCAGGGTGAGGGCAATTTGCTTAAGAACTCGCCGTTTACTCCCTTAGTGGGAGCCCCAGGATTTAGGCCGGGGTCAATGGACTCTGGTTTCAAAGCATAGGAGGGCAAGGAAATCTCCTGTTTGAGAAACTTATTTGAGGGAGAAGTCTTGATATCTTTTAACCAATTAAGTCAGAAATAAGGGCTACCTAGTAGGGTCCTCTTCCGATAGTTTCAGGTTAGCGATTACATACAGACGAGGACCACGCTCTTGGCTCAGCCATACAAGTTGGGCATAGAGAGAAGAGTGCTTCGGTGTGTGAGCGCTCTCTCGAACAGTACTCGATACCATTTACAGAGAGGGAGCATCTTGGGAGATATGGAGAGACTTCCTGGAATCTGGAATCAGGAACTCAGAGAAGAAATTTCATCAGAAGCCAGGGAGGATATATGAGAGATTGTGAAGAAAATCTCAGTATGCAATAAAGCACAAGCTATGCAATTGAAGATTCTTCACAGGGCCCATATGACAGCAGAGAAGTTAACAAAGTTTAAGAAAGGATCATTTCCAGGATGTCTCAAGTGTAAAATTAGCACAGGCACACTTACACATTGCTTCTGGTCACATGACAAGATTCGTGGATACTGGGGTGCCATAGTGAATGAGTTGGAGAAGATCCTGGACATTGAAATTAAGACAGACCTGGTATCCCTTCTTTTGGGACTGCTGAATCTGCCCTCTCTGGATGAACACAGGAAGAGGTTATTTAAAATTCTTTCAAACTGTGCAACGAACAACATTCTAATGAACTGGACATCAGAAAACCCCCCTGGTGGCAGACTCGTGATGGAGCACGTCTCCCAAGATTGTCTTACAAATTTGGTGCACCATAGAACAGAGCAATTTTATAAGACATGGCAGCCATTTTTACGTTACATAGACAGAGATTTGTCAGCGATACTGACTAGGGCCTTTGGATCACCTTGGGAGGCCAGATTTGCTGGTCTGGGATCCCTGGGGGGTTGGAGGCTTGGTAACTACAGGTTTAATTCAGGTAAATACAGGTTGAATTCAATTCAATAATAACTATTGCTACCATGGGCGGGATCTTCGGTGGAGATGTGGTGAGTGGAGTAACATAATATAATTTAGTTTAATTTTAATTTAATTTAATTTCATTTCATTTCATTTTAATTTAAATTGAGTTAAATAAGTATCAGACAATTGTATCCTGTAGAGTAGTAGGTAGTTTATTGCTAATACTATTGTAATATAATAATGTTGTAATATCTCTATTCTTCTGTATCTTTGTATTTTAATTTTCTGTAAAAGAATAAAATTTTTCCTATTAAAACAAAACTAGTGTCAAAGAAGCAGATGAATTGGTTTATGAACAGAATACAGAGACTTCATTCGCACATATAGTTTATTAAATGTTGCAGCTCCCCAAGTCAATTATTTATACACATTTATCAGATACTGAACAGAACACTGTGACTTAAGTGTTTTTATGATGGTGAGTATGGGCTCTTGAAAGAGGAAGGAGGAAGTTGGACCTTTTCTTTCCCAAATTGCATTTCCAGGGATGTTATCTTGAAGCTGATGTGGCTTTTTGGTGGAGATGGGATGGGACATAGAGCACGCAATAGAAAACCTTGCCTACTTCCAGGTTTGTATTCGGCATAACCTGCAAACCTTGACCTCCTTCTGAAGATGTTCTGCCCTGATTTCCGAAGGAAAGAGATTTCTGAAGGAAGGAATAACAACCCTACACTTGTCGAAACCTGTTCATGTGGGGATCAAGCAACAGAAGGAATGTACTAAAACTTTGTTAAATATGAGAAAAAAACAAAGAACTGCAGATGCCATAAATCTGAGAAAAAAGCAGAAGTGACTGGAGAAAATCAGCAGGACTGGCAGAATCTATGGAGAGAAAGTTGAGTACACATTTTGGATCCAGTGATCCTTCTTCAGAACTGATTGTAGGTAGGAAAATGTTGGTATATATGCTGCAGATGGAAGGAGTAAACAACAGGTGGAGGTGGAGCTCAGAGTGTGAGAAAAGGGCAGTTGGGCAGACTAAGGTAAAAGTCAGCCTGGGAGAATCGATAGCTACTAATGGGGATCACAAGTAGCTGATAATGGATGGTGTGTGGTAACAGCCCATGTGATGACAAGGCCTGGTGTGTGGAGGTTGAGTTAAGGACATGGGAAAAGGTATTCAGGCCCTAAAATTATTGAACTTGATATTGAGTCCTGAAGGCTGCGGAGTCCCAAAGAAGAAAATTCTTTTCTTCCAACAAGCACTGAGCCTCACTGGAGCACTGCAGCAAGCCTGAGACAGAGACGTTTGCCATGAAACACAATGGTGTGTTGAAGTGGCAGGAAGCTCAGGGCCATTTTTGCAGACATAATGTAAGGTGTTCCGCAAAGCATTTGCCTAGTCTATGTTTCAATTCCTCAATGTCGAGGGGACCATGTTGTGAGAAGTTAATACAGAAGACTAGATTGAGTGAAATGCAGGTTAATCACTGCTTCAATTAGAAGGTGCATCCACGGCTTTGGATAATGAGGAGGGGGGAAGTGAATGGGCAAGTGATACAGCTTCTACAATTGCAGAGATAGTGCCATGGGATGATGTTGGGAATGGAGGAGGAATGGACCAAGGTGTCCAGAGGGAATGGTCTCTACAGAAGGCTGATGAGGGGGGAGGAGAAAATTTGTCCGGTGATATCATCTGGAGGTGGCAGAAATGGCAGCTAATGATCCTTTGGATGTGGATGTTGGTGAGATGGTAGATGAGGATCGGGGGATCCTATCATTGTTGTGGGACGGAAGAGAAAGGGTGAGGGCACAATTGCAAGAAATGGGTTGAACACAGCTGAGAATCTTGTCAATCACAGTGGTGAGGAGTTCTTGGTTGAGGAAAAAGGTACATGATTTACAAAGGTATATGCAAAAAAACTCCTTTAAAAGGCTCTGTGCTTGTGGCAAATGTTAAACCTGCCTTGAGGTAGACATGTCTGCTGGTTTTTTGGAACTTATATTTTTTAGATATAACATGAAAGTCTATTGTTTATTATTTGTGAAGTGACAGGAACAATCTGACATGTGAATAAACATGCAGGGTGCCATAATTCCTTCTGCATTACGGTCATGTACAAAATGATACTTGTCAGTTCACTAGTCATATGGAGGATTGCAAGAATATACTTAATGAACTGGTCGTATGTTGTGTGTAGAACTGAAATTATTTCAAACTTCTGAGAGGAATTTCAGAAGACACAAAATGTTATCCCAAGATATGTGCAGAAAGAAATAATTTGCACTTAGATAGGACTTTTTCACATTCTTGGAAAGCCATTAAACATTTTGTAACCCATTATTTTTGAAGTCCATTGAGTCAAGCAATATTTATAATCCAAATTCCAAATATCTAATCTTGCTCTACTTCATTGTGCTGCTCATTCAGTGATTCCGAGAGAGATTGGAGTTGAAAAGTGTGGCACTGGAAAAGCACAGCAGGTCAGGCAACATCCAAGGAGTGGAGGGTCAATGTTTCGGACATAAGCCCTTCTTCAGGAATGAAATGTCAACTCTCCTGCTCCTAGGATGCTGCCTGACCTGCCGTGCTTTTCCAGTGCCACACTTTTCAACTCTGATTTCCAGCATCTGCAGTCCTCACTTTCTCTCTTTCTGAGGGAGATTGTCAATGAAATATCAATGTTAAATTCAAGGGCACTTGTAGCTGTTGAACGATGTAGTCATATTAAGAAGAATTAGTTAATGAGGTCTTTAAAAACAAAATCCACCCTTGTAGCAGATTTGAAAGTCGATCCATGTTACAGAAGTCTCATAATTCTCTATTCCATGCAATTTATGGCTATCATACAGTTCTATTTCAGTAACAATGGCTGAGGAGTACCAGATTCTACTTAAATATTTTATATTTTTTGGCTTTCTAGAATTTAAATCTAGACTTTCCTCAAATGTTTGCAGATTTACATTTTAATATTCTTCCCACTATGAAAATGGCTGGAAGTCAAATCATTTGAAAATAATAATTGTATTCTTCTCTCAGCAGCAAGCTGTCAGCCTGCCAGATAGATTGCATAAAGAAATGAAAGATAATTTAACAATTACAGCAAAATGCCAACTGTGGCATTGTTCTGTTTTATCAAATTCCTTCTGGTCATAGTTAGGAGTGCCACCTTGCTGAAGACTTGTTATGGAGCTAGTACAGCCTTGATGACACAGAGCAATGTGATTGAGGGCTGGTATGCTAGTTGCAAAATAATGAGTCCTCTGCCCCTTGATTGACAGATTAACATCTACCTTTTCAAGATAATTGCCTCTGGAGCGGGTCAAGTCTTTCCACAGCTGGATGGATAAATGTAAAAGAAGATTCAGGTGAACTAATGTTGAGAAGAGGTTGGGAGTTGGAGAGCTGAATATGTGTCATGTGATCTTTCTGATGTTTGGAATTGAGATTCTACCAGGTCTACCGTCAGAACCTATAATGTATTGGGCTGGTCTCTGGTAAACTGTCAGAGCTGGGATTAGACTGGACAAGATAGGAGCTAAAAATGGCTGTACTCATGCAGCCCAGGTCATCTTTACAGGGGCAAAATCTGGTTCCTGCGGGGTTAAATGTTCACAAGCGGTGGATTGACAGTTCATTAAAGGAGCCTAACTGAATTCTTTTAGCCAGCCTCCAGGTTCTCATAAGCTTACTTGTCTTCCTGGGTTTGAGGATCTCTGATTCATCCCCTTGGTTTCATGAGTTTGTCAGCCCCCTTACACTGGATAATGAACCTACCTTTTTGTCATTAATTGACCATCATGGGGGGTGGAGGGGGGTTGTCTGCTTCCCTCTGGGGCATGTTTTAGACTTGAAAACAATTCCAGTCCATGTTTCCCACCCCTTGAAGGCAAATTGTGGAGTCAGAGATGGCTCTGAAGGATAGAAAAATGTCTCTGACCATTATGGATCAACCAACTGTTACATACAAATTGCTTTATGTTCAGTTTCATTGTGGACATTGTGTATTACAGAAAGGAACTGATGTAGCGAAGGGAATGTTTGGAGAATTGATGCAGACCACATAATCTCTGCACAAGACCCATGGAATCAAACAGGACAGAAGTACCCTGAACCTTGAGATCAGCAGGAGATTATTCAATTATTTTTTAACTAGGTTGCGGAGATAGGGTAGATTTTGCATTGCTCATGCAGGGCTAAAAGATGGCATGCCCTACAAGACATTCCACCCCCAATTATTTGATTACAGATCGATGATTAGACATCAACCTGACATCATTTTGTAAAGGTCCACTTACTTGGCTTAAAGGTTCTGACCCAGGTATCAATGGCACACAACAACTTGGATACCTTTCCACTTAATATGGAAGTCACAAAGTCGCTGATCGTTTAGAAGTTCCATGAGCCAGGTGGTCAATCAATCAACAGATCTCCTGGTGCATCTACAGAGCAAGAGACTAACTACTGTAATGGCCCAAGGCAACAAGTTGTTTTTTTGAAGTTTTTCTTGATACCGTTTCCTTGCTATGACAATGTACCATATAAGGTAATGTCTTATTTGGGCCCATTTAATTGTTTTCTAATCACGTAACTGTCAGTTAAAGCTACTGGGGGTGGCAGCATGGTGGCTCAGTGGTTAGCACTGCTGCCTCATAGCACCAGGGTCCCAGGTTCAATTCCAGCTCCTAGACAACTGTCTGTGGGGAGTTTGCACATTCTCCCCACATGTGGGTGCTCTGGTTTCCTCCCACAGTCCAAAGATGTGCAAGTCAGGTGAATTGGCCATGCTAAACTGCCCATAGTGTTAGGTGCATTAGTCGGGGGGAAATGGGTCTGGGTGGGTTATTCTTTGGAGGGTTGATTTTGGCTGAAGGGCCTGTTTCCATGCTGTAGGGAATCTAATTATATTCTCTAGTCTTACTTTTCTCCATTATTCTTGAGTAAACACAAACAGCTGTTGGGGAGTTATCTCTGAAAACTTTAGAAATCTCTCATAAGGGAGGCATTTTTATTGTGACAGAAACAATGAACCACAGCATACTCGCAGCTCAGCACAGTTTAAAAATTATCTTGTATGTTTGAACAGAATCCCATCCTGTTTTCCTGTTCTCAAACCCACAATGCAGTTCTTCATTCAACTTATTAATTCCCCCTTCAATGTTCCTTTCTACACCATAGGACCCTATTAGCATACAGCACTTCAGCACAGCTGGCTTCCATTCTACAACACCATAAGAAACAGGAACTGGAGTAGGCCATTCAGCCTCTTGTGCTTGGGTTGTCATTTAATAGAATCATGGCTGATGCAAAATTCCTCACATCCATTTTCTGTGTTTGCCCTGTTGCCATTGATTTTTTTCCCCTATTGACTTTTAAAAAATTATCTCAGTCTTAAACATGAGACTGCCCTCACAGTTTTCAGTTCCGAAGATATGCAAGACACTTTGAGAGAAGAAATTCCTCCTCATCTCAGTTTTAAGTTGGTACCCCTTTATTCTAAGATGGTGCACTCTGGTTCAAGACTCTCCCATGAGAGGAAACATCTTGTCATCTTAATAAAGAAAAGCAAGGTTTCATGATTAAAATGATTAACACAACGCTGAAGTAAATAATACATTAGCTTAGAGGAAAATTTGTGAGTGTGTTTTTGCGTATGTGTGTGTTATTTACTTATACCTTCCTTCTGAGGAATGGTAGGGACAAGATGGTTCCTTAAAAATATTGGGGAATGGATGATATAAATGAGAGAGTGAGTCAAGCCAATTATTCCCACAGTGACCAGGTTGAGTTATGTTAAATAAAACAAAACTAAGAAACAACAAATTATAAAAACAAAGTTATAGTCCTTATCTCTCCACCTGGAGGCAATCTCTAAAACAGTGCCAGCAATTTTATGAGGTTGCACAGGCTTTCGATCCATTGGACCATTAGATAAGAAAATATCAGAAGAAAACCTGAAAATAGTTTTTATAACTTCTGGGCAAAGCTCAAATAGTAAAGCTTTGGATTATACAGGGTCCTAGCCACCTTCAAAGTACTGTGAACCAAGGTTGGAGCCCTCAGACCTGATATGCAGCCTGGATAATGTAGCCATACAGAATTTGAACTAAGGATCACACCTGCATAAATGAGAAGCAGTAGCAAACAACCTGAGGGTATTTGGGCTTGTGACAAACCCAGAGGTGGCTGGTGGTAATCTTCAGTGCCAAGATTCAAAAGACTGAAGTAAACAAGGTTGAAGTTATGAATCAAGAGTAGAGTAGTCCATCCCTAATTCTGAAGAAAGATAAGAGTTGGAGCTTTGTCTTGGGTGTTGTCTGTTTTAGCAAAGATTCATTCTCATCTTTAGCTCCCCAAAATGTCACACTTACCAGTCTGACGAGGTTCAAGCACCAAACTGGGTAGGAGCTGTAGGTGGAGGATTTATTTCGGGAATTTGAGCCAGAGTATTTTGTAAAATTCGATACTCAACTAGTCCCAGACTTAAATAAAATATGGTTTTCAAACTAATATTTGGGTATGGGTTTGGCAGCCTTACTTTCAGAAATACAGGAACGGAAAGGAATATTATATCCCATGTCAGTGCATGGAGCATGGTTAGCCCTTATAAATAATGTCTTTCCAGTAGAAAGACTATAGAAATCTTGAAGTATTTACCTGCTGGTGTGTAAATGAATATTTAAGATGGTGGATGGGTGGTAACAATTGGCTTGTTTTGTCCTAGATAGCTTTGACTTCTTGAGTATTATTGAATGCATCACTCACCCCCACAGAATACCAAGCCTGCTTTTGTAATCACAATATTCATCTAGCTGAGAGGGGGTGCTGGAAAAGCACAGCAGGTCAGGCAGCATCTGAGGAGCAGGAGAATTCGACATTTCGGGCTTAAACCTTGAAGCCCTGATGAAGGGTTTCTGCCTGAAAAGTTGATTCTCCAGCTCTTTGCATGCTTTCTCCTATTCATCTGGCAGATCCAGTTAAGTTTCTGGTCAGTGGTAATGTTAAGGGACAGATGACAAGAGATTCAGTGATGCTAATACTGATGAGTATCGAGGGGAGCTAGTTAGGCTCTCTGTTGTTGGAAATGGTCTTGCCCTGTTAGTTTTGTGTCATGGATGGTATTTACCACTTTTTGAATCAGGTACGATTGTCATGTAGTTCTTGTTGCCTGTCAATGTGGTCTACGCTATTACTTGAGGAGTTGTGAATATAATTAAATGTTGCACAATCAAAATGTATATTAACTATATCCGATAGATCCCTAAATTAATTTGAGAGCATGACAGATAAATGTTTAATAAGTTTTAAAAGCAATTTTAAATTTATATACCTATTATATTAAATGTTTATAAATGGTTTGAATGATCTGCAATTGGTTTGATCATATGTGATGTTATTTCTACAATCTTGTTGCACCAATTGTAATCTGTACGAAGTAACCAATAGACATTTGTTGCACTGGCTGAGGTTACACCAAGAAACAAGATGTTTGCTTATTCTATTCCTGTTGACATTATTATTCTTATTCATAGATCTCACTGTCCGTTTTAACATAGAAGTCCATTTAAAATTGACATGAACTGAAATCTTTTGTCACATTTCATCTCAGAATAACTGGGCTTTTGCTCAAAAGGAAAAAAATGACACTTTTCCTCTTTCTTTTTACTCATTATATCAAAGTTGATTACAAATTTGACCTTTGATTACAGTTGGTGAGAACAATTCCATACTATTTACTTATTTTTTTCTTAATTTTGAAAGCTCTGTTAAATCTCCCCTTAAACCTTCTTTGTGCTAAGGAGAACAATCTCAGTTTTTCTAATAACACATGATTGAAAGTATGTTTTCTGTAATAACATTCGGTAACTCTCCTCTGTAATTTCTCCAAGATCTCGACAGCCTTCCTACTATGTGATCTGGGAGCAGTCAGCACAGTTGGCTGCACAGCTGGTTTGTGAAGCAGAATGAAATCAGAGCTAACAGTTCAGGTCCAGTCACCTTTCTTTAGAACCGGGTTCTGATGAAGGATTACTGGACCTGAAACATTAATTCAGATTTTTCTCCATCAATGGCTACCAGACCTGCTGAGCTTTTCTGACAACTTCAGTTTTGTTTCTGATTACAGCTTCCGCAAGTTCTTTCAGTTTTTATTTTATGAAGCAGAGTGATGGTTTAGATAGCACGAAGGACTTTCCTTCTCAACCTCTCCCCTCACCTGAGCTTTGGAACTCTCATGTTAAACCATCACCTGTTGTCGTTCCCTAGTCATGGTCCTCTGGGACTATGTTGACTTTTTAATGAGTGATGCCCATAGGAGGTCACAAAACTCCAGCTGACCGAGTGGTTTGTGAGTGGCGAAGCCTCTATACTTTGGAATCCATTTGTAAATCCATGGATCCCTTATGTTTACTAAACATCAACTCTATCTGCTACCTTTTTTAAAGAAGGTAAGTTCAGTTCCAACATTTATCTCTGCAGGCTGAATTTTAGGCCATCTCAAAGCTAGAACTGGAGGCTTCAGGGTGGGTGTTGGAAGAGA
The DNA here is from genome assembly GCF_047496795.1 of Chiloscyllium punctatum. NCBI lineage: Eukaryota > Metazoa > Chordata > Chondrichthyes > Orectolobiformes > Hemiscylliidae > Chiloscyllium > Chiloscyllium punctatum. The sequence goes on along the minus strand of NC_092780.1, from coordinate 28,325,367 downwards.
ACAACAAAGACACCAGCATCAACTGGTATATTAATATTGGCGACTGTCCCCAGGACTGGCCATTTTGGGGAAGGTGAATTAAGGACCCTGCAGGATCGTCTGTCCACTTGAATTAAGCAGGCTATGAGTCGAATGGAGAGCCTTGTTAAAGGTGAACTTAGGTCAGTTGGAATTTCCAGTCTGTCCCCAGTTTCCAGAAGTGACAGGGAATGGGGAATGTCTGAGGTCAGGTGGGAGGGGTGGTGATGTGGCGGTTAGCTGCCTGGGATCAGACAGCTTGTGTCAGGCTAGACAGTCTGTGCTGTGGAAGGTTTATATATATCTGTCTAACTGGATGTGGGTGATGGTGTTGGACTAGCATGGACAAAGTTTAAAAATCACACAACACAAGTTATAGTCCAACAGGTTTATTTGGAAGCACTAGCTTTCAAGGTGCTGCCTCTTCATCAGGCAGATGTGGAGCAGGACCAGAAGACACAGAATTTATAGCAAAAGGATTACAGTGTCACGGAATTCATGCATCCATAGGCTGATCCTTGCATACCCCAATGTGTGTAAAACAAAAGTGACTCAGTAGGTGACTTCCTGTTGAAGACACCTCCCAATTTTTTGCATTTATGAGTTTTTACCGAGGCTGAAAGGTTCTCAGGCTTCAAGAGCCCATCCACCATTCTTATTTGGAAAGAGATACTTGCTCCAGGCTAATTAAGGACTCACCCATGTGACAGTCAACTTCAATGAGGCTTCTCCCACCCCTGGAAGCAAGTTTCAGATCAGAAAACAAACACAGTTTCTGTTTCTAGTCTCTGAGGTGAAAATTCATCTCTTAGAAGTGTAATCAGATGAATTTATTTTTCAAAAATGATTCCTCAGAAATAGGATTAATAGAATCTAATTTGATATATGGTCAATGAGCACAATTGATAAAGTTTGTATTCATGTTCTGAGAAAGCTCACTTAATGACTGTAAGTGAAAGTAAAACCTCAGTTACAGATTATTACACACTCTTTGTACATATTCTTACAATGAATTCTATTTATAATCATCGTTACATCCCAATTGAATTTCTCTACTCATGATAATGATAGATAACTGTGTTTTATGTATGTTATTGCAGGAAAAATGAAAATAACTCAAAGGATTTAATACCTTAAATTAGTGGTAAGTGTTCCATTTCATTTATAAAGACACAGGAATGTTCATCATTATGGTAGTAGCATTTAAAACAGTTCTGTATTTAGCTTAGTTAATACTTAGATTATATCAAAGAAAATGACCTTCCTGAATATTTTACTGTGAAATGAGATGTGATGTTCAAGAAGGGATAGATCTCCACCCATGTGAATGGACAAGTGATTAGAAGAGGCAGAAATCCATTTTACTTGAGAGCAGGTGGGATTTCTACCAGTGTGAAGAAAGCTAAAGTGTGCAAGAAAGAACAATAGAGTGGAGTGGAGTTAAAACTGACTATATTTTCCAGGGCTATTCTAAAAATAAGATAATCGTGAGACTCGTCATGCAGAATACTGCAGCTGGGGGTCGCATATTGCTTGGAAATTGAACAGTGTATATTTCTTTGAGATTACTGTGAAAAACACAGATGCTTGAATAACCACATAAATTCTGAAAGGAGCCCATGGCAAAAAGGTCGAGGGTTGTCACTTTGTTAATGCCAAGGTCAGCGCTTGATCTGATTTTAGATATTTGCGGGTCTGGTTCCGAAAGTAATTGTGTTGCCTTGACTAGCAGTTGGTTTTGGTGGACCATTTGCTCTGGTCTGCCTGGTTATTCACTGCTTCTGGTCCACCTTTTCCAACACCATGACCAGCATCCTGGGAATTGTGGATGCAGCTATGCTGCTGTGCAGACTTAAAGCATCATAATATGCATTACACTATTGCTATGTCATATAATGGGCCTGTGCTGACTTTCCACTACCGTCCGCAGAAGGGTTAGAATTCCAATTCAACCTTAATTGCTATTCAGCAACCCACTAACACTTCAAAGCGTATTCACTTCCACTCTGTTAAACAAAGAAAAACATAAGCCAAATGAAGAGGCTGTTTTATTAGGGCATGTTTAAAGTGCTCAAGGAATTAGGACATGGGTGGGCAAACAAAGGGTGAGTAAAAAGTTCATTGTATAGTCTATTACATGTTTGGATTTATCTGTGGCAGGCTGAAGAAAGCTGATACTGCTGAAAGTGAGAGGCTATTTAGTGAACAACATTGCATCTGTGTGTATAACTGGAACAGACAGCTCGAAACTGCTTTTAGATATTGACTGTATTGTGCAATAACCTGAAAATGCAAAAAATAATTTTCAAAAAATCAATTCAGCAGGTCACAATCAGCTGATGATAACTCTACAAAATCAATAAGCCAATAACAGAAAATGATGCACATTCTTAGGTACTACTCCCCTTCCCGAAACAGTTTAAAAGAGCAGCAGTTTAACCCTCCAATAAAGAAACAATGCAAATAATTTTGTTTTAGACACAGGCCTCATCTATCTGGTCTGCTGGTATGACTGCACTGCAATGAGCAAGTCCAGAGAGAATTCTGCATTGTCCAAGTGCTCAATGTTGACCATCCTTTTAGACAAAGAGAAACTGTATTTTACTAAACTTCAGAAACTATTCAAATCCAAAGCAAAACAGATGATTGTAAATGCACGTCATTCTTGGGTGTCATTCACTATCAATATTTTTCACACAATATGGTTTTTACACTTTACTATTACATTTGAAAATATTTTTTTCTGAACACATGGCTCCCATGCAGAAAATACATACTTCAGTATATTACAGGAGAACACACCATAAGGAGTGGTTTGATCAGGTGCAATTACAGAAATTACACAGTATTAAGCAGGAAATTAAGCAGGTCTCTTTGGTCTGCCCTCCAATGACTGCTGGACTCTCAAACTATCTCACTGGGTCAGGGTTCAATCATTCTGATGGGATTGTCACTGTTGAGAAGGAACCAGCGACAGCAAGGAAACACCGTATTGCCTGAGACACAGAGATGCTTAAAAGATCACATAGATTCTGAAAGGAGACTGTGGCAAAAAAAAGTTGAGTGTTTGATGTGATTTTACCTGATAGTTGCAGCTTCTAAAAGTAGTTGTGCTGCCTTGACTAGCAGATAGAGTCATACAGCATGGAAACAGACTCTTTGGTCCAACTCTTCCGTGCCAACTGAGTTCTAAAACTAAACTAGTCCCACTTGCCTTGGTTTTGCCCAAATCCCTCCAAGCTGCTCCTGTTCATATACTTAACAAAATGGCTTTCAAATGTTATAACTGTACCTAAAGCTACCACTTCCTCTGATTGTTTTGGTGGGTGATTTGCTGTGGTCTCTCTGGTTATGCACTGTTTCTGGTCCTTGTTTTCCAACAACATGCCCAGGATCCTTATAACTGCTGATGCATCTGTGTTACTGTGCAGACTCAAACCCCTCATTGAAATAGTAGTCATTTTGTCTTGACCCTGTTCTGATTCTTCACTACCTTTATGGTGGTTATAATGTGTAGAAATAAAGATAGCTACAACGCATGTGCAAAAGAAATTGTCACAATAATATCAGATCACAAGGAATAGGAACCTCATTCCACAGGGCTCCAGGTAAGGTCTACTGCCTTCCCATTTTCTTTATGTTCAATGAAGCCTGTTGCTGTCCACTCTTAAGAATGTAGACCTCACATAACCCTTCCGTATGGCTGAATGGTTAAATGTATATTTATCCTTAATTGGTATTCAACAATAATAAATCAAAAACTGTTAATGATTGCTTTGTAAAATGAAGAAAAAATGAGAGGGATTTGTAAAGGTGGGAACATATTTTTAACATCCCCGATGAGACCACCAAATTCATGTTACAATTTGATGAGGGAGTAGTTCCATTTTTGTTTGAAACTTTGAAATCCCTGGTATTTGCCCAGTGAATAAATCCTCAAAATTTCAGTTTTTAAATGAACAAAATAAACTTTACTCGGTTATTAGGATAGAAATGTCTAATAATCTATTATGTACATACAACTTAGCTGTAATGTGCAGAATTAACAAGAAGCAAATATGGTTTAACAGACAAACTCTGGTTAAACAAACCATAAAGCACATCAATCAGCAGTTGCAGCCCAGAGAGGTCCAATGGATTCCCCAACAACCCATCCAGACAACTTTGTCTTTTTCAATGAATGCTCACCTCCAAGTGGTTCAATCCCTTTCCCTGAGACTATGTTCTGCTAGATTTCCAAGGCTGCACTCCTCTTCAGGGTGTAGTTTCTGCTCTTTTACATACAACTAGCTTAACAGAGTTGGAATAGGGTTTCTCTGAACTTGAAATGCTAAGAGTAATCTATTAAAAATATCGCTCTTGTTTCTAGGCAGAACAGTAAGAGAGCAGTAGAACAACTGTGCCATGAATCTTACAATATCCACAGCTCAAGTAGACACAAAAAATTGATTTTGTCACAATTGACTCAGGGATTTAGACTGAGGATATCAAATCGGAGAATGAAAAGGAATCCATTGTAATACTGATTTGGAGGTGCTGGTGTTGGACTCGGGTGGACAAAGTTAAAAATCACACAACACCAGGTTATAGTCCAATGGGTTTATCCAGAAAGAGTAGCTTTCGGAATGCTGCTCCTTCAATGACCACCTGGTGTTGTGTGATTTGTAATATTTGTAATACTGATGTGGGATCATGTTCAAGTAGCGATTGAGATTGGTGAGTGGTGAAAATAGCCTCTTTATTGAGCATCCGTGGTGGCACAGTTCAAAGCAGCAATGGAATCCAAAGCAAAGTTCTTACAGTAGCCTCTTTATGCATCATTCTTCCATACATTAACATTTGAACACTATGGTATTTAGCACTATCTATTATACACAAAAGTTTGCATGACATCTGTCCTGGGGAAGCAGGAGATGATTTAAACATTTGCTAAATGCGGGCTGTTACTCCTGATGGGATTAGAGTGTAGGTCTGGTCTGCTTGAATAATTAAGAGATGTTAGTCCTTTTGTCGTTTAAATTTGTGATGTTAGTAAATATTCTCGATCTATATGATCTAACTAAGTTAAAAATTATAAAACCACATAATAAAAATATAGAGGATGTTAAACTGGTTTGGACAGTTCTTTACTCATTCATTCATGCAGTTTCACGGAAAAGCTGTTTTGATAGTGCATTTATTAAAGGGAATAGTGGCCCTATTTAATATGCATTTAACAGGTATATACTGGTTGAGGAAACTGTTTGATGTTCTGCAATCTATTCTGGTGCCAAGAGATGGTTCCTAAGGGCTGATAAATATTATAACCTTTCCATAGTTTCAGGTGAGTCATGGAGGCCAATGGTGTGGATGGCATTGTTCCGAATAGGTTACAGTATTAAAACTTATTCAGGGGTAGCCTTTGATATTGAAACTTGTCTAAACACTGCTTGCAGCATGGGGCCGATAAGAAGGTGTAAAGGAGCAGTAATTGGTTGGTTAGGATGATTTAATTAAGTTTATCTTGTAATAGTAAAATATACTACAAAAATCTAGTTTTATGAATGAATGAAAATGCGGTATAATAAACATAGGGCACTATGAGTGAGTTAGTAAAAAGTTCTGAATGAATGAATGGAAATGCAGTATTAGTAAACATAGAGCGCTTGTAATTAGGTTGGTAAAGAGACCTGTAATACAATATCTCACATTGGTAAAGCCAATGAGGACTTAAAATGGGACATGCATCCTTAAAAATTGGATGAAGCTAGGTCTACATCCTCAGTTAATCATCTGGATAGAAAACAAATGGAATGTACTCACCTTTTCTCTCTATTTAAGTACATGCTATCACTTTCTGGGCTTACTGCTATGTTCCAGAACTCAGCCTCAGGGAGGGGCAATAAGTGTGGATTGGCAATAGGAACATTTGCTGAGAATCCAGCACTTGTGCAATTCTTTACATATGCCAGAGGAAGAGGAGCAGGGCAGATATTCTAAGGGAGAGTAAGATAATGGTAGTCCTCATCCTCAAACTTTCTGATGTAGGCACGGTCCAACTTTGATTGTTTTGCTGAGGAGAACCTTTCCACTGCCAGTGGCAAGGATACCAGCATTGAGATTGGTATTTGCATTGACCTTGCATTGAAACCAGTCCAGAAGAAACATTTCCAGGACTTACTGCTGCATTGGAATAGCAACTGTACTAGAGTACCAATATTGGTACTGAAAAATTTCAATCACTTTTACTGTCATTTATATGGGCAAATGTACTATTATGTTCTGAATTAATGTGCACGGACAGACAAAGTGTATAAAGACAATGCAGTACAAGATGATCAACAGCCCAATTGGAATTTAGATTTGCTTAGTGTAAGCACAACTTGAAATCAAGGAGACTATCTCCCTTTTGCTCCTTCTGAAATATCTTACCATGGGGAAATCTCATTGGAATTAGGATGAGGGTAATGGTAGGGTCAAAAGCAGCCCCATTGGATCAAAAAACGTTTCAGGTGGTGATCAGTCCTAGTGTGACTCATGGAGGGCCAAGTACTCACAGCTGTTCCTGCATTTGATGTAAGTGTAGTTTCCACTGAGCTGCTGTGTAAGATGTTAAAGTTGAACAGGAGAAAGCCCAAGGAAATTCACCTTCACCTGACATAATAAGAGCTGCAATTTCTGAAATTGATTTACATAGAGCAATTTCCTTCTCCGTGTATAAGGACTTTTTCTTTTGTTAATTGTGCCTTTTAAGATAATAGAAGCATAAATTTGATGACAAGATCAAGTGGACTGGTATATTGATTTAGCTGTGAAGGATTATTTCAGGACATTAATATATATTGGCTGTGCTAGTTAAGTGGTTGCCACAGCTCAGCATTACTAGTGCACTTTAGTTGATAATTCAGTTGATTCAGTGCTTTGTGCTGGGGCTTATGATCTGAAGGCATAGAAGTTTGTTGATTGCATCAGAACTAAAGAAATTGCCATAAAATAATGACTCATGTTCTGATGGCCAGATAGTAATTGCTGCAGCATGAACAGAACTTGTGTGTTTAGAATCTGCAGAAATCCTGACAGAGCCGACTCTGAGGGAATTGCCTGGGAAATTGAAAATGATAATAGTTAACTCCCCATTTATCTGGAACCGTCTGTTAGGTCACAGATTTATGAGGGTTCTCACTTACTTCAGCTTATAATAACCTAGGAAAAGTTAGAGGATTAAAAATTTAATCTGTTCCTGGGTAGATATTAAACTAAACTCCTGACTCACTATTGAACTTCCCCCATGCCGCCACCACCACCCACTGCACCTCCCAACCCTTGACACCAAGGGACTCGCCCCTTGGAGTGATACCAATGTCACCATCTCCTCCCCAGTGGAGGTGACACCGTCAGCCTCAACACCACTCCCACTAAATCGGGAAAGTACTAACATGATTCCCACCCACGCCACTGACCGGAACATTCCCAACACCACTTCCCCACCAGCAACTCAGCACACTCTTACCCTAGCTTGACCTTATCCCCTGACCAGACCCAACATCCTCCACTCACCCTTGACCTGACACATCCAACCTGATCCTAAAAACTCATTCAATTAGCTGCCACTCCACCCTTCTCACCTATCTGCTACCCTCCCCTCACACTTACCTTAGATACTTACCTTTATGTAGGACATGGCAAAGTAGCTAGTCGGCTTGTTGGACATCTAAAGCACAGAACTCAGCACATTGCTTCCAAAGTAGGTATGATTTTGGCTATGTGTCTCCCCCATTTTGATTGTGTGGACAGGCCTCCTATTTATTGCTTAGAAGGCCCCTGTCTAGGAACTTCAAAAGTAGAAGTTATTGAACTGTGTGTTTTAATCTGATCAGAGTTGGAAATAGGAGCTCCCACTCTGATTGAAGTTGCTGTTTTGTTTCCTGTGCAGGTATTTGCTGTTTTCTTATTTTCTTAAAATATTCTCAATTTTAATGACAATTGTCTTGAGAGTTGTAGATAAACCTTCCATCAAAAATCATTTGCCTGGATAACAGTTTGCCAGAGTCGTATTCACTTTGTCTGAGTTGTAAATGGCATAGTGTGGGCCGATACTCTTCAATGAGATGAAATTGGGCAAGGATAGTCATAGGTCAAGGATCGTAAAATCATCAAATGAAGAAAAGCACAGAAGGAAACCATTGAGTTATTGTGTCTGTGCAAGGTCTTTGATAGAACTAATCAATCAGTCACACTGATCCCCTCCCTGGCCTTTCCTAGTGGCCTGGCATATTATCTCTCTTCAGGCATTTATCCAGTTTACTTTTTGCAAGTTATTATTGAATCAGCTTTCAGAAGCTGCAGTTTAGATCAGAAGAACTTGCTGTACTTTTGTTTTAAACAAAAAGAGCAACTTTCTTCATGTTGGTTCTAGTTCCTTTTCAATCACCCTAATTCTGTGTCCCCTTTTTTACCAACTCTGGCCATTTCAAACATTTGTACTCTCAAGCAAAACCAATCAACATTTTGAATATTGCAGTCATTAACCTTAACATTTGATGTCAACGTTTGTTAAGACCATGAGATAAGCTCTTTCCCAGCAGACTCTAGCAAATTTTAATGAGCAATTAATCAAACTAGCCATGGTAGATGTCATAGTTGTGATGTTTGTCAGTCGACAAACTGATCATTTGCTGGAGACTGAACAGTGTCAAAGTTTGTACACACAGCCTTCTTTGTATGGAAAGAGGATGAAAAAAGCTTGCCTTGGAGCACATTAAACTAGTACAGGAGGGGATGTCTGATCAGCAATGCAGGTGGGAACAGAGCAGGTTGGTCACCTGTTTTGGTCTGATCCTCAGATAAGTCCATGTAAAATGGGTTACTTGTGACTGTAAGTATTATATGGGTAAGACTTTTACAATTTTTTTGAAGCATTCTTTATTTCAACAAAGAACATTGAGTGCATCCAATTGTTAGAATTGCCTTGGGCTGTTGATATCCAAATAAATCCAACAGACCAGGGCAAGGAGGAGTAAAAGCTTATGTGAGGAAAGTTGCTCTCTGTTTAAAAAAAAGTACAGTAAATTCTTCTGATCTGAATTGCACTTCCTGAAAGATGATTCAAAAATAACTTTCAAAAAGTGAACTGAACAAATATCTGAAGAGAGAAGCAAATACGGTATCGCTCACCCCTACCTTTTCTTCTCTGAGGAGAACAATGCCTGTTTGTTTCGTCACTCCATGTAACGTGATTTTTCATTTCTGGAGTTATTCTAATGCATTTCCTTTGCATCCTTTTCAAGGCTTTGACATTGTTTCTAAATTCTGGTGACCATACCAGGTCAGGTCAGGTCGGGTTCGGTTACATCTGACATAGCAGATAAATGCATTGCAATTAATTACCAGAATTGGAAACCACTTGGTGCAATTGAACAAAGGTTAACTTGCAACGCAAGCAAGCGATCAATCCGAGTGACACTCCAAATCTCAAGAAGCAAGGAGTTGTTTCTACGGCAAGTTTATATTGAAAACATTACTTTGCAGAATATCTCAACATCCCATCTGGTATATTTGCCTGTGACACCTTCATGATGCTCTTATATGCATTGCCTTCTTTGCTGCATTGTCAGGCCCTTGTGTTACTGACTAAAATTTTATTGCTGGTTAGTAAGTAATCATCACTAGACAGCTAACTGCTTGGATTGTGTTAAGGATGTTATAGCTCTCCTTTCCTAAGGTTTTTTTTTAAAAAAATGAGGTTGGAAGATTTAAATGCAATAAAAGATTCAGGAAAGATAATAAAAATGTTGTGGAAGAAAAGAGATAGTGGAAGCTGAGGAGAGAACACAGTGCAGAACGTTAACTAAAGGCCTATAATGGAGAATTGTGTTGAATAATCAATGAAGCAGAGATTGACAGAAGAAATCCCTAATTTATGAAGTATCCATAAATGTTGATTTCTTTTAAACAGCAAGAACCAAAATATTTTGTGCATCATCTTGAAAATCGCTGTTAATTTAGTTATCTTAATAGTCTAATGAATGCATGGTTAATGAACAAGAAAATCTGGAATTCAGTCTCATGATGACCACGAGTCCATTGTCAATTGTCAGAAAAGCCCAACTGGTTCACTGATGTACTTTAGAGAACGAACTGCCATCCTTATTTAGTCTGGCCTACATGTGACTCCAGATCCACGGCATTTCAGAACTCAAAGTAACTGCTTTGCTCAGCATGGTCAGCTGTACACATTTTTTAATATTAATATAACTACACTATTAAATTGAACAACTTCTTGTGCGATTTATCTTCTCCAGGTTGTTGAACTAAGAGACTTTGCATAATTGATACGTGTTTTTCTCACTATCATGCGTAATTTCCAGACTTTATTATGCTTTGATTATATTTCTGTGATCTTGCTTCTCTTTCTTGATGTGGTGAATGCTATTCTACCTACACCAAAGTGACATCCATGCTATATGCACTTCCGCTGTTGCAAATGCCATTTGGTGAGGCTATTAACATAAATACACAGGAACATCCCCAATGCAGTCGGCAGATCATGACATCTCTCAATGTTTAATACTGATTTGATATCTTCACTGGAGCTGCCATAACCTCTTAAACAAACACAGCTGAACACAAGTTTAGAAACTGGACCAACCTCGCCATCAGCTCCTTTTTAAAAATTATTTGATCTATTTTTGTAATCAATCTGTTCAGAGATGTTATCACACACTTCTGGAGCAGGTTCAACTTGAATGCAGGTCTCTTGGTCCAGGGGTAGGGACACAACCACTGCATCACAAGAGGGGTCCCAACAGGAAATCTCAAAAAGCAGAGAATGGTCTCGATCCATTCACCGCGGGGTTATGGGCCCAGCACACTCCCACTGTGTTCTCCCATTAGCTTACCCCACCTCTGTTTATTTTAGAAAAAACTATTTTGCTAATCAACCTGTTCAGACACGTCACAGCACACTGCTGGAGCAGGTGAGACTTGAAACCAGTACTCTCAATTTGGAGATAGGAATACTATCACTCCACCACAACAGTCCCTCAAGTAAAAAGGACTCCACCAGCAGTAATAAAATTGATTATTAGCTGCTTTCAGGTAGGCTGTAATTGATTTTATTGGTATTTCCTACAATTGTCAAAATGTTTGTTGCGAAGTGGTATTGTTACAGCACTGAGATTGAACCTCTCTGTTAATTAAAACCAAACACCCAGAAAAGCTTGCCTCGCTTTGTAATCTGTTAAAAGTTTGAGGGAGTGAAAGAAAACTCCCAACTTCCACTATTTACAGAACAATAACAATTTATTTTCCTAACAGAATACTAAACAAAACTATTAACAAACCAAACACTCTTTCCCCTAACTGAACACAATCCTAATAATATGCTGTCCCAATAACACAATTAATAAACATTGCATTAACTTAATCTCAAGTCCACACTGTCTCTGTATTCTCTGCAGCCTTCAATCTTCTGTCTGCTGGTCTCCCTGGGTCTCTTTCTTTCTTTGTACTGCAAGTATGTTTTACAGGAATAGGTACCTTTTTTAAAGTATCTTCTAATTTCTTTGAGAGCAAGATTTTAGATAGGCAATAAGCTCTCCAGCTCTATAGCAATTGCTCTGCTGTTCGGTGGTAGTCGCTCTGCTGCTTGATGGCAGTTGCTCTGACCAATTTTCAAAATAAGAGAAAGTGAGGCCTGCAGATGCTGGAGATCAAAGTTGAAAAGTGTGGTGCTGGAAAAACACAACAGGTCAGGCAGCATCTGAGGAGCAGGAAAGTCAATGTTTCAGTTATAACCCCTTTTGTATGCCCGAAACATAGACTCTTCTGCTCCTCGGATACTGTCTGAACTGCTGTGCTTCTCCAGCCCCAATTTTCAAAATGCCTGTGGTTTTTTTAATACCTCCAATATCGTTTTCTGTCATTGGTCCGATGTTGTCAAAAAAATAAATTCAAACATGATTGGGTTTTAGTAACCTGAGCATAATTTAAATGAATTGGTTAAATTTGAATTGTTGGCCAAACAGCAACCAAAACTCAGGAATCCAGTTCACAGCCAAATTGTCACATGTATCTATTTTGGAACAGTCTGTCTCCTAGGTTTTCCATCCCAGCAGCTGAGCCTGCACTTTAAATTTACTTCAGAATTCAGAAAATACTCTCTATTTTAAAGTGAACAAACATGCTTTCGACTTTGTAACAGTATGATGGAGTGAAGTGGAGCACCAAGTGGTAAGGAATTCTGTTCTGATTCTGCAGAAATCTTCTCATGGATGTAGTAGCTTGCATTTCCCTCTGGTTTACCGCATTGCAGGGGGGAATGGGAAGAGGCAGGACTGGCTGCTGGAAAGTGAAACATGAAGAGACCCTCAGCTTTATTCACCCAGCGTGTTCAGGGAAGAATTATCTCAACTGAACCTCAATGAGGAACAATGCGCCACATCTCAGCCTCACTAAAGAGCTCCTCAATAAAAAGCTGGTTACTTGCAGCGACCACAACTGCAGCCTCTAGACAGAATGAAGTTAGCTCTGCCAGTGATTGTGAGGGTGGCAATGAATATTAACTTTTATGCATCTGGCTCTCTCAACCACTGACCATCACAGTGTCCGTTTGGCTGCGATATGAAAGTGAAAATTGCAGCAAAGTAAACATTCCAAACAAAATTCATAAATCAAACTAATCCTTTACTTCATAGAAGCAACAACAAATAATTTTTTCTCCTCCCTTAGTGTTTGTTCCTGTGTATCCTTAACTATATGACGCAGTGCCACCAAAATGATGCTACATGGCTGGTGGAAGACTGCTGGCTTTTACAGTGGGAGACTACAGATGATATTGCAAAACAACCCATAGCAGCTTGCTTTTCCTTGTCCATACCCATCAACAACCATCTACTGCTGACTGCACCAAAATGTGTGGCTGATTCCTCTGCAGCAGAGCTAACATGCAACCTTACCCTCTAGTGCTTATGGAACCCTTGCCCCAGCTTGGCTGCAGACTATGGGTTAGGGTTTATGTGTGTGAACCCCAAAGCTAAATCATCCTGTAGAGCAGGCAGATGGCCAGCATCTGAGCTGGAGGCTTTGAGGGTGACAGTGAGTGACATCATTGTCTTGCTCCAGTTCCATTTCTACCTGGCCAGGCTGCAACTCTTGGGTCAAAAACTGAAGTCGCTGGTGAAATTCACCAGGTCTGGCAACAATCTGTGGAAAGAAAACAGAGTTAATATTTTGAGTCCAGTGATTTTTCTTCACAACTGTTAGCAACGAGGAAAAAGTGGTATTTATGCTGAAGGCCAAGGGGGGATAGAGCCCAAAAAGAAAAAGATATGAAAGGGGCAGATGAATGAGGAGGTTATTGATAACAGGCCAGTACAGAAGATGGACTGAATAAGTGATGTTATGAGCTAAGAGTAGCAGAGAATGGGAGAGCTGCACTGAAAGCAACCAATGTCTTAACAGGATAGGGAGTGGGTTAAAAAACATGGAAGGATGGAATCAGGCTCTAAAGTTATTGAACTTAATGTGAGTCCCAGAGGCCACAGAGTCCTCAGGTGCAAAATGAAATGCTGTCCTTTGCGTTTCTGCTGAGGATCACTGCAACAATGCAGGAGGCCTGAGTCAGAAATGTTGGCATGGGAGTATGGTAATGTGTTGAACTGGCAGGCAACTGGAAGCTCAGGGTCATTTTTGTGGACTGAATGTAGATGTTCAGCAAAGCAGTCACCCAGTCTGGGTGAGCACTGTCTTCTCCAAAGGGGAGAGGATATGCAACTTTGTGTGTTAGGTTTTCTCCTTCCAGTTAAAGGCTGCACTATCATGAAAGAGGGAGGAAAACACATTGCTGAATATAATGCCATGTGCTTGGTTACTGAGGTGTTCATTGGCGATGTGTGAAAGCAATGAGAAATGGTTAAGAGTCTTGCAGCATTGCCTGTGAGGGTGAAGAAGTTATAAAGGTTGGGAATGAATCATCATTGATAGAAATTTTAGTAGGTGAGAGATGGGGGTATACCTAATGCATTGAGTAGTGAGTGAGGAACACAGTGCAGTGAACAGCATATATCATTTGAAAATATATCCAAACTACTTATGAACTTTTCATGTCATTGCATCTTCAGATGCTAGACTCCTGACGTGACCCTCAATGGTATCTGGTTCCATAACTTGTATAAATTTGTTTGAAAAGAGATCTGGCCCCTGTAGATAGATGAGATTTCTTTTCCTCTTGACCTTCTTTACTAACTCCATTCTTCAGTGCAGTTTCAAAACATCTTAGAACTCTCACCCTGCCATGCTGTGCTTTTTTAATGCCTTCACCATTCGGAACTGCTTATAGAATTACCTTCACCACCTGCTCTGGCCAGCGTGCATCTCCCCTTTAAGAGGTGAAGTCTAGCTTTACATTGCAAAGAGTAACTCGAATTTGTGCTACTTTCCTACAAAGTTGAGCCTTCTGCTCCGATGTGCAAATACTCAATGGATGTTTATTGATGATTATGTCCATAAGACCATAAGAAATAGGAACAGAAATTAGGCCATTCAGCCCCTAGAGTTTGCTCCACCATTCAATCATGGCTGATAAGTTTCTCAACCCCATTCTCCCACTTTCTTCCTGTAACCCTTGATCCTCTTGATACTCAAGAACTTATCTGTCTCTGTCTTATATACTCAATGACCTGGCCTCCACAGCCTGCAATGAATTCCATAGATTCACCATTCTCTGGCTGTAGACGTTTCCCTTTACCTCCGTTCTAAAAGGTCTTCCCTTTACTCTAAGGTTGGGTCCTGGTTTCTCCTACCAATGGAAACATCTTTGCAACATCTACTCTGTTCAGGTCATTCAGAATTCTGTATGTTTCAATTAGATACCCACTGATCCTTCTAACCTCCATCGTGCAAAAACCCAGAGTCCCCAAGCGTGCCTTATATGTTAAGCTTTTCATTCCTGAGACCATTCTCATGAACCTCCTCTGAACACACTCCAGGGCCAGTACATCCTTCCTGAGATTTGGGTACCAAAACTGCTCACAATATTCCAAATGTGGGCTGACCAGAGCCTTCTAGAGCCTCAGAAGTACATCCATGCTTTTATATTCAAGTCCTCTCAAAATAAGTGCCACCATTGCATTTGCCTTCATAACTATTGACTCAACCTGCAAGTTTATCATAACAGAATCCTGGACTAGAACTCCCAAGTCTCTTTGCACTTCAGATTTCTGAATATTTTCCCATTGAGAAAATAGTCTCTGCCTCTATTTTAGCGACCAAAGTGCATGACCTCACTTGTTGTACTCCATCTGTCACTTCTTTGCCCACTCTCCTAACCTGTCCAAATCCTTCTACAGCCTCCCTTTCTCCTCAATGCTAACTGTCCCTCTACCTATCTGTGCATCATCTCCAAAGTACAAGAAAAGTTTAAATTAACAGGCAGCGTGAAATGGCAATGAACATATGATTATTGAGCTTCACAACTATAGTGCCTTGTGATTTAACTGCAGTGTTGTAGCTTCTAGATAGACTTGGCTTCTAACTGTTTGCCTGTCCATTTCCTGTATAATTTATTTCTCTGCAAAAAAAAGTTAATTTACATTTCTGAACTTGTCACAGCTCTTGGTTTCAGTCCTATGTCAGACTTTATCTCTCTTAAAATGCTATTCAAGACTCTTTGCTGTATCAACCTCATCAAGTTTGTATGCCCCTGACCTTTTCATTGACAATACTGCATTTATTTAATTTCCTCTGACCCACTTCCATAATATATTCTGAATACGTGGCTGTTTATAATTTGCTGCCTTCCTTGACTAATAAGAAAGATATTCATGTAGCCAGGAGGACTCTGTGGAATTTTATAATGGGAATGGGATGCAGATGCTCAACCAATTCATGATATCCAATTTTTGCTAGCATTAAAAAAGAGGCTGAGCAGAAAACACGCAGGCAGGAACTCTGAACTCAAATGGGCCATGTGGATTTAGACCTGAGTTCAATCAAACCCATTTTGGCTGATGCAAGGACAATAACTCACAATACAGCAGTCATGATTTAATAAAACGGTCATAAGTACTCTTGTAAGGTTGATAAGTATCATGATCTGAAATCCCCCACACTTTCAACATGAGAACCAAAAACCAGTTAAAACTGTCAGTTAGTGTTTAAAGACCTTTGTTGCCCATCTGTTGCAGATTAGACAAAATAAAAATCTGGTCACACTGTATCAACCGATTCTTGTGTTAAAATTCCCCCAAAGGCTGTTATATCATTATAAATGCCTTGCTGAGTTTCAAAAACTACAATTAGCCCATCACAATTTGACTGACAGTTTAAAGAGGCTATCAAAGAAATGGCTGTTTTTGTTGTGGGGCCTGAATAGATGTTTGTTTATTTGTTTTCCATGTGAGATCTAAAGCTGGGAATGAGATTTCTTGAATAAGCTTTCTTTGCATTATTAATTAGTAGAAGTTTGAGCTACAATAGGATTCTAAAAAATCTTCATCAAATATCATCTCTGCACGTCTTCTCAGGGTTACCCGGGATGTATATTGTGCGAGTGATTATGGAAACCATATGGGGTTATGAGGTACCATAGCGGGAGTGGGATAGCGTAGGGAAGTGGGATTGTGAGTTGTCATGGCGTTGACATGAGGGATTATATATGGAGGAAGCTGTAAGGGAGAGAGCTTTAAAAGCAAGTGGAGAGAATTCAGAGAGTCCAATCCAAACTCACCTCTGTCACCCTACAGTAAAACCTGGATTTAAGAGGATCTTGAAAACTGGATATTTCACAACTTGAGCCATCTGCCTCAGTAATGAAATTCTTGCCCTGAACTCTTGCTCAGTATCTGTGCCCTAAGAACATGTTATATACCTTTCTCTGAAAATTCTCTCATCAAACCAAACTTACTTAAATGTGTCTTAAAGACTATTAGTAAAAGCTTTAGGGGACTACCCTTTATAGACACAGACATAGACATAAACTCCTTTGCAAAGTGTTACCTTAAAGGTAACTCATAAAGTTTGATGAGAGAGTTTTCAGAGAAAGATATATAACACCCAGGATATTACTCCTGAGGAAAGTTATCTCAGGCTATCTACGTTCAAATCCAATCTGTTTGTTTTACCTACAAGCTGTGTCATGTGACTCCTTGCTGAAAGTGCTGCAGGTATGGTATTCTGGATTAGTGGTGCTGGAAGAGCACAGCAGTTCAGGCAGCATCCAAAGAGCTTCGAAGTCGACATTTTGGTCAAAAACCCTTCATCAGGAATAATGAAGGGCTTTTGCCCAAAACGTCGATTTCGAAGCTCCTTGGATGCTGCCTGAACTGCTGTGCTCTTCCAGCACCACTAATCCAGAATCTGGTTTCCAGCATCTGCAGTCATTGTTTTTACCTTGCAGGTATGGTATCCCTATCCAAGCAAATGCTACCACAACCAGGTCTTTTGCTTCCATTATCATTTCAAAAAGTTTAAAAATATTCATATTGTGATGAAGTGTATATAACATATAGATTATATTATTAGATTTAGATGTCAAAAGGGAGACAGATGACTATGGTTTAGTTCTGTGAAATTTTCTTTTTCAAAGGTCAGAAAACCAATTTGGAAACTAACCGAAATGCATTTATTTCTGATATACTTACAATTGTAGTCACTGGGCTTGGGAGAAACTCCTGAAGTGTTAATGGAAAAAGAGGTTTTCCTGTATCCAGAGCTTTGTTCAGCTCAGGGGAACCAATGACTTCAGATGAGATTTCCAGTCTGTGAAACTTCCAAATCAAGAGAGTTTGGATAGAAATCTTCAAGTTATTAGAACTGAAAAAAGTGTAGGCAATCAGAGTTTTGAAAAGTTTGTATTATCAGAGTGGGAAAGGAATCAAAAGTTGTCTTTACAATTCAAGACAAAGATTCAAGTGAAGATTTAAAACTTTGAGATAAGTGTTGCAACATGGGGTAAACCCTTTGCTAATTTAAACCAACAGCACAGATAAGATTCACCCCATGCTGTAATTGTTAAAATTTGAGAGGCAAAGAACTATTCCAAAAGCCACTATTTAAAGTAAAAATTAACAACCTTATTCTTAAGTCTAACAGAGAATTTGTCTTGCAAACGTTTCGTCCCCTGTCTAGGTGACATCCTCAGTGCTTGGGAGCCTCCTGTGAAGCGCTTCTGTGCTGTTTCCTCCAGCATTTATAGTGGCCTGTCTCTGCCGCTTCCGGTTGTCAGTTCGAGCTGTAGTGGCCGGTATATTGGGTCCAGGTCGATGTGTTTGTTGATAGAGTCTGTGGATGAGTGCCATGCCACGGCAGAGACAGGCCACTATAAATGCCGGAGGAAACAGCACAGAAGCGCTTCACAGGAGGCTCCCAAGCACTGACAATGTCACCTAGACAGGGGACGAAACGTTTGCAAGACAAATTCCCAGCTCGGCGAACAGAACCACAACAACGAGCACCTGAGCTACAAATCTTCTACCAAACTTCTAACAGAGAATATTAACTAACAACTATTTAGTTAAAAATCACACAACACCAGGTTGTAGTCCAACAGGTTTAATTGCAAGCACATTAGCTTTCGGAGCGTCGCTCCTTCATCAGGTGGTAGTGGAGGGCACAATCCTAACACACAGAATTTATAGCAAAAATTTACAGTGTGATGTAACTGAAATTATACATTGAAAAAATGATTTGTCTGTTAAGTCTTTCATCTGTTTGAATACCATGATAGTTTCACTTCTTTCATGTGTAAATCACAAAACCTTTTTTTAAAAAGTGCATTCTCAGGTTAGCTGTTAACAATGGTGATAGCTAGACAATATGTTGGAGGTATTGGCCCCCTGTGTTCTCTGTCTATGCCATGATGTTTAGATTGATTCTAATCTAAAAAGTGAGACAATGGAGTTTTACATGAATTCATGCAGTTTTTGAGCAAAGTACAACGTAACCCTGAAAGTACAAATTCACCCCACAAAATATATGTGTGCATGTGGGTCTTTATCTGTCTGTGTGTGTCTGTCTGGGTTGGGGTTTGTGAGTGTGAGAAAGTGTATGTGTGTGTGCAGTGAGCGTAGAGTGTCTTAAGTATGTGAGGAGGTGCATGTGTGAGTGTGGGAGTGTGTGTTTCTTTAAGAGTGTGTGTGGTTGTCTGTGTGCACGTCTGTGTATATGTGTGTCCATGTGTATGTGTGTATAGGAGTGCCTGTGTGTGTGTGTGTAGGAGTGTCTGTGTGTGTGTATAGTGCAATGGTGGTCACCTGTACATGAACCCAAGGTCCTGGTTGAGGCCCTCCCTATGGGTACCAACTTGGCTATTAGCCTCTGCTCGGCCACTTTCCTCTGCTGCCTGTCCCAAAGTCCACCTTGGAGGATGGTCACCCAAAGGTCCAAGGTTGAATGTCCTGGACCAATCATGTGTTCCCCACCTGGGAGGGAACACACCTGTCTGTTGATTGTTGTGCAGTGCCCATTCATCCGTTGTTGTAGCCTTTGCTCGGTTTCCCCAATGTACCATGCCTCCGGGCATCCTTGCCTACAACGTATAAGATAGACAATATTGGGTGAGTCACATGAGTACCTGCCATGTACAAGGTGGGAGGTTTTCCCACGCATAATGGTGGTATATATGTCCCCACTCTGACACGTCTTGCAGCGCCTACCGTAACAGGATTGTATGGGGTTGTCCTGAGAGCCGGGCAGCTTGCTATGAACAATGATCTGTTTGAGGTTTTGCGGTTGTTTAAAGGCAAGTAGTGAAAGTGTGGGGAAGGTTTTGGTGAGGTACTCATCCTCATTGATAATGTGTTGCAGGTCACGAAGAACATGGCGTAGTTTTTCAGCTCCTGGGAAATACTGAACAACGAAGGGTACCCTGTCGGTTGCAGCACGTGTTTGTCTCCTGAGGAGGTCATTACGGTTCCTTGCTGTGGCATGTCGGAACTGGCAGTCGATAAGTTGGGCATCATACCCCATTCTTGTGAGGGCATCCTGGGCGTACTTCCAGGTGTCTGTCACTTTCCTCCTCATCTGAGCAGATCTGGTGTATGTGTAGGGCTTGTCCATGGGGAATGGCTGTTTTAATATGTTTTGGGTGGAAGCTGGAGAAGTGTAGCATTGTGAGGTTGTCTGTGGGTTTGGGGTAGAGTGTGGTCTGAGGTAAAACTTGGATACCGCCTGAACTGCTGTGCTCTTCCAGCACCACTAATCCAGAATGTGGTCTGAGGTGTCCATCCTTGATGGAGATGCATGTGTCCAAGAATGAGACAGATAGTCAAGAGTAGTCCATGGTGAGTTTGATGGTGGGATGAAACTTGTTGATGTCACTGTGTAGTTTTATCAGTGACTCCTCGCCATTTCTCTAAAACTATCTTTTACCTCCTCCTCTCCATTACTAGTCCAATAAAAAAATCCCAATTATGATGTATAAAAAATTATAATCACATTTCAAAACCAGTCAGCTTTGCCAACTTTCATCTGTAGATTTTTCTGTCTTCTTCTCTGCTTCTTAGGGATTCTGCTTCCCAGGTCTTTGATGGATAATGGTACCTTATCGATAGCAGTTCTTCTGGCAATCTGTACTTGGTGGTGGCTTGCTGCTCTTTGCTGCTCTGTCTAGCTATTCAAAATGTCTGATATTTATACCCCAAAACATCAGATCATTTGTTTGGTTTTAATATTGTCAAAGTACTAAATTCAAGCTTGATTAGAGTTTGGTATCTTGGGACATAATTTAAACTGATCAGCCGAATTTGAATTTATTTTTGTCTCTTAGCAATCCAGCTAGTGCTAGCTGTTCAACCAAATGTTACATGTTAAATTTTCCAGTACTCTGTGTGCTTGCGAAGTCCTTGCCAGCCTTTCAACTCTCTTAAAGGTACAGTACATCGACAACTTCATAACATAAGATAGATATTTCTCTGTGATTGGAGCATTGTGGTGAATGATGTTGGGAAACATGGTTAAACGTTTTTATAATGTTAGTGTTAAAATCTTTCTAACTGTAGTATGTAAACCAATATGCTATATACAAAAGTATATAGCTTGGTTTTCTTGATTTTCTTACCTTTTTGTAATGAACTGATGTTCTATTGTTAAAGGACATTGGCAGCCTCACGCAAACACATTTCAGCGATTACCCACCACATTAATCAACTGAATACAGTAAATATACAATATATCAAGCTGATTTTTATTCTGGGATTTGACTTTTCCAGGACTACCATCAGCTGGGATCATAACAATTTGTTCAGTCAGTTATAAATGAACAATTCTGTATAATGTATCTTCTTAAGAACACTTAAGATCCTGTTCATTAATGTAAAAGTTCTGTTACATCTTATAAATTAGCTTTGATTTCAGTTCAGACATTCCTGGAGAATGCCCTATCACTGTGATAAATCTGTTTTTGATCATCACCATGTTTAACAGTTCATTTTAAAAAAAAATCACTTGTTTGGCCTTTATAAATTATGGACAATTATTAATTATTAAGAATGCTCACATAATTCCAGGAAGCTGAGCAGCTTTTTGTAGTGGCAATTAGCTTTAGATTTGGTAAAAGATGGGTTTTATCAGGCCGCAGTCAGAACCCACACTACTGCACTTAAGTATCCAATTTGCTTCACCTTCCTATGGCACTGTCTATCACTCAAGCCTCCATTATTTATTTATTTCTGTTTACATTCCTTAGTTATACATACATCTCATGTTATTATACAGTATTGGCTAAGTTTTAACTCTTAGAAATATCATTAACTAAACAGAAATCCTTACATCTCTTTTTCTTCTCTTCTGAGTGCAATCAAAGGTGGGTCAGCTCATTGCACTGATTCAAATACTGAACAGAACTTTATTTCTTCAACTCCCGATTGTTAACAGGCATGTTTGGTTCAGATTTTCTTTGCTTCACAGAACCTACTCATTTCAAAGTGCAGTGTTTTAAAATATTTTGCGTGAACACAACAAACAGGAGCAGAAATTGACCTTGTGGTCCATCAAGCCTGCTCTGCCTTTTGATACGATGGTGGATGATCTTGTCTTTGACCCAACTTCCTTGCCAGTTCCTTCTATCCCTTGATTTCACAGCTGAGTGATCTGTCTTTCCCATCTTTAACTGCACTCAATTGATGAACTATCCACAACCCTCTGGGTTAGCCAATCCCATTTATTGGCAAGCATTTGAGTGTGGTAACTTCTCCTCATTTTGGTTTGAAATGATTGGCCCATGCAAGTGCAGTAAGGGCTTCCAGTTAATTTAGTTGCTACACAAATGCAGCACAGCAGGAACATTGGTTGGCAGTTGTGCTTAATTTCCGATTAAATTCTAATATAGGGAGATTATATGCTCCGGTCACTCTCTGCCGGGAATATAAACATGGTCCATTTACAGATATCCATAATATAGTTACAGTGATTTATTTAATGTATGGAACTTTTGGGTATTTGCCATGAATGTTAATCAGAATGGTGCTAGTGGTGTTAGTTCAATCCTCATGCCAGCTGTGGTTGATCCTGGAAGCCTGTTTCAATAGTTGGAATGCTGCACTTCAAGCCCTAAAAGGCAAAGTCCTGAATTTTATCAGAAATTGGCTAAATGTGAGTTGTGGTGAGTTTCATAGATTATCGAAGAATCCCTATTTGGCCTATCAAGTCTACTCCAACCCTCTGAAGAGCATCCCATCCTGTCCCATCCCTTACCCGATCCCTGTAACTGTGCATGGCTAATCTACTGAGCCTGCACATCCATGGATACTACAAGGCAATTTACCATGGCCAATCCAGCTAACCTGCACTCTTTGGACTATGGGAGGAAGCCCACACAGAGACAAGGAGAATGTCCTGAGGCTGGAATCGAACCCAGGTCCCTGATTCTGTGAGGCTGCAGTGCTAACTACAGCCACTATGCCACATGGAGGGTTTCCCTCCATAAGCCCAAGTGAGAGTCCCAACTTTATTCTCTGAAACTGGCCTCATTATCTATCTGTCACAGCTTGTCCTATCTTTTATCTCAGCAGGAATAATTGCCATTTCCAAGACCTCCCTGGATTTTTGGTGCTGGTGCTAATTTTAAAACCAACCACACACCAACTCAAACACTGCCATTCAGGGGTTGCAGTTAATTTTACACATAGTGGGTGAGGAACCAAAACAAAACACACCCCAGGCACAGCTGACACTTCATTGCAAACACAACTGTATCATCCCCATCAATTTAAGCTATTTAAGGGGCAAGCTACAGTCATTACCTGTCCTAACCTTCACTCCATCTTAGACACCTGACTAAGAGAGTCCTACTTTCCCCCAATTTCCAGTGTAGCCTACGGCTTATTTATTGTGCTGTATTATCCCCCAGTTGAAGCCAGGGTGGTTGTGACTATTGATTCTCCCTCTCCTGCAGTAACCCATGTCCTTCCATGTCCTCCTTTTATGCTGTGTTCACTATTGCCTCTTCAGCTGCACAAACCCACACCTGCTGTGATGTTCAAATCACAGCAGTTGGTATAGGTATGCCAGTCACAGCACTGACTTCCAGTTGCAGTTGTTGCTGCCATACCCAAGCCTCAGAGGCCCATGCAGCTGGCAAGAAAACTAGAGGGAATACTGGTTATGTTGTCCTTCCTCACTCTTATTGATCCCTCTGTGTGCCAGCATCAGCCTCCTCTGCCTATAATTGACTTCTCCAGGATTCCTGCCTCAGCATTTTTCCCTCATAACCCCACTTCTTTGAGCTGACTGCCAGGACTAACCATGGTCTACCTTCTGACCAACCAGGATAGACATACGTGATTGATGATTTGTTAGATTGATATGTGTGCAGCTCTCTGACTGACTTATAGTGATTCCCTGGACTGGTGTACTGAAGCAGTTGGGAGTGTGGTGCTGGAAAAGCACAGCAGGTCAGGCAGCATCCAAGAAGCAGGAGGGTTGATATTTCAGGCAAAAGCCCTTCATCAGGAATGATTCTAATCTTCAGCATCTGCATTTCTCACTTTCTCCTGGCATACTGAAACAGTAGGTTAACCATCAGCCCACTCCCTGGACCGTAAAAGTACTGACCTTGACAAACTGAAATGGCAGCGGACTACGTCCAAATCTCTAGGCTGAAATTGGATACTGCTTTTAACTTACCGTACTGGTTACCCTCTGACTGAACACTATCTCTCTTGCACTGACTGAGGCCTACTCTTCATAGATTTTGAGACATGCTGCAGGAGTGGTTTGATGTAGTGCAGTGCTGTATAAGAACATGCACACTTGATTGATTTCTGCTGATGACATAAAAAGATGCCTGGCTTTGTGACTGTGCTAAACAGCAAGGCAAGACAGAAATACTGTGAGCCTTTAGACCCTGGCTGAGACAGCAATGTTCAAATAGACAAGGCAGTGATGCTGTGAGCATCCAAGTAGGTGCCAAGTGAGTGAGCACTATGAAATTAAGCAAGGATCCCTGAGATGTACTTTGGTTCAATCCTTCCAATGGATGCTATCCCTGCATGTAAAGTGTCCTGGCTCCAGTGTATTCCAAAGTGCAGTATTTAATTGGAGAACTGTATTATAAGTGGTTTAGAGATGTGAGGTCGGTGTGTGTCTGATGTGGATGATTTCCATGGAGCATAGCCTGAGATGTTGATGGCTGTTGTTTAATATGGAGGCCTGGCGAAGCAAACATCAAGCCCCAGAGAACACCTCTGGCTTTCATGTTGGGAATTATCATCATCTAGTATCTACCTGGCAGATAGGAGAATAGGAAACTGCATCCCTCCTGGGAGAGGCTGGGTAATAATGGAATCCCAATGCTGGCTAATAGATATCAATGAGCCTTCCATCACTCAATACAGAGATTTTCATCTCACTGTTCAAAACTTGGTTGGAGGATGAGACAATTTTTCTCAATGTTGAGAATCGCATGCCCAAGAATCACATCCCGTTTATTCAACGGACTTGTCAATGTGTCATTCAGAGACTGAAGATTCTGCCTCATTTTTCTCTCTCTCCCTCTGTGATGCAGAGAGATGCCAGTGGTTCTTTGTGTTCTGTAGCTAAGCATCATACCTTAAGTAATCAATCGCTCCATGTGAGTTGCAATGTAGCTTTGCATTTGTTGCTGTTACACTACCAATAACTTTTAAAGATATGGTCTACCATGCTGAATGAGTAAACAGCAACTTTAAGTCAAGTACCGACTCTGATGTGGCTCAAGTCAAAACATGGTTTTGTAACCACAGAATAGCAAGCAATTAATCAGATTGGTTTGCAGATTGAGCTAATTGAAGCTTTTGTCTCACATTCCACCGTTCATATTCTTAAATTGCCTGTTTGAAAAGGAAGAATTGTGTCATCTGTAAGAGAATCTAACATTTCATGATTGACATTGTTTAGTTATAATCACACAATTAAAGTATATTCATTGGTTATACTTAAGCAGGATAATAAAACATTGACCAAAGTACTATAATGTTATGTGACTTTGCTAAGCTTCATTTGTCAAAGAATGAAGCTTAGCACCATGGAACTCCAAACATTGTAAAGACAATATCTTTATTGACAGCACGGTCGCACAATGGTTAGTACTGCTGCTTCACAGCACCAGGGTTCTGGGTTTGATTCCAGCCTCAGGTGACTGCCTGTGCAGAGTTTGCGCATTCTCCCTGTGTCTGCATGGGTTTCCTTTTGGTGCTCCAGTTTCCTCCTACAGTCCAAGGTTGTGCAGGTTAGGTGGATTGGCTATACTAAGTTGCCTTGTAGTATCCAGGAATGAATGGGTTAGCCATGATAAAACTCTATGGAGGTTTATGGGGATTGGTGGGATGCCCTAAAGAGGGTTCGTGCAGACTCAATGGTTTATTCTGCTCTCCTGGGGTTCTATAATATCTAATGCTTTAGAGTTTGTGCTGTATGGCTGAGGGATCTTTTCGATTAGATTAGATTAGATTCCCTGCAGTGTGGAAACAGGCCCTTCGGTCCAACCAGTCTATACCGACTCTCCGAAGAGTAACCTAACCAGACCCATTTCCCTCTGACTAATGCACCTAGCACTATGGGCAATTTAACGTGGCCAATTCACCTGACCTGCACATCTTTGGACTGTGGGAGGAAACTGGAGGACCCAGAGGAAACCCGCGCAGACACTGGGAGAATGTGCAAACTCCACACAGTCTCCCGAGGCTGGAA
Organism: Chiloscyllium punctatum; assembly: GCF_047496795.1. Lineage (NCBI taxonomy): Eukaryota > Metazoa > Chordata > Chondrichthyes > Orectolobiformes > Hemiscylliidae > Chiloscyllium > Chiloscyllium punctatum. The sequence continues at coordinate 28,299,207 of NC_092780.1, read as the reverse complement.
TTGAACCCGGGATTCTGATGGTGTGAGGCAGCAGTGCTAACCACTGAGCCACCATGCTGCCCTTCTGTTCAGTTTGTGTCCAGATTTTAAAGATTGAATAAGACAGAAATAGTATATTCCTAGTTATTACCTTTTTCAAGAAGTCATAACCATTTGTGCCCTTGTACCTGTATGTTTTAATTTGTTTCAGTAAATCTGACTTTGTTTGAGATTACAACTGTATAATCACTTAGCTTTTAATGTACCCTGTATAACAATTTATAAAGATTAGTATAGATTAGAATCTGAATCTTCAATATTAGTTTTTAAATAAAGGGCAATATGCTGTTTCTAAGCCTTCAAATACAGCAGAACCAAACCCAGGGAAAAGTAAATGGTCAATGACATGGAAGTGTCTGATTTAATGAGAATTTTACCAAATTAAGTGAGGATTGAGACATGAGCTTAAAGATATCAATCGCTGGGCCTCAGTTTTTCTTGAACAAAAATGTAAATAACTATCTTCACTCATTTGTTTAAATTAAAATCTAACTGACACTCCTCAGCCCATTTTCTCATCTGATCAAGATCCTCTTATTTTTTGAGGTAACCTCCTTCATTATCTGCTTCATCTGCAAACTTATGAACTATATCTCCTATGACCACATCCTAATCTATGATAGACCTAACCACATGAGAATGTCTATTTATTAACCATGGTGGAGAGTGCACAGTCAACAACAAAGCAGATAGTAATATATTACACAAATGCAAAGTTATTAACTATGACAGTGATGTTAAGCTACTTGTAATTTATAAGGTTTTTGTCAACACAGGATAGAGTAACTATTTCATTTTTCTCTTGTATGTATTCTGCACTGGTATATAATGTGATGAAAAAGCAAAACGATTATTATTTTAAGACAGAGATTAATATACAGGATACTTTTTAAAGCAGGGTTGCAGCAGCACCTACCCAGCAAGATAAATGGTTATTGAAAACCCAGAGTAGTGGAGTCCAAAACTAGAAGGCATAGGTTTAAAGTGAGAGGGGAAAGATTTAAAAGGGATCTGAAGGGGTGACTTTTTCACATAGAGGGTAGTGCAAATATGAAATAAAAGCCAGAGGAAGTAGAAAGGATAGATACAATTACAACATTTAAAAGACATTTGGACAGGCACATGAATAGGAAAGCTTTAGAGGCGTATGGACCAATTGAAGGCAAATAGGACTGGTTCAGCTTGGAAAACTTGTTTGGCATAGATGAGTTGAGCTGAAGGGCCTGTTTCCATGCTGTGTAACACCACATATCTCAGTCAAGTGAAACTAACAAAGCATAAGAGGAAAAACAATAGGCCCATGGATAATTAGCATCTGAAGGAACTAATGAAGAGATAGTGGAAGGTGACATGAGTCAATCTCCAACACCTTTAAGAGCCAAATAGAGATTGATCATGTGTCCCTGAAACCAATTAGCAATGCAGCTTGTTCAGCCTTTGCCAATCAGAATGAAATGATGTACTTGATCATGCTGCAGATGCGGTTTGGAAAGAACAATAAGTAACAGCTTTCAGTGACCAATCCAGGAGAAGTTTGAAGTTATCCTGCTTTCAAATCAGGAGGGGAAAAACCCTTGAGGTGTTGAAAAAGAGACTGAGAGACTGTGTACTCTTACCTGAACTGAAAAGTAAGAGCTTTAGTCTTTATGAAAAGTCCTGCTTATTTAAATTTTCCAGAGATATTGCTCTAGACTGTCTCCTATTGCTTTTGTGATTAAAGTATCAATTGAACAAGTTAATATTGGAATTTGAGTTTACATTGGTGTAAGGCCAAAAACATACATCTGCACTCACACTACTCTCTTCAACGCTCCACTAGCTCTCATTGAGTTCAGATCTCTGCCCTTGTCCACCATAGTTAATTGATTTAGTTTTGCCTTCCCACAGTTGCTATTCTAAAGTTAGACTTTGATTCATCTGCAGTTTCTATTTGCTGTACCATTCAGCATTGGTAGCTTAGCTGCTATTGGATGGTACAAATAGTATTGTTGGGGATTGAATTCTGTCACGGTGGAACCTGAATTCAGTAAATCTGAAATTAAGAACCCAATGATGACCTTGAAACATCTGTTGTATAATCAAAAGCCTAATACCCTTTAGGGAAGAAAAGCAATTGACTTTATCTGGACTGGCCAACACAACTCCAGACCTACAGCAATATGGTTGACCTGAACTGATTTAGCAAGGCATTGAGTTACATCAACTGCTTAAAAAGTCTTGAATAAACAATGAAACTGAAGAAACAACCTGGCAATAACCAATAGAAATGACAATGGGAGTCTTAAACCTGACAATACCACACCATCCTTCTTACCAATGCCTGTGAAATAAGTCAAAATTAGGATGACTAATTCTCACAGAATAATCAACCAACAGCTTGACATTGTCACATTCAGGGAATCATATCTTGTGTTGAGGTTTGGCTATTTAAATTTCATAGATATGGGCATTGATATGACTAGACCCTGGGCAAGGTTCCCTGTTTTGTTACGGTTCCAGACTGAATATCTCAAACTGTTACACTCCTGAGTGAGGAGGGATGAACTAGTTCCCCTTCTTCATTTACTGATCTCAGTTGATTACAACAAGATTAATTTGAAGAGGCTCCCTTGTCTTTCTTGCAGACCCAAATTAACTTGTGTTTTAAAAGAAACTAATTAAACTAGATTTTCTTCAGTTGCCAAAAATTAATTACTAAAAATGGGAAGCATTAGTAACATAATACATATGCACACAATAGAAATAAGGTAAAAGGTAAGATTAAAGTCAAAGTAAAAACTGGACATACGGATGCAAAGAACAGGTAGCTGAATATTAATCGCTGTTTCATTGGCAGTTACTTATAGAGTTGACATTGGAAGTTGAACAGATTTTTCTACTGATTCTTTCTTTTGTGAACTGATTGAAGTTTCTTTGTCCAGATTCCTATTAGGTGGTTTGAAGAATGTGATGGCTCTTCCTTTACCTGCAAAGCAAGGGTAACAAGGAGTTAGTTCTTTGACGTGACACTTACAGTATACTAATAGTAAAATATAGGACCATACATTTAAGAGTATTCAGTCCCATTAACCCACTCCAATTGAGCTAAAACTGGCTTTATAACCTATGTCCTTGTGTATTGCTGGAAGGTAAAACAGACATGTCTGTAAGATTAGGCTTTCTGTTGAGAGGGCATATTTAGTCAACCCCCTTGTTATTTCTTATTAAGTTGCTTCTTGTTTGAAGTTTCCTTGACAACAAATTTAACTGTTTGACATTCCACTGGCTTCACACTGGACTTTGTCAGACAGTTACTGAATTGCAAACCATAGTTTCTTTCTCTGAAGCAGTTCTCCTTTTAAAAACAAACTATTTAGAGATGAAAAAAAAATCTGTAAATACTTTGGAGTTCTGATCCACCATATAACATCATGCCTGTGGTTTTGGGGCTTTAGAATTTATGATTTTGCTGTTTATGTCCTTTATTCTTTAATTGCATATTAATCCACATGTATGGATTTATAGCTTATCTTTGCTGATTCTTTTCAAATTTAACTAGTTTATTAGAATCATGTCAGTTTTGGGTTTTTTTTATTTGTCAACTAAAACTGGTTAATATTTTTGTTCCCAGTTACAGCCTTTTGTTTTTATAGAAAATTTAGCATGGTTTAATCAGCTTTAAGTAATTTGTTGCACCTTTATTTACCAATGAAATGTTTTCACCTTTTAAAATCCAGAAAGTGTTTGACTCAGCAGTATTGAATTAGCCAGAAATCAAGGTCTCGAACGTGAGCAGACTCTGTATGTTGGCTGAAACTGTGAAAGTGCTTTGACCATCTTGGATGCCTCCTTTCTCTTCTTAATGGTGCACTGGCGCACTAGTGTTGTTGTTTGCCATCCACAATTTGTCGACTATTTTTATAATTTCTCTCATTACATTAAAGCTATTATTTGACACTGATTCTACAGAACAGAGGACAGCATTTTAAAAACAATTGTCCATGGATGTACATTTCATTTGGTAGACCAGAATTATTTGCACATTCCTAATAGCCTACAGGGCAGTTAACAGTCAACTATACTGGGTCTGGGATCAAGTGTCGACCAGACAAGGTAAGGTTGGCAGATTTTTGGCCCTAAGGGACATTAGTGAATGGGATGTGTCTTTATGACAATTGACGGTGGTTACATGGTCATCAATAGGCTGGCTCTTGATTCCAGATGCTTATTGAATACATATTTCACCACCTGCCATGGAAGAATTCAAACATGTGTTTCCACACTGTTAACTTGGGGTTTGAGATTACTAACTCAGATAATACCACTCCAGCATCACCTCTCATTATGAGTTCTTCCAACGTCTCATACATAGAAAAAGAGTAAATTATTCTTTGAATACTTTATCCTGGACTGGAGAAGGGAGGAATTTATAGAAGTGTAAAAAGAGACAGGTGATATTATACTGTCAAATAAAGACAAGGGCAATAAACAAGTACTTTGCATCTGCCCTCATGGCAGAAAACACAATATCAATCAACTGGAAATACTGCAAACCTTTTATTAATCTGCACCTATGAGACCAGGAATGTGTCAGTTGATCAAGAGGTTCACATAATCAATACAAAAACACACACTGCATTATAGAATCAGAATGCAGGGGGTATACACATCATTGTTATACTATATTTACAGCATAACTCACCAAAATGACAATGCAACTGTGCCTTAAATAAAACTTACTGACAGAGAGCCTTCTCAGTTGCACCCTCAACTGGCTAGACGGTCAGAAGCAGTGGGTAATAGTGGAAGGATGCTTGTACTACAGGAGGCCTGTGACTAGCGGAGTGCCTTAGGGATCAGTACTGGACCCATTACTGTTTGCTATCTACATCAATGATTTGGATGAGAATGTAAAAGGTATGATTAGTAAGTTTGCAGATGACACTAAAATGGGTGGTATCGTGGACACTGAGGAAGATTATCAGAATTTGCAGCAGGACCTTGTTCAGCTGGGGAAGTGGGCTGAGAAATGGCAAATGGAGTTTAATGTAGGTAAGTGTGAGGTCTTTTGGAAAGTCAAATGAAGGTAGGAGTTTCATGGTGAATGGTAGGATCTTAAGGAGTGTAATGGAACAGAGGGACCTTGGAGTTCAGGGGCACAATTATTTGAAAGTGGAGTCACAGGTAAACAGGGCAGTGAAGAAGGCTTTTGGCACATTGGCCTTCATCAGTCAGGGCACTGGTATAGAAGTTAGGAAGTTATGTTGCAGTTGTCCAGGACATTGGTGAGGCCGCACTTGGAGTATTATGCTCAGTTTTGGTCACCTTGTTACAGGAAGGATGTTATTAAACTGGAAAGAGCACAGAAGAAATTAACAGGGATGTTGCCAGTACTCAAGGGTCTAATTTATAGGGAGAGGTTGGACAAGCAAGGACCTTTTTCTTTAGAGCATAGGAGACTGAGGGGAGTATCTATAGAAGTGGGTCAGGTTATGAGGGGCATGGATAGGGTGAATGCACTCAGTCTTTTTCCCATTGTTAGGGAATTGAGGATGAAAAAGCATCAGTTTAAGGTTAGAGGGGAAAGAATAAAAGGGAACCTGAGGGTCAACTTTTTTTACACAGAAGGTGGTGCGCATATGGAATGAGCTGCCAGCAGAGGTGGTTGAGATGGGTACATTAACAACATTTAAAGGGCATTTGGATGAATACATGGATAGGAAAGGTTTAGAAGGATATGAGTCAAGTTTTAGAGTAGTGCTGGAAAAGCACAGCAGGTCAGACAGCATCCGAGGAGCAGGAAAATTGATGTTTTGGGCAAAAGCCCTTCATCGGGAATGAGGCTAGAATTCTCGGGGATGGAGAGAGAATTAAGAGGCAAGTGGAGCTGGGGGGAAGGTAGCTGAGAGTGTAACAGGTGGATGGAGGTGGGGGTGAAGGTGACAGGTCAGAGAGGAGAGTGGAGCGGATAAGTGGGAAGGAAGATTGTCAGATTGGACAGGTCATGAGGATGGTGCTGAGCTAGAAGGTTGGAACTGGGGTAAGGTGGGGGGGGTGGGGGAGGGGAAATGAGGAAAGTCCTGGTGAAGTCTACATTGATGCCATGGGGTCGAAGTGTCCCAAGGTGGAAGATGAAGCGTTCTTCCTCCAGGCGTCAGGTGGTAAGGGAGTGGCGATGGAGGAAGTCCAGAACCTGTATGTCCACGGCAGAGTGGGAGGGGGAGTTGAAACGTTCAGCCACTGGGCGATGGGGTTGATTGGTGCGGGTATCCCAGAGATGTTCTCTGAAGTGCTCTGTGAGTTGCCTACTTCCTTCCCACCCATCCGCTTCACCCTCCTCCCTGACCTATCACCTTCACCCTACCTCCATCCACCTATTGGATTCTCAGCTACCTTCTCCTCAACCCCACCCCCCCTCCCATTTATCTCTCCACCCCCGAGACTCCTAGTCTCATTCCTGATGAAGGGCTGTTGCCCGTAAAGTCAATTTTCCTGCTCCTCGGATGCTGTCAGACCTGCTGTGCTTTTTCAGCACCACTATAATCTTGACTCTGATCTCCAGCACCTGTAGCACTCACTTTCCCTTGGAAGGATATGAACCAAGTGCAGAGAAATGGGGTTAGCATGCATAGACAGTTTGGGCCAAAGGGCCTGTCTCTGTGCTGTAGAACTCGGACATTACGGAGATTGCAATAAAACAGTAAACCCCCGATATATCAGATATATAATATTTGCTGGTTTGTCGAGGGTCCCAGTTAAAACAAAGTTTGGGAACAAAGATTCCAATGAGAATCGGGAACCTAAATGAATCAGTAAAGGTAAAGCGAAGCCTGGATTTCACAGACCCGAGGTGGAAAGGAGAAGGAGAGTTTGGTTTTGTGGGCATGGATCCAGAGGTTCAGTTGCACAGGTTGATGAATTTATTGAGAATTTCCCAATGAATAACTGCAACCCCACCTCAAGACAGGCCAAGGACCAGTTAAATGTTCTTATAAGAGGTTGAACGAAAACCTGCTCCAAGATGTTTTCTCACAAGAATAAAAACTTCTGGTGCATGGAAATAGTAAAAGCTACAAAGATTATGCTGTATGCAATGCAAAAACGAAAGTCTGTTCCATTTGAGAAGCTTGTGGGATCCTTACTTTTCACCCAAGTTTGTTGTTAATGAGAAAAACAGAGCAAATAAACCCTGAGAAAATACTGAAGAATGGTGGTGAGTGTACACTTAAATTAATAAGGTGAAACTATAAGCCATTTCTGCAAACAATATGCATCAAACTGCCAAGGTGGAGATGAATAAGAAATAACTGAAATACTCCCATTTCTCAAATTCTTTTTTATTCATGGTTGAGCTGCTCTCCCAGTGCATTGTGCTGTAGAATCATCCTCCATAGCTCAGGCAATTGGTGGGTTCCAGTCAATAATGACCTGATCTTCTTTACAATATCACCAGTCAAGCCTGTCATACACTTTTCATATGCAACACTTTGAAGTGTGACCAAAGCATTTCAAACTTTGACATGTGACTAACGTGTGACAGGTCCAAGATTCTTATTTATCAAGACAATAAAGTTTATGTCACATTGCAGCCTGTGATTATTCAGTCCATAAAAATGGATCAGTAGTTGGTACTGAGGCAGAGGAAAACTATGCATTTATCATAGGCTTTGGAAATGTTTATGAGCCATAGGCTTAACAATCATCCAATCTGCAATGAACCACTTCAAAAGCAGGAGAACTAGACGAGTTGAGTGACCTGTTTATTGTCACACAGACAAATGTGGAGCTCCCTCAAAGATAGAACCAAATATTAACATTTGCAATTGCTATTTTTCTATGGTTGATCAATCAATAAGATATCACTAGCGATTTGCTACGGTGTAAACAATTCTCGAGGAAATAAATCATATTATTGAATACTTTTTAACAAAATTGTATGAAATCATGAATCAATTAATAACAAGAATTTTTTTTATCAAGACTGGAACTAAGTATCAGCAGAATTTCTTGTAAATGTAATTGAGTAGTGACTGATGTAAACCCAATAATCTTGACCATTCTCGCAGACAACTTTTTTTGAGTGTATAATGCATGATCCTATCAGACACAGTAAAAATTCTATTTTCATTTGTAAACCATCTCAAAAGAGACAAATCATTTTTTTAATTCACTCACAGGATATGGATGTTACTGGCTGGGCCACCATTTATTGCCTGTCTCTAGTTGTGCTGGTAACATCCCTTTAGTACACCTCTGGAAAGGCAAATTTAGTAAAACAGTTTCGCATTAAGCAGCAGCTTTTCATGTCAGCATCACCCTTATCGGGCTTTGTTTGTTACTGGCTACCTGAGCACATGGATGTTTTCCTGTTGATGAAAATATTGAATAAAGTCTTTTGCACATGGTGTCATCACTGAGTCCCTGCACGTATACACACACACACAAAACATGGGTGCTGTGGGGAAATATAAGCACTAATTCTGTGGCGATTAGTATAGGGATAATAAAAAATATAAACATGGGATTCAGAAAAAAAAGGAAAATATATATAATTGTCACAACAAGAAGAAAACCCAGGGTTTTCAGTTAGAGCAAAGAGAGATGTGGTAGCTATTCACAATCCCAACGGCTCCTGCTACTGAAAAACTAAAAACTAAAAATCCTTTTTCTGTGAGAGTTGACCACACCCATTCAGGTTGCTTCTATTGTTCTGACTTTAGAAAATGTAATCCTCACAAGCTGTTTACATTGTTACCGACTGCTTGTCACCAATGCTGGACACAAGACTCCCATAAGTGGGAGAGGCAGTTTACTTCAGGTGACAAATTTTGGTGCTGAATCCATGGAAGTGGCCTGTATGGGTAAGAGACGTAAAATGGATATGAGGTCAGGTCCCATTATGTATGTACAAAGTTCAGATAGAAGAGGTGGTCCTGAACAAGCACATAGACCACATGAAAGCTGCAACCTCACAAACAGGGTAGGGGCAAAACATGCTCAGCTCCTCAGAACAGACGGACAGGCTACCAGAACCCACGGGTTCTCCCCATCCTGCTAGTGTCGAACAAATCTTGGAGTCTGAGAAGGACATGGCTGATGGCACAACCTCAATGTCTTTACTGCCTAAAGAAGAGGATGAATTGCTTCCAAGATGCTCTGGGCACAAGAGATGGGCTATGGCCCAGTACACACTGTCTATATCCGAGGCTGAGTCAGAGAAACCGGACCTGGTGTGACAATATCCCTGGAGAAGCTGCAAGAAAAAGAACAGCCCTATGTCCCTGGATGTAGTGGAGGAGGGTGGTTAACCTGGGCCAATCAGTGAGCCCTGGCTGACAGATTGTAAATCAGAGTGTCATAGGTTCTATTCACTCTGAGATCTGGCTGTGAGGAAGCTGGACCTGATTCAATGACTATACATGTGAAAATAAAGGGTGACTTGATGACGGGATGCTGGCCTCTGTGAAGTTGTTTCAGATGACATTTTCCATTACCTCACTGATGATTGAGAGGAGACTGATGGGGCAGTAACTCACCAGTTTGGATTTATTTTGCTTTTTGTGTAGAAGACATACCTGGACAATTTTTCACATTGTTAGGTCGATGCCAGTGTTGTAACTGTACTATTGCTGCAATGTTGTCAGAGCTTATTGTTTTGTATTGTCTAGTGCCTCCACTTGTTCCATTTGGCTTGACAATGGCCCTTGAATTTTTTTGAGACACACACCAAAGGTTGAATTATG